>NW_026046793.1:4610926-4928573 GCF_023864275.1 Schistocerca cancellata | reverse complement strand
GCTCCACCTGCTGCAGCCTATCCTCGACTTTCTCACTGCCTTATATTGTTTATCTGTTCTTAGTCTAGACAGCACAGAGTGAATTATTTATAGTAGTAGTAGTAGTAGTAGTAGTAGTTGGTTGTCGTCTTCAGTCCTGATACTGGTTTGATGCAGCTCTCCATGCTACTCTATCCTGTGCAAGCAGCTTCATCTCCCAGTACGTACTGCAACCTACATCCCTATGAATCTGCTAAGTGTATTCATCTCTTGGTCTCCCTCTAAGATTTTTACCCTTCACGCTGCCCTCCAAAGCTAAATTTATGGTCCCCTGATGCCTCAGAACATGTCCTACCAACCAGTCCCTCCTCCTTGTCAAGTTGTGCCACAAACTCCTCTTCTCCGCAATTCTATTCAGTATCTCCTCATTAGTTGTGTGATCTACCCGTCTAATTATCAGCATTCTTCTGTAGCACCACATTTCAAAAGCTTCTATTCTCTTCTTGTCCAAACTATTTATCGTCCACGTTTCACTTCCATACACGGCTACACTCCATACAAATACTTTCAGAAATGACCTCCTGACACTTAAATCTATACTCGATGTTAGCAAATTTCTCTTCTTCAGAAACGCTTTCCTTCCCATTGCCAGTTTACATGTTATATCCTCTCTACTTCGACCATCATCGGTTATTTTGCTCCCCAAATAGCAAAACTCCTTTACTACTTTAAGTGTCTTCTTTCCTAATCTAATACCCTCAGCATCAGCTGATTTAATTCGACTACATTCCATAATCCTCGTTTTGCTTTTATTGATGTTCATCTTATATCCTCCCTTCAAGACACCGCCCATTCCGTTCAACTGCTCTTGCTGTCTCTGACAATTACAATGTCATCGGCGAACCTCAAACTTTTTAATTCTTCTCCATGGATTTTAATACCTACTCCGAATTTTTCTTTTGTTTCCTTTACAGCTTGCTCAATATACAGATTGAATAGCATCAGGGAGAGGCTACAACCCTGTCTCACTCCCTTCCCAACCACTGCTTCCCTTTTATGTCCCTCGACTCTTATAACTGCCATCTGATTTCTGTACAAATTGTAAATAGCCAGTCGCTCCCTGCATTTCACCCCTGCCGCCTTCAGAATTTGAAAGAGAGTATTCCAGTCGACATTGTCAAAAGCTTTCTCTAAGTCTACAAATGCTAGAAACATAGGTTTGCCTTTCCTTAATCTAGCTTCTAAGGTAAGTCATAGCGTCAGTATCGCCTCACGTGTTCCGATATTTCTACGGAAACCAAACTGATCTTCCCCGAGGTCGGCTTCTACTAGTTTTTTCATTCATCTGTAAAGAATTCACGTTAGTATTTTGCAGCTGTGACTTATTAAACTGATAGTTCGGTAATTTTCACATCTGTCAACACCTGGAAAAAACTTGGTTCACTTTTGGCCACCAGGTGTAAATCTGGCACTGTACCTTGTACAACAATATGGCATCCGTGCTGTATTGACGAGGTGCTTCTTTTGTAACTGACTGTGCAGTACATTCCCCAGATGTTGCTAGTGCTTGGGCTGTGTCACGAAAATTTTCTATCCCATGTTCAACAGTACGGAAAGTTTTGAGTTTTATTTTACACTAGTATCTGCACAACATCCAGACAGTGCAGTGACTGGAATCTCTGAATCAGCAGCAACATTCTGAATTTGCTCTTCGGTTTCTGGCACAGATCAAATTTTATGACATGTGGTCTGACATCATTTGAAGCCATGAGGCACATTTTACACTACAGGGTGCAGTGAATGCACAGCACAGCCGAATTTGGGGTACTGCTAAACCTTGTGTTACACTCAAGAGCCATTGTCCTTCCTGTATGAAATCGTGTAATGTGCATTCGTGAGTACCTATACAGTGACAAATTCATATTATCGAGATGTCCTCTTACAGCACGATTCCTGCTTTGGAAGACAACTCTGTGGAAGCCACTGTTTTCATGCAAGATGGAGCAACATCTCGTGTCGCTCGCCCGATGAAAGATCTGCTTAATGCAACCTTCCGTGATCGTTTTATGTCTAGAGATTTTCTAGATGCATGGCCTTCGAGATATGAAACCACGTGACTTGGTACTGGGAAGATCTAAAATAATGTGTTTACCTGGGACACATTTGGTCTCTATGTGCTCTGAAGGCCAGTAAACAGAAATACGTTGCTCAGATTTTACCAGAACTGCTGCGGCCAACTGTCGATCGCATCATTTCACAGACACAGCATCTCGATGTCTCTGGTGCTCGTATTGAATGAATTGTGTAACAGATTAAAAATAAAAACAACGCTATGACTTTCTTGCTTGTTTGACCTTTTCTGCCCATGTCCCATTCCTAATCCATTACATATGGGTACATTTCTATACATCTTTCTAACATTAACACTAGAGATGGGGGATCCGCTCTTGAACTAATTCATGGAGTTCAATCTTTCAAAGGAGTGAACAATCAGTGATTCAGAAAAAAAGAACGGTAGCTCCAAACGTTTCCCACGGCAGAGAGAGAGAGAGAGAGAGAGAGAGAGAGAGAGAGAGAGAGAGAGAGAGAGAGAGAGGGAGAGACGGAGCATATCAGCAGCGCCTCTGCTGGTCAGAGCACAGTGCACGCCACACAACACAACACAGCCAGCGCCGGCCTCTGACCTGCTTCTACCTTGGTTGCCTGCATTGTGCAGTGCCCCATTGGATTTTGTGTTTCACATATGCCGTGCCGTCTCTGTGCGTCGTCTGCCGTGTGCACTGTGCAGTGTCTGGCGCAGCTTAACTTCGCATCGCACTCTGTCGGCGATCGTTTCAGTCGCACGTCCTGCCCTCTGGGCAGTTGATGCGAGCAACAGGACAGAGAGCCACCTAGCGGATAACATAGTAACTACTTACAAAAACCTGCTCGCAAGGGAACGGACGATTTGTCTCGGAGCGGCTGAGTTAACCGCCCCGCCCCCCCCCCCCCCCCCCCCCCCTCGGAACTCGCCCGCTCAACGCTCACCCCACCTTCTCGACTCTAGCCAGAGCGTCGAGCAAAGCGACTCAGGTGTCACTCTGGTCTCTGCGGTCTCAGCTCACGCAGTAATACAGCTCGCGGCTCGACCTGCTCGACTCAGCGCCTCTGCATCGGAGTTCGTCCCCACTGGATATTGTTCTTCGTAGTAATACCGCTATGTATATTACATTATTATGTTATGTATACATCAACTGTTTTTATTTTATTTTTATTTGTTTAAACTGATTAGATTAGGTTCCTGATGACTCCTCTTACTATAGGATTTTTATTATGGACACTCGAATTTACGCTTTAATTACGAGCGAACCGATAAACGTATCGCAAAATCTGATACACCAATATTTTCCTTGTTTTATTCTGCGTAAGGCTATATGCAGCACTTTCGTTTTACAGTCAAATTTATATATTTTTTTCTTATTCTGGTACGGATTCTGCGATTTTAGGCGTCTTCGAAAGGAAACGTTCACTTTAAAAATATATGGCTTGCGATGTATTTGTATGAGGTTAATGAAATTTTAATACATTATAGCCAAATATATTGTTAATGTAAATCTCAAGTTACAACATTTTCCGATCACCCAAAGAACCACGATAGTGCAAAATAAATCAATAATCAAAAACTGTCATATCGTGGAAATTTCAATAAACAATACAAAATTCTTACTCATTATCTGTGTTACTTCAAAATAGGATCAAATAAGATCAAAATACAGGTATAGTACTGGAATAAACCAAGTTTAAAGGGCAATGTGCCTTCCATTTATTTTCTATTGTAAATGAGTGGTGAGTCATGAAAAAGAGCTAATTCATTTCAGGGAGTGAACAGTTCTGATCCAATCTCTGAAAAGAACAGTTTTGCCCATCTCTAATTAACACCACCACATTTGCGTCTGGTGGCCAAAATTTGAACTAATTTTTCCCACGCATAAATAATTCCACCTGAACATGTCTACAAAGTTTCACTGTCATGTGATGATCACAGCCTACACTGGACCTCTGTGGATAGCTGCAGTTCCTCTCCTCTTGTGCTCTCAAATGGAGGTAGGGGCAAAAAACTGTTTCCGTACAAGCCCTGATTAATCTCCTCTTAGTGGCCCTTACACAAGATGTATATTGGTGGGCAGTAGGGTCATTCTCCCATTGCTCACAAATTCCAGTTCTATAATTTTTCTCAGTTGTGATTTCCTGAAAGAATGCCTCCTTGCCTCCAGGTATTGCAATCTGAGTTCACAGAACATTTGCGTAATACTTGTCTGTTAATGGACCGATGTCAAAGAATAGCTATGTAAGGTTCTACCTGTATATGAAAGCTCTCTGCAATGCTGCCTACAGTAGGATCAGGTTATATAAAAAAATGGAGAATGATACTTTCTAAGTCGAGATGAGAAGTGGCTTCCTCTGCAACACCACTCAAGTGGTTTTCGCACACAGCTTGAGAGGGAAACACTATGCCAACTTTCTGAGGAGGATTTTTCCTGTTTTTTAGGAATAGTATCATAATGAAATTGCTCTATGAATCTAGAAGATATGAGAGGGGCGGGGGGGGGGGGGGGGGGGGGGGGGGGGGACAGATTTCTTTTATGAAAGTACCTTTGCTGGCACACTGAACGTGCAAATAATGAATGCAGCAAGGTAACACCCTCAACAACCAAATACATACAGTTATATTAACAACAAAATGAATGCTATAGTAGACCTCTTCACTTACCTGCTTAGCATTCTTGCTGTACGATGCGATGCAATTACTGTCACACATTAGCTTCATGCCATTCTCAAGCTGCTGAGATGCTGCTTTCACAGTCAAAGTTAGGTTGTTCAGCTCACGAATTTCATGTAGCAAACTTGAAGCTTTTTGATCTGAAATAAAACAGGTGTCTAATACGAGTAACTGAAAGCTGTAATACTACAAGTCCTACAACGACCACACTTCCTCCTAGACCAGGATCATCTACCCCAAGACTCTACACTCTACATGCATCAATCATGCGTCACTCGTGTTGTGAATGAAATATGCTGTTGAAGGAATAGAGAGAAATGCTCTTTAACTTAGTTGCTGAACAATTGCAGGAGGAAGCAAAATTTCTTTTACACATGACAATGTTACTGGCAAATGGAGACTAAGGGAAACATTCTTGGCAGGGTAAGTTGATAATTGCAGGAAAGAGGGTTGGTTGGTTTGGGGGGATGAAAGGGACCAGACTGCTACGGTCATCGGTCCCTTTTTCCAAATACAAAGAACACCCACAGAGAATAAAAACGAGGAACAGAATAGACCACAGACGATATAGAACAAGCGAAACGGAGACAAGGACAAGACAAAACGAACTAAAACCACACAGAGTGCGACAGTGGTTGGCCGACCATAGAAATAAAAAAGGAAAAGCCAACCACTTAGAAACACATTAAAAGATCAGTTTAAAATCATAGGCCAAAGGCCAGAATCAACACAAATAATAAAATAAAACAGAAACACTCAGATGAAAGAATAAAAACTCCCTGCCCTAATAAAACGTAAAACTAAGGCAGCCATAACAGGGTCATCAGATAAAACGGCAGGGAGCGTATCAGGCAGCGCAAATGTCTGCCTGACCACAGCTAAAAGGGGGCAGGCCAACAGAATGTGGGCCACCGTCAAAGCCGCCCCGCAGCGACATACAGGAGGGTCCTCCCGGCGCAGTAAATAACTGTGTGTTAGCCGGGAGTGGCCAATGCGGAGCCGACAAAGGACGACTGAGTCCCTGCGGTTGGCTCGCATGGAGGACCGCCACACAGTCGTCGTCTCCTTAATGGCACGGAGTTTATTGGGTGGAATCCGATCGCGCCATTCAGCGTCCCAAAGCGCAAAAACTTTTCGGCGGAGGACTGCCCGCAAATCAGCCTCTGGGAGGCCAACATCCAGAGATGGTTTACTCGTGGCCTCTTTCGCCAGGCAGTCAACATGTTCATTGCAGGAAAGAGGGAATAACTAAGTTTATAACAAACAGCATCAGTATTGTATGAGGCTATTTAATAATACTAGCATAGAAAGATAATGATAACAGAACATTTCAAACATGACCTAGGTGAAAATAATGGATGTTAATCTACACAATAAGAACTGGGCTGTCATGTTCTTTTAGAAGACCTCAAACATTCCTTGAGTGTTCAAACAAATTTCGGGCTTGCAGCTGGTCGTCGTCCAATACCTCGCACGATATTTCAGCTAGACACCTGCCAGTCATCTTCAGGTGCGCCGTCGCAAACTGGCGAAAACGTCCTCCGTTCCACAATATACATAGCGTACTGTAACTATTCTGCACATGCGCCGAAAACTTGATAGATGAACCACACTGCCCGCCGGCAGCGCCCTCCCTGGTGGAATAGTGGAACTCAGTCGCCCTCTGCATTGCTGTTTGCCACGGCCGTTGACGCACTCTGTCGTCTTCGATTTGAGCAATCGTGGAGATGATGGGATTCCGTGCGCTGTCCAACTGGTGGCCACTGTCACAGTTTAACAGATTTTCTGCCAGTTGTATTTCTACGGATTCTTTAATAATGGAGTCCCAGAAAGACGATGCTGTGAACAAAATCATTGTTTTCTCATACTCCATTGAATGTCCAATAGAAATACAACGTTCAGCAATAGCGGACTTGCTTGGCTGCAAAAGGCGGGTGTAACGTTGATGTTCAGTGCAGCGTTCTTTCACGGTGTGTGTGGTTTGACCTATGTAAGCCATACCACATTGGCACGGTATCTTGTAAATTCCGGCCTTTCGTAGTAACAGACTGTCTGTAACTGATCCCACAAGGTCCGCAATTTTCGATGGTGGGCGGAAAACCACTTTTACCTGAAATTTTCGGAGGATTCTTTCTATTTTAAACGAAGTGTTGCCAACGAAAGGAAGAAAAGCTAAAGATTGTTCTGGCTTGTTCTCCTCTTTATTCACTTCCTGCTTCTTAGTTTTAACTGTTAGTGCCCTGTTAATCTGCCGGATGGGATATCCATTTTCACTGAATACTGTCTTTAGATGGGCGAGTTCTTGAGGTAAGCTATCTAGATCTGAGAGTATGAGCTCTATGAACAAGTGTTTTAAGCAAACTCATGGTTTGCGATGGGTGATGGCAACTCGATGCTTGCAGGTATAAATCAGTACGAGTGGGATTCCGGTAAACTGAATGCCCTAGAGAACCATCATTCTTCCTTCAAACCAGGGCATCCAAGAAAGGCAAACAACAATATTTCTCTATTTCCATGGTGAACCGGTTGTTGCTATAAATGGAGTTGAGGTGATGTAGAAACTCCATTAATTTATCTTCTCCATGAGGCCACACTATGAAAGTGTCATCCACATACCACCAAAATACTGTTGGTTTCAGAGTAGCTGATTCAAGGGCTCTCTTCAAAATCCTCCATAAAAAGGTTGGCCACGAAAGAGACAGGAGGCTACCCATGGCGACACCATCAGTCTGTTCAAAATAATCTTGATTAAACATAAAATAATTTGCGGAAAGAGTGTGCCTGAACAAAGCAGTGATATCAACAGGAAACATGTTACCAGTGTCAAAGAATCTGCAAGAGAAACTTTTGTAAAAAGTGAGACCACATAAAAACTTACTAGAAGGTCTACACTGCTAAGACGAAGAGCCCCCAGTCTACTGATAAAATATGTGACGTGAGCACTTGCCTACGAAAGGTCTCAGTAAGGAAGTGAGATGTTTAGCTAAATCATATGTAGGAGCTCCAATGTTGCTCACTATTGGACACAGAGGAAGACCCTCTTTATGAATCTTTGGAAGGCCATACAGTCTCGGAGGTATACAACCATGTGGTCTTAACCTCTTGATGGTCTCTTGCGGTAAGGAGGAGGAATTTAATAGTGCTGAAGTTTTCCATTGCACACGTCCTGTAGGATCGTAATCAATCCTCCTATAGGTAGAGTCACTTAGCAGACCATACATCTAGTCTTTGTACACACCACAAGGTAACAGGGCACTAACAATAAAGAATCCTCCGAAAATTTCAGGTAAAAGTGGTTTTCCACCCACCATCGAAGATTGCGGACCTTGTGGGATCAGTTAAGGGCAGTCTGTTACTACGAAAGGCCGGAATTTACAAGATACCATGCCAATGTGGTATGGCTTACATAGGTGAAACCACATGCACCGTGAAAGAATGCTGCACTGAACATCAACGTTACACCCGCCTTTTGCAGCCAAGCAAGTTCGCTATTGCTGAACATTGTATTTCTATTGGACATTCAATGGAGTATGAGAAAACAATGATTTTGTCCACAGCAACATCTTTCTGGGACTCCATTATTAAAGAATCCGTAGAAATACAACTGGTGGAAAATCTGTTAAACCGTGACAGCGGCTACCAGCTGGACAGTGCACAGTATCCCATCATCTCCACGATTTGCTCAAATCGAAGACGACAGAGTGAGTCGACGGCCGTGGCAAACGGCAACGCAGAGGGCGACTGAGTTCCACTGTTCCACCAGGGAGGACGCTGCCGGCGGGCAGTGTGGTTCATCTATCAAGTTTTCGACGTATGCGCAGAACAGTTACAGTACGCTATGTATATTGTGGAACAGAGGACATTTTCGCCAGTTTGCGACGGCTCACCTGAAGATGACCGGCAGGGGCCCAGTTGAAATATCGTGCGAAGTATTGAATGACGACCGGCTGCAAGCCCGAGATTTGTTTGAACAGTCAATTCGCCAGGAAAATTTTAAAATTCACATTCCTTGAGTACTCACCTTTCTTCATCCACATATTCTGTTCTCTCCAACTGCAGTTCTTTGTGATGTCTCTCTAATCTCTTGTCACCTTTTTTCCAACATAACCAAACACTAGACTGTCTCACTAGAGGAATTCATAGTTTTGAGCACTGTGACATTTGTCTGACTAACATCTATCTAATGTTACTGTCAAGTGACAAGCTTTTCGAACTTGGGAGAATATGAACCACAAACTGGTTATGAAGAAAGCTATGAGCGATGAAGTGGGATGTGCTAATAACTCTTACAATGCATCTGTTTCACGGAAATGAAATCAAAAGTCATCATCATCTCCGTTATGGAACTGCCTGAAATAACTAATTGTGTTTCTTTATATGTCGTTGACATTGTTTTGAAATGTTACTATTGTCCTATGTGATTCTGCTGGTTTATCACTAGAAGTTAGTGGAAAGTACATGCCCAGCAAATATGACAGAATATAAAAAACAAATATCAGTTGGTGCTACAGCAAACCAATCTTCAAATTATATGTTGACAATTTTTATGCAGTTTTTTTTTTTTTTTTTTTTTTGGTTGTGGTTTTAGGGCGCAAAACTGCTATGGTCATTAGTGCCCAGCCCGTGACTTAAGACAGTAAAAAACCGAAATTGAAAACCAGCAGCAATGGAAACAAACTCATAAAATTGGAGAAACTAAAAGTAGAAAGAATGCTTAAAAATCCACTACAGACAGGGGGTGAGTGTCCCCAAAAAAAAAGAAACTTCAAATGACTGACGTCATTTCACTGTCACTAATAAACTGGAGAACGCGGTTGGCTGAGCACGTGTCATCTGCTAAAATCGACGATGGATCAGGCGATAGCTGTAGATGCGAGCGTAACGGATTAATTCAATTAAAAGGTGTCTGACCGTCCACGGCTGAGAGCAGTGGGGACAGAGTGGAGGAGGATCACCGCTTAAAAGATGTCTATGGCTAAAAAGACAGTGCCCTATCCGGAGTCGAGCTAAAATTACCTCCTCCCGACGACGCGTTCAGGAGGAAGAAGTCCAAGCGCAAGGAAGGGCTTTCACTTCCCGCAATTTATTACGGGGAAGTGTTGACCAATGCGCATGCCATAAATGAGCAACTTGGCGACATAAACCGCTCCGTAGATCGGTGAAGGGAAGCGACTGAATAGCTGGCCGAGGAAGAGAGACTGCAGCCTTGGCCGCCATATCGGCCGCCTCATTCCCACAGATACCAGTGTGTCCCGGGAGCCAGAGGAACGCCACCGAGACGCCCCCCAGGTGGAGCAAGCGCAGACAGTCCTGAATCCGGTGGACCAGAGGGTGCACAGGGTAAAGAGCTTGGAGACTGAGGAGAGAGCTGAGAGAATCTGAGCAGATAACGTACTGAATCCACTGATGGCGGCGGATGTAGTGGACAGCCTGGAGAACAGCGTAAAGCTCCGCACTATAAACCGAACACTGGTCGGGAAGTCTAAAGCGATTTGGGGTGTCGCCAACAATATAGGCACTCCCTACACCTAATGATGTTTTCGAGCCGTCGGTGTAAATAAATGTGGCATCCGTCATTTGTGCACATAGAGCAGCAAATGCCCGACGATAAACAAGTGTAGGGGTACCATCCTTGGGAAATTGACAAAGGTCACGGAGCAGGCAGATCCGGGGACGGAGCCAAGGCGGTGCTGTACCCCAAGTTGTCAACAAGGTTTTCGGAAAGCGGCAGGAAAGAGAATCCAGCAATTGACGGAAGCGGACTCCCGGGGGTAGTAGGGAGGAGGAGCGGCCTGCATACCCTACATCAAAGGAGGCGTCGAAAAAAAGGTCATGGGCTGGATTAGCAGGCATAGAAGACAGATGGCTAGCATAACGACTCAGGAGGACTGCTCGCCGATTGAACAGCGGAGGTTCAGCAGTCTCAGCATAAAGGCTTTCCACAGGGCTAGTGTAAAAAGTTCCAGACACTAAACGTAATCCACGGTGGTGGATAGAGTCGAGACGCCGAAGAATAGACGGCCGAGCAGAGGAGTAGACTATGCTTCCGTAATCCAATTTTGAGCGCACTAAGGCGCGATAGAGGCAGAGAAGGACCACTCGGTCCGCTCCCCAGGAGGTACCATTCAGGACACGGAGGGTGTTAAGCGATCGCAGACAGCGAGCCGAAAGATAGGAGACGTGGGAGGACCAGCACAGTTTTCTGTCAAACATAAGACCCAAGAATTTAGCGACGTCTGAAAACGGAAGGTTGACAGGACCTAGATGTAAGGAGGGCGGAAGAAACTCCTTACGTCGCCAAAAATTGACACAAACGGTCTTACTGGGTGAGAAACGGAAGCCGGTTTCGATGCTCCACGAGTGGAGGCGATCGAGACATCCTTGAAGACGTCGTTCAAGAAGGCTGGTCCGTTGAGAGCTGTAGTAGATCGCAAAATCGTCCACAAAGAGGGAGCCCGAGACATCAGGAAGGAGACAATCCATAATTGGATTTATGGCGATGGCAAACAGTACAACACTCAGCACGGATCCCTGGGGTACCCCGTTTTCTTGGGAGAAAGTACGGGAGAGAGTAGTGTTCACCTGCACCCTAAAAGGGTGCTCTGCCATAAATTCGCGAAGAAAAAGGGGCAGCCGGCCTCGAAAGCCCCAAGAGAACAGTGTGCGGAGGATGCCTGTCCTCCAACAGGTATCGTATGCTCTCTCCAGATCGAAAAATATTGCTACCGTTTGGCGTTTCCGGAGAAAATTGTTCATGATATAAGTGGAGAGAGCAACAAGATGGTCAACTGCAGAACGATGCTTCCGGAATCCGCATTGGGCTGGTGTTAAAAGACTGCGGGAGTCCAGCCACCAAGCTAAACGGTAATTCACCATACGCTCCAAAACCTTACAGACACTACTCGTGAGAGAAATGGGGCGATAGCTAGAGGGGAGATGTTTGTCCTTTCCAGGTTTCGGAACAGGAACGACAATAGCTTCCCGCCACCGTTTGGGAAAGGTACTGTCGGTCCAAATTCGATTATAAAGGCGAAGGAGGTAACGCAGACTAGGGGTTGATAAATGCAGCAACATTTGGACATGGATACCATCCGGTCCCGGGGCGGAGGAGCGAGAAGATGAGAGGGCATGTTGGAGTTCCCGCATGGAGAAAACAGTATTGTAGCTTTCGTGATTTTGAGAGGAGAAAGCGAGAGGTCGCACTTCCGCTGCACGTTTCTTCGGGAGAAACGCTGGCGGGTAATTTGAAGAGCTCGAAACCTCAGCAAAGTGCTGACCCAACGAGTTAGAAATTGCGACGGGGTCCACTAAGGTATCATGCGCGACAGTGAGCCCAGAGACCGGGGAGAAACTAGGCGCGCCTGAGAACCGTCGAAGCCGACTCCAAACTTCCGAGGAGGGAGTGAAGGTGTTAAATGAGCTAATAAAGAATTTCCAGCTTGCCTTCTTGCTATCGCGGATGACGCGACGGCATCGCGCACGGAGCTGCTTATAGCGGATACAGTTGGCCAAAGTAGGATGGTGACGGAAAATGCGAAGAGCACGTCGCCGCTCACGTATTGCATCACGGCATGCCTCGTTCCACCAAGGAACTGGGGGGGGCGCCGGGGCAATTCGGAGGTGCGTGGTATTGAACGTTCCGCAGCTGTAAGGATAACGTCGGTAATATGTGTGACCTCATCGTCGACGCTGGGAAAGCGACGGTCATCGAATGTTGCGAGAGACGAAAAAAGTGTCCAATCGGCTTGGGCAAACTTCCAGCGTCGCGGGCGCATATATGGCAGTTGAGGCTGCAGTCTGAGGACACATGGAAAGTGGTCACTCGAGTGTGTATCATCAAGGGCGAACCATTCAAAGCGCCGAGCTAGCGGAACAGTACCGACCGCAAGGTCCAAATGAGATAAGGTTGTCGTGGAGGCAGACAAAAATGTGGGGACCCCAGTGTTGAGGCAAACTAGATCCGCTTGGTGGAAGACGTCTAGCAATATGGAGCCACGTGGACAAGGATGTGGAGATCCCCAAAGCGGGTGGTGGGCATTGAAGTCCCCAACCAGCAAATAGGGGGGTGGAAGCTGACCAAGAAGATGAAGGAGATCAGCTCATGCCATTGGTGTGGACGATGGAATGTATACAGTACAAAGAGAGAGCGTGTATCCGGAAAGCGAAAGACGGACGGCGACAGCTTGGAAGGAAGTGTTTAAGGTGATTAGGTGATAATGGAGAGTATCATGGAGAAGAATCACGAGTCCTCCATGGGCTGGAGAGCCTTCAACAGAGGGGAGATCATATCGGACGGACTGAAAATGAGGGAGAACAAAGCAGTCATGGGGACGCAGCTTCGTTTCCTGAAGACAGAAGATGACCGGTGAGTAGGATCTTAAGAGGATCGACAATTCATCCCTATTGGCTCGAATGCTGCGGATATTCCAGTGGATAATGGACATGGGGTGAACAGAAAATGGAGGACTGTGACCAAAGTTGCTGTCAAGTCAAAGACTGCTCGGAGCTAGCTACCGACAGCATGGAATGGCAGTCAGCCGAAGGCAGAAGATCCTGATCCATAGGTTGGTCAGGAGCAGCTCCTGCCACCAGCGATCGGCCGGTTGACCGGCCACCAGCAGTGCGCCTCGGCGACACAGAAGACGGCCGAGGGCGATTTCCGCCAGGTGGTGCTGTAGATGGGACACGCCTTGGCGGAGAAGGAGAGGAACTGGGTTTCTTTGTAGCCTTCTTGGAAGAATGATGTTTAGATGGAGGAACCGATGGTTGGGAAGTTGCGGTACGTAAAAACTCTTCACGAGTATGCTCTTTTTTCGAAGACTTGGCGTCCGACTTTTGGGCTCGAGATTTAGCAGAACCCGACGAAGGGTGAGCCATAGAGTGGGCAGGCGGAAGTGGTGAGGTTGAACGAGCGATCTTTGCGCTGGCCGATCTGACGACCGTGGCACTAAAGGTGACGTCGCAAGTCTGCGTGGCCGCCTCCTTTGTTGGCCGAGGAGAAGCAAGGACAGTGCTATATTTTCCTGTCTGAGGCACGGTGGGCTTGCGACTGGCGAATAATTTTCGAGCAGCAAAGGTCGACACCTTTTCCTTCACTCTTATTTCCTGGATGAGCTTTTTGTCCTTAAAAACGGGGCAATCTCGAGAGGAAGCAGCGTGGTCACCCATACAGTTGATGCAGCGAGGGGATGGAGGTGGACAAGCACCCTCATGGGCATCCTTGCCACACGCAACACATTTGGCTGGATTGGAACAGGTCTGGCTGGTGTGATTGAACCGCTGACATCGATAGCAACGTGTAGGGTTCGGGACGTAAGGGCGAACGGAAATTATCTCATAGCCAGCTTTGATTTTCGATGGGAGTTGAACTGTGTCAAATGTCAAGAAGACAGTGCGGGTTGGAATGATGTTCGTGTCAACCCGTTTCATTACTCTATGAACTGCCATTACGCCCTGGTCAGACAGATAGTGCTGAATTTCTTCGTCAGACAATCCATCGAGGGAGCGTGTATAAACGAATCCACGCGAGGAATTTAAGGTTCGGTGCGGTTCCACCCGGACAGGAAAGGTGTGGAGCAGAGAAGTACGCAGCAATTTTTGTGCCTGGAGGGCACTGTGTGTTTCTAACAACAGGGTGCCATTCCGTAATCTGGAACAAGACTTTACAGGACCTGCTATTGCGTCGACACCTTTCTGAATAATGAAAGGGTTGACTGTGGAGAAGTCGTGACCTTCATCAGACCGAGAAACAAGGAACTGTGGTAACGATGGAAGAATCGTCTGTGGCTGAGACTCAGTATACTTACGTTTGTGAGCAGACTTAGTGGAAGGTGAGGAAACCATTGCAGAAGAATCCCCCATGATTACCGGCGTCTCCGATGGCGCGCTCCTCCCTTGTGGGGGCCCTCTCTGAGGGCACTCACGCCTTAGGTGATTGTTCACACCTCAGGTCACACCTCCCGACAAACGGACGGAGGGACCAATCGGCATTTTCGGAAGGTATCAGCTCGGGTAATCACCCCTCCCTGGGCCTGGCCGTTACCAGGGGGTACGTACGTGTCCTACCTGTCTACCCGGGGCGGGGAATTACGCGTTACCCCGTCACCGGCTACGCACGAAGGGCGTGGGTCGGCCTTCAGACACGCACAGGGAGGAAGAAAGAGAAAGGGAAAGGAAAGAAGAGAGGTCTCAAACGCCGCAGCGGAGAAAAGGGAAAGAGAAGAGGTAAGGAAAAAGGGAAGGACAAAGGAAGGAAGAAGACATAAAAGCAAGAAAGGCAAAGAATGCAGTACATTTACGAGCATCCGTCTCCGGACGTAGGCGGAAACCATACTCCCAGATGGGGAGAAAGGGAAGGAAAGAGCCAGAGGTGAGGGGAGGAGGGGCGAAGATAGGGATGGGGAAGGATGCGGAATGGGAAGGTATGCAGCCCGGAAAGGAAGGAAGGCCACATTAGCTCGGGGTCCCGTGCTCGCTACGCACGTATCCACAAAAGAGTTGTGGACCCCCTGGGGGGAATTTTTATGCAGTGTTTCATGTTTTTCATTGTCCTGAAAACTAATGTCTTGGTACGGTCCTATTAAACAACCAGCTCCATATTACTAACAGAAGACTTACAGTTACAATCAGAATAAGACACCGCTGCATCACCATTTTGTTACCAACTTCTGAATATTACTCTTTCATAGAGTGCTAAATATTTAGGCAGTGTTTGAACAATTTTATGAGCCAGTACAAATGTAAGCTTCAACTATACAGGGTGGTCCATTGATCATGACTGGGCCAAATATCTCTCGAAATAAGCATCAAACAAAAGAACTACAACGAACGAAACTTGTCTAGCTTGAAGGGGGAAACCAGATGGCGCTATGGTTGGCCCGCTAGACGGCACTACCATAGGTAAAATAGATATCAACTGCATTTTTTAAAATAGGAACCCCCACTTTTTATTACATATTTGTGTAGTACGTAAAGAAATATGAATGTTTTAGTTGGACCACTTTGTGATAGATGGTGCTGTAATAGTCACAAACATATGGCTCAATTTTAGACGAACAGTTGGTAACCGGTAGGTTTTTTATATTAAAATACAGAACGTAGGTACATTTGAACATTTTATTTCAGTTGCTCGAATGTGATAGATGTACCTTTGTGAACTTATTTCTGAGAATGCATGCTGTTACAGCATGATTACCTGTAAATGCCACATTAATGCAATAAATGCTCAAAATCATGTCAGTCAACCTCAATGCATTTGGCAATACCTGTAACAACATTCCTCTCAACAGCAAGTAGTTCGCCTTCCGTAATGTTCGCACATGCATTGACAATGCGCTGACGCATGTTGTCAGGCGTTGTCGGTGGATCACGATAGCAAATATCCTAGAACTTTGGTTAAAGAAAGGCAAATCAGTGTTTATAGCATTTGTAGATTTACATAAATTCGTTTGACAAATTTTACTGGAATACACTATTTGAAATACTGAAAGTTGTATAATTAAAAAAGGGAGCAAAAGACTATTTACAACTTCTATAAAAACCAGAATGCAGCTGTGAGTCTGAGGACACGAAAGGGAAGCAGTGATCAAGAATGGAGTGAATCAGGTTTGTAGCCTATCCCCAATGCTATTCAATAGGTAGACTGAACAAGCAGTGGAGGACAACAGAAAAATTTGGCAAAGGAATCAAAATGCAGGGAGAACAATTCAAAAATTTGACATTTGCAAGCAACACTAATTTTGTCACACATTAAAGGTCTCTGAAGAATGGTTGATCACAATGAATGTGTCTAAAAGGAGTTGTAAAATGAAGACAAAAAGTGAAAACAAAAAGTGAAACAATGATACATTCCTGGAGCAAAGAACTATCTAGATGTTGACATGAAATCACATCTGCTACAGTGCTGCGGATCTGAGAGCAACTGTATAACTCCTATCATCTCATCGAATTGATCACGGTAGAGAAGATAGTTCAAGTATAATACACTGAAAAGTAAACATCTTTGAAATGAGTATATTTATTATGCATGTATGTTTTATTACCAATGTACTACTAGTTCCTTTATGGTTGATCACAACAAATTGTGAAATGTTAGTTACATGTTCTTTACTGATGACCTTCAGTCAGTCAGTCAGTCAGTCTCTCTCTCTCTCTCTCTCTCTCTCTCTCTCTCTCTCTCTCTGTCTCTCGCCCCCCTCTCTTCATCATCATGCAACATGTGGGAATGCATAACACTGGAAATTCCTGGATGGAATAATGCATATATGTGGATGTGAAACCTTCCAAAAAGATTTTCAGAATGTCATGTGGCTCTGCTTCTAAGAAAGATATTGGATGATTGCAAAGATGCCTATAATCTTCTGACAGAGTAGCAGCACATCATTTACACTGCAGTAAAGGAAAAACTTTCTAGCAACCATCAAAGTAGTATTTAAGCAGTCTGTCCTTTTAATGGGGCCCATGTCTATATACTTTTAGCAATTCCTTTGCCTGAATTCTCAGACATTTGTCTCCAACTTTAGCACTTTCTGTAGCACACTCTCAAAAACAGTTTATGACACCATTTGAATGATCACTACTGGGACTGAATTTCAGCAGTATGGTGGTATAAATATTGAAACACTACGAGTAATAGTAATATTAACAATAATTAAAATCAACTATTGCATATTACAAGGCATTAACTAACCAACATTGGAAAAGACGTACGTTTTTCTTTGATCTCTCTTTTAAGAGATTCTATCCTCTCCTTTTGTGCTAATTCCTTTGCTTTCTTTTCCTGGACTTCCATTTTTAATGCTCTGTATTCTCTTAGCAATGCTAACCTTTCTTCTTCCTTTGACTGCAAGAAATAAAATGCAGCATTATTAATAATTAGTTGTTATTTTTGTGGGTTTGGCTTCAATGTAATGACAACTGGACTGATAGACCAGTGTCAGTCATCAGATAGCTGTTTATGGAAGACAGACATACTATATAAATATTTTCAATAAATTTAGTAAACTGTGTCAGTGCTGAGAAATATGGAAAACAATCAACATGCAAAAAAGCTCAAGGTGATGACTCATCATACAATTTCTGAGATTTCCAGGTTGAAATTCCAAATTTTCCAGAAGTAATTTTTTGTTGTATGTGAGAGCAAGTTTTATTTATCTAACTTCCATGGCTGCTAATTAAACACTTTTAGTTGCCACTTGATTTAATGGTGGTTATTACACGTTGAGCTAGCATTGTAAACAAGTTTGCTAAGAAATATGAATACAGGGTGTACATCACGTCCGGGAACACTTTCAATTATTTATTGCACAAGAACCAAACACTGTACAGATATCATACATATGTCATTTTGAAGAGAAACTGAAAGTCTCTCTCCCTCTCCCCCCCTCCCCCCCCACATATACAGCCATAGCGTAGTTTGGCAATTTGCCAATAGTCAGTGCTAGCCAAAACACGGCCGTGTTACAGAAGGGGACAGCTGCTTCATGAAATGGCTTCCCCAATCGGCAAATCACACTGTGAGACTTTTTTTTCTATGGGGACAAATTAATGATCTGGTGTACGTACTGCTTCTACCACTCAACGTAGAAGAGCTCCGGGATAATACAAGAAGTGACTGCCACACTGGTACGGGCATGGCAAGAATTCTATTACCATATTGACATCTGCCGAGTCACTCACGGTTTGCATACTCAATGCTTGCAAAAAAACACACCTTTCAGAGTTTCTCTTCAAAATGCAATATGCATGACATCTGTACAATATTTAGTTCGTGTGCAATAAATAATTTAAAGTGTTCCTGGACTTTATGTACACCCAGTATAATGTTCAATATGAATAGCATGTTCAATATTAATACTCTGTAACAACAGGAATACGTAATTTACTATATATTTTATTTATACTGAGGAAAGTTATTAGAACACAGTATGAAGGAAAGGTAAAGTAGCTCACAACAAATTTACTAATGAATTTTTATTGTTCTACAGTACAAAAAATACTCGCCTCAGTATTCAAAAATAGTGTCAGCCAAAACCAAAAGAATGTCACATCAGCTTTAAACTGATTTGGAAGTAGTATTTGAAACAAAATGGTTGAGAATGTCACAATGAAAGACTATTGATTCAAAAGGCTCTAAGCACTACGTGACTTACCTTCTGAGGCCATCAGTCACCTAGAACTTAGAACTAATTGAACCTAACTAACCTAAGGACATCCTACACATCCATGCCCGAGACAGGATTCGAACCTGTCACTGTAGCGGTTGCCCGACTCCAGACTGTAGCGCCTAGAACCGCACGGCCACTCCGGCCGGCGAAAGACTATTCCAAGAAATATTTGAATGAAGGTAATTCAGACATAATATGGCACCACATTTGCTTACAAATTTTACTGAAGATAAATGAAATTAAAAAGTACTATGTTACTCTCAATAACCTCCTTCACTGGTCAGTGCACTTCTTAGCCTATGTGTTCATACATCGGAAGCAATTCCCTTAAGTCATCAGTGAATTACCCCAACTAATACCACTTTCTGTAGCTCGAGCACAAGTAATTTGGCGAGTTTAGAATAGGTGCATTTCACCACTTCACTGACCCATGCACACTGGTGTGCAGTGCTACAGAGGGGGAGCAGAGAAGTGGGCAGAGGCAGATGGAGGACAGCAATTAGGGAAGATAGAGGCCTGGAGGTTATGGGAGAGTGTTCCAACTAGTGCAGCTATGATTAAAACAATTACAGAATAACCATTTGACATAATAATTTACTAATATATAAGAAACTATCAGCCTTGATTGCGGTAATGAAACCAATCTTTACCTAGGTTTCAGCCCAAATAATTGACCTGTCTTCAGAATATATACCTGAATCTATAATTTGTCTAAGAGGGCATGTCTTATTTCTAGACCATGCCCTCTTAGACAAATTATAGATTCAGGTGCATCTTCTGAAGAAGCCTCAATTATTTGGGCTGAAACCTAGGTAAAGGTTTGTTTCATTACCACAATCGAGGCTGATAGTGTCTTATATATTAGATTATCACAATTGCTGACTGTGCTGCTATGTTGAAAGTACATAATAATTTACATTTGATGCCGTTACATAGTTACTAGTTTTTTTAGACCACTTATGTTAGTAAACCACAATGTGTGCTCCCTCGGTAGCTTGGAGAATGTTGAGGTGGTATTCACATTCCCACCAGGTGTTTCGTAACATGTAGTCTGTCACGGTATCCACAGCAACTTGTATCCTAGCCTTCAGTTCATCAATGTCAGCAACTGGTGTGACGAAGACTGTCCTCGATATAGCCCCAGAAAAAAAGGTGAAGGGGCGTAATATCTGGAGAGCAGGGTGGCCAGGGTGTTGGACCGTTCTTTGCAAGCCACCGATCCGGAAATGTTTCATCCAGGAAATCACGCACCATCAAAGCCCAATGGGGGGGTGCTCCATCTTGCTGGAAAAGTATCCACGGTCTATATTCTTCTAACTGTGTGGCAATGAACTGTTGCCAAACATGGAAGTAAATGTTAGCGGTAATGGATTTTTCCGTGATGAAAAACAGACCAAAAACCTTGTTATGCATGAGGCCACACCAAACATTCATTTTTTCACTGTTTCACAGTAACTGTACAGTAGCATGTAGAGACTCTGAACCCCTTGTATGGACATTATGCCTCTTTACCATTCCACTGACACGAAAGGTGGATACATCAGTAAAGAATATGCGATTTAAGTAATCATTAGCACCATCAATCCTGTTTAGAATCTCAGCTGCAAATTCAGCATGTGTCAGCAAATCATTCGGTTGCAAGGCCTGCAAAATTTGCACTTTGTAAGCACACAACCTAAGCCTTTCATGAAGAATCTTCACCACACTTGCTTGCGATATTTGAAGTTCACAAGAAGCTCGACGAGTCGATTTAGACGGACTCTGTCAAAATGATTGTCTAACACTATCAACAGTTGCATCACTTACACAAGGCCTGCCACTTCGAGGACGATCTTCAACACTGCCCGTTTCGTTAAACTTTGCATACCTCGCTTTACCGATTTAAAGTCAGGAGGGCTGCGTCCATAAGAAGCCCGAAATTTACGCCGAACACCGACTGGTGATTTCGTTTTGTGAAAAGAAAGCACACACTGCTCTTTCACCTGCTCTGATGCCATTTCTCCAGCAATTAACGTGACCTAACAGACCGCATTGGTGTTGTGGAGCACTAGCACCATCTACTGGTCGCAACAACTAGTAACACTAGCCTATGTAACAGCATCAAATGTAACTTATTATGACAAATGGTTATTCTGTTATAATTTTTTATGATCAGGGCAAGACTTTGCGCTCACCCTGTATTTCTTCTGTAACCCAACATTTCTTTACAGTCACTTTCGTTGCCTTTATGTCTGTCTGTTCAACTTAAGTGACTGCCCTTTTTTCGAAAGTTCATTCCTCTTCAACTGAACTGCCTACTGTGAATTTTTTGTCACAGCATCTACAGCCTTAGATAACCTCAAACACATCTCGCCCATCCTCAGTGCTTCAGTATCCAACTCCTTCCACTTTGATTCTTCCAGAAGATTATCTTACACTTCTCTCTACTCTTCATTACTCAATCGTGATCCGAGTATCTGCATCTGGGTATGCCTTAAAACCCAATATCCGATTTTGGAATCTCTTCTTACGATCCAAGTGCATCTCCTCCTCTAATAAATCATTAACAGTATATTCGCTATTACCAGCTGAAATTTGTTGCAGACAGAGCAATTGAAATAATAGTCTGCTCACTCAGAACATGGCATACAGACTGTTATGAAAAATACCCAATCACTGAGACATGTAACATTTCACTGCCACACCGAACACTGAAGTGGAACCGAGGCTTGCAGCAGAAAGTGACTGATTACAATCTGGCAACAACCCAAGATTCTTGGATTTCCCAAATCTTAACCACACCATTATGGCTCACCTATATTACCATCGAGGGAGTACATGCAGGTTATGTAATTAACATAAGAACAATGAACAACTGGAACCAACTGAATGAAGCATTGCAGTTGTACAGACACCGAGTTCATCTTCGGGAATAGTTTGCTCTGTCCTGTCGCCCAGATTTTGGCTTTTTGTCATTTTCCTAAATCACTTCAGGCAAATACCACATATGTGCGTTCAGCAAGACCACAGCTAACCAACTGTCCTAGCCTCATAAAACATTCTGTGTGCATGTGTACTGGAGCTACTTGTATTCATAGTGTTATGGTGAGACATCTTATTTCTGGGTTAAATAAGCACATACATAAAACAGAATGACACAGATCTGGTCTGATGCTATCTGCTCAAGTAGTCTATGAATGATAAAGTACAGATGAAAATCACAGCTGTATCAGTAATGGTAACGCTAATGCAAAAAGAATGGATAGGAAGATCTGTTACGACTAGACCTCTAACAATATATAACAGCAAATAATCACCACAGAGACTTTTTTAAAATAGTGCAAACTTACATTTTTTTCATCAGATTCAGACTTCTTTTTCATTTCACTCATAGCCACACGTCTCCGTATCATCTTCACCTCCTCTTCTGGACGGATGCGCATCATCATCTCTTCTATGATTGGTCGTATTTGTGGATTACACACACTGGATAGTACAACATGCTATTACGATTGGTTTGCCGTGTTAAAAATAAAAGTTAATAGTCAAAGAAATAATATAAATACAAAAGTTACAAGACAACAGAAAATATCAGGGTATTTACAAATATTTAGCAAATTACACAGCACAGTAGTGTCACCTAGTGAAATGCACAGTTACCACTGTTTTAAAGTTTTTCATTTGTTACTGTTAGAAAAAACAGCTCAGAAACAGACGAACAACTAGAATGACAACAGCACAACCAGTGTTCGGCTGTAGTGAACTGTTTAAATACAAACAAATATGAACCTAGACTATACTAGATGCCAGTCTTACAACAACCTTTACTTAGCATTCGCATTCATTGCTTTCATCAACTCGACCAAGTTATCACCTTTCACCCTAAACTAGACTTCAGGCTACTGCTACAGAACTGTGTCATCACAACCAATCAACCCCACTTCAGCACGACACCAGTTGTACCATACTCATTCTAGCAGCTCACCAGAAACTGGCTAAGGTTTTTCAGCTTGCATTTAAGGAAACTTGCGAAAAATGGAAATTGTGTGTGAGAGATTTGTTATACGACTTTACAATTTTTGTAATGGCCAAAATCAACAACCGTGCCTCAAATCCTATTGTTCAACTTTTGATAATCACCTTCACAGATGGCTGTTTACAATTCATCACAAACATGATTCTGTGAGAAGTAAATTATGTTAAGATGAGATCCGGAAGGACTGGCACATGACTTATTGTGATACATCCCAAGGCACGATGAGACTGCAACGTATTTGATTTTGCATTAACATCTAGCTATGAAAAAGTCCCAACAAATGCCACAAAACTGAAGTGTCAATTACTGTAAGGAAATGCTTAAAAAATTCTATCAACGGGAAGCAAGATGTCGATACAAAATCCTAACAGGAGACAAAACTGTCATATTCCAGAAACTAAGTAACGATCACTTGTTTGTGTGTCCGAGTCAAAGTGAGACCGAAAGAGGTTTACGATAATTACTGAAGTAGAAAAAATAAATTAGAAACTAGAATGCAGATTACCATGGCTGGCTGATCATGAGAATAGAAAGGAGAAGCAAACCACTCTGTATTACATTAAAACCACCACCCTAAAAGCCGTACAGTGGAGGACACAGAGGGACAAAGGACATACCCTAAAACTCATATCAAATGATAAAACACACCCTCACAAATAGAACATAGAACTAGAGCTACTGTTGGAGCATTGTCGCCTAACACCGAAGGTAGGGTGCTGGGAAATTTAAAAGTCCGCCACAGAGCAGCAAAAAGTGGGCAGTCCAGCAAGAGGTGGACAACTGTAATTTGGAAGCCACACCGATATTGAGGTGGGTCCTCATGACGGAGGAGGTAACTAGGTGCGAGCCATGTACGGCCGATACTGAGTCGACAAACAACTGATTCTATGCAAGAGGCTCGCAGGGAAGACTTCCACATATTCGCAGTCTCCTTAATGACACACAGTTTGTTGTGCATACTGTTATGTCACTCCGTCTCCCAAAGCTGAAAAACCTTGCGACATAAGACAGAACGCAGGGCAGTTTCATTAGAGATATCCATCTCCAGGGGAGGTTTCCGCATAGCCTGTCAACAAGTTCGTTACCTGGGATTTCAACGTGTCCTGGGGTCCACACAAACACCACTGAACAAGTGGACCGTTCCCAGGCAGACGTGGCCTCCTGCATGTTTGCTACTAAAGGATGGCGAGGATAGCACTGGCCGGTAGCTCGGAAGCTGCTCAGGGAGTCAGAACAGAGAGGAAACTGCTTACCAGAACAGGAACGAATGTACTAAAGTGGATGAGATATGGCCACCAGCTCTGCAGTAAATACACTGCAGCTGGCAGGCAAGGAATGCTGTTCAATATGGTCTCTGAACATAGGCGAAGCTAACATTACCATCAGCCATCGAGTAAACAACTTCAGAGTCCCAGTACACGTCAAGAATTGAGAGGAAGCGACAGCGGAGAGCGTCGGTGTTTAAATGGTCCTTAGGGCCGTGCAAAAGGTCCAGACAACGTTTCGGCTGAGGTATACACTGTGGAGGTGTACGTGAATGGACCTCAAGCAGAGATGGTAAAGAAAAGGACTCCAGTTCAGAGAGAAGGGATCACACGCGAACCGAAATCGTGAGCCGTAATGTTGGCCGCCGATGCGGGAGGTAAACTGCTGCATGCGGGAAAAGAAGACAGTAATTCAGATGCTCAGAGGAGCTACGAATGTGTGCAACAAAACTGTCAAGCAGTTGTGCACATCAGATCAGCGGAGGGCACTGAGATGCTGCCAGCACTTCTGCTTACGCTGACTAAGTCAATTGAGCTTCTGGATGTCCTAAGAATCACTATATCCCCACTACAGTGAGTGGATCATCAACAAGATAAAGTTCAGGTTCCGGACGAATGGTACGACGCTGACAGAAGTGCACGACACACGACTTTGCAGCAGAAAACTGGAAGCTGTGGGCTAGAGCCCATGACTGTGCCTTGTGAATGGCACCCTGCATGTGCTGCTCAGCAACACCAGTACTGGAGGAGCAGTACAAAACGCAGAAGCCATCTGCATACAGAGAAGGGGAGACCGACAGCCCTACAGCTGCTGCTAAGCTGTTGATTGGCACTACAAAATTGAGATACACACAATACGGAGCCCCGAGGAATGCCATTCTCCTGAATATGAGGGAGGGGGGGGGGGGGGGGGGGGGGGGATTATGGGAGGCACCAACCTGGACACAGAGTACGTAGCTAGAGGAAGTTTTGGATAAGTGGAGACCCCACTTATACAATGTGGCAAGGATATGATGTCACCAGGTCGTGTCAAATGCTTTACGTATGTCAAAAAAGACAGCAACCAGATGTTGGTGTCTGAAAAAGGCTGTTTGGATGGCAGACTTGAGGGACACAAGATTATCAGTGGTAGAGCGACCCTGGCAGAAACCGCCCTGACATGGAGCTAGTAGGCCATGTGACTCCATCTCCCAACCCAACAACCAACACACAATATGTTCCAGCAGCTTATAAAGAACGTCGGTAGGGCCGATGGGCCGATTACTATCCGCATCAAGGGGTTTTTTACTGGGTTTGAGCAGTGGAACGACAGTGTTCTCCCGCCTTGCGATGAAAATAGGCCATCACACCAGATCTAGTTGAAGATGATGAGGAAATGGCACTTGTAGTCAGAAGAGAGATCATCTGAATGTGGATCCAATCCGGCCCACGAGCTGTGCCGGGTCAATGTGCAAGTGCGCTGAGGAGCTCCCACTCCATAAATGGAGTGTTAAAGGGTTCACTGTGGCGTGTAGTGAATGAGAGGACTTTACTTTCCACTCACCGTTTCAGGGTGCAAAAGGCTGGGGTGTAGTTCTCCAACACAGAGGTTCAAACATAGTGCTCGGCATTCGCGTTTGCGTCGGTACAGAGCACGCCATTGACGGTAACACCAGGGACACCTGTTGGGGTCTGGTACCCAAAAAGACACCTGATCTTTGTCCAGACATGGGAAGGTGACATGGCACCCAATGGTCGACACCTACCTCTACCAACACTCCTGTTTCCGTCGTTTTACAAGCTGGAATACACGGGTACGGAGCCGCTTAAAGGCTATCAGATACTGTAAAGAGTGCCGCTCATGTCACTGTAGAGCTTGCCAACTAACTGCCTCAGTAATTTCCGGCGACCACCAAGGGACTGTTTCTCGGCGGGGGGGGGGGGGGGGGGCACCCTAAAGAGCGAGGGATCACCTGTTCAACCGTCACATCGATGTTACCATGTCAGGGAGAGTAACTTAAAGTTTCCCAATCCACCTTGTTTAAAGCCCATCTGGGCAGGCATCTGTGGGCCTGACGCAGGGGCAGTGACAGGAAGATGGGGAAGTGGTCACTACCACACAGGTCGTCACGTGATCTCCAGTGGATAGATGGGAAACGTCCTGGGCTGCGAATTGATAAATCAATTCGCAAGTAACTAACCACACTCAAATATGTGGCGGGCCCAGTATTTCGGAGGCAGAGATCGAATTGCGTCAGTAAAGTTTCAACAGCTCTGCCTCGGCCAGTAACCACGGTGCCACCCCACAAGGGGTTATGGGCGTTAAAATCTCCCAAAAGTAGGAAAGGTTTAGGGAGTTGATAAATCAGTGCATCTAATACATTCAGGGGTACTGCACCATCTGGAGGGAGATATACGTTGCAGACAGTTATTGCCAGTGTCATCCATATTCTGACAGCCACAGCTTCAAGAGGGGTTTGAAGGCACACATTTTCACTACAGACCGAGTTTACGACATAAATGTGAACTCCACCCGACACTATTATAATAGCTACGGTTCATGTAATATCCCTTATAGTTGCAGAGGGCAGGGGTCTGCATTGCCGGGAACCAGGTTTCCTGGAGGGCAATGCAGAAAGCAGGTGTAAAGCTTAACAGTTGCCATAGCTCAGCCAGGCGGTGCAAAAAACTGCCGCAATTCCACTGGAGGATGACATCAGCGTGCGACTGGGAAGGCTTGGAATGTTCAATGAGGCAGTTTATGCCTCAGGGTCACCTGCTGCCACCGACTTTTTGCCTGAGCAGTCTATATCCATTGTGTGTGAGGGTCCAGCAGAGCTTTTAGGAAGCAGTGGTGTGGGCACCACAAGTTCCTTGTTCTTGGGGGTCTTCTTTTCTGATTTCTCGCACTGTTCCTTGGGTTTCCCTGGCTGGGAGGACTTCACTGATTTAGTCTCTGGGACTGAGGATGAGTGTGAAGCCCTACAACCAGCTGCTTTTGGGCTCTTCAGCCACTGGCAGGTGTCACCTTTCCCACTAGCAGAAACCTGGAAGAAAGTGACCAAAGGGACCCCTTCCTGGTGAGAGGAGCCGAAGAGGCCTTACGCTTCTCTGGCTCAGAAGTGGAGACTGAAATCCCTGATGGTTGGGGAGGGAGGGCGGGGGGGTTGTTGCAGCCGAAGTAGGTGGTGCGGGAGCACGGGCACCTCCCGGCCGCAGCAAAGGCCACCTGGCATGATGGCCATTGCCGGGAGTCCTGATGCCCCAGGGTGAGTGGCATCTACTCCTTGGCACACGTGGGGAGTTAACAGTGGAGGCATCAACCGACAGGGTACATGGCAGCCCCACCACAACGGACATGCTACAGTGCTGGATATGAGGTGCAAAGAATTCCATGGTCATCATCGGTGCAGAAAACTACACTGCATAGTGGGTGGAGGAAAACAATCACAAAGGTGTCCTCACCCAAGAGATGGAGGATGAGTGGGACTGCAATGCCAGAAGAAGGAAGTTGGCTATATATCTCGATGCACGATGGACACTAAGCACCATGTAAGGTGCCCTTACCCAACTGGCTTGCTCGTCAGGAAAATTTTGAAAAATGGAGGTCAAACCCTATAGAGGACCATCACAAAGGCCAAAAAGCATGAGACTCCTTTTAGCTGCCTCTTATGACAGGCAGTAATACCTTTGACCTATTCTAGCCCCCGGACCTGCAAGGGGGCACACACTATTCATAATAAATTATTCTTATGTTATACCATTTTCTGCTGTTGTTGGTATTACCATATACTCATCTGACCAAAAATCTTTGTCTTTTTCATTTCCCTTCACTCACCACTACTACTATAATTAGATTGAGCCTCTGCATTTCCCTTTTCAGTATTTTCTAGCTTCCATGCCACATTTGAACTTCTGAAATTCAATGGCCAAACTCTTAGAATGTTATCCTTTCATTGATTATTGAATCTTTTTCTCACGGTCACCTTCCCCTACGGCAATCCCCTCCCAGAGATCTGAACAGGGGACTAGTCCAGAATCTTTTGCCAATGGAGAGGTCATCATGACACTCTCACTTACAGGCCACATGTCCTGAGGATACAAGTTATGTGCCTCTAATGCAGTGGTTTCCTTTGCCTTCTGCATCCTCATGCTGTTTATCATTGCTGATTTTTCTGCCTTTAAGGGCAGTTACCCACCCCAGTTGCTCTGAACCTCTGTCCACTCCTCATCCTTTTGAGAAGGCCGACCATTGAAAGAATGAGGGTGGCTTGTTATACCGGAAGTCTTTGGCTGACAATCACGATTATTAATCAAATTTAAGTGGTGGCATGTTTCGAACCTGGGACCATGGACAGTTTGATTAGTACTCACAGGTACTACCCCTAGACCACAAGTGCACCACATATGTCCCATCATTAAGCAGACATGCCATCTTGCTATTGCAATGACAAATGATTACATGTATTGTCATGTTAAAGCTTCAACATAGAGATTCTCATGCAACAATCTGGAAGTGACAATACAGGAAATAAATTTCCTGTACAAGTCCATGATCATTGTGAATATTCCACAAATAAAAACATCAGCATCACTTAATATATTTATTTACAATGCTATTTCAGCTAATTCCATCATAAAAACTAACTCAAATTAAAAGAACAGAATTGCATGTCCATTACAAAAAATGGTAGAAAGTAACTGAAGGTTTCGTGACAGACTGCTGGCGACAAACAGACTACTGCTGGCACACAAACAGACTACTGCTGGCACACAAACAGACTACTGCTGGCACACAAACAGACTACTGCTGGCACACAAACAGACTACTGCTGGGTTTGGTGTAGTTATTTCCGGTGCAGTTCTCTCGTTACTATCTGCAACAGTCATTCACTGCTGCAAGGGAATCCAGGGTCTGTTCACCTTTAAGCTTTCTTCTTTCTTGTTGAAGCTAGTGTCATGTTGCGTATTTCTATGGCGTCTCTGAACAAGGTGGTGTGATAGCTCATCTCTACACAAGTAACTTCTGTGTCAGCAAATTTTACTATGTGGCTGGTCTCATGCTCTGCCAGACAAATTTCTGCACCTGCCCCAACCTGCAATGCCGCTTATTTTACGTGGTCCTGGTGTTCATTGATCATCCTGTCATTCCAATACAAACTTTTCCACATAGTACGCATTGTGTGTGACTGAGCACAGTAAAATTCATCAAAATGGAAGTTACTGCTGTAGACAAAAGCTATCACACCTGCTTCATCAGAGCAGCTACAGAAATACACAAACACGGCACTAACAAGAATGAGAAACACCTCAAGGTGAATGGATCCTGAATTCCCATGCTGCAGAACGACTGCTGCACATAGCAAGCTAAGAACCACACCGGAATTGACTATGGAAAGAGGCCCTTGGACATCAGCACACAAGGTACATAAAATCTACGGCTGCGAGCTCAACTCCACCACACTCCGCCACCAGCAATGGAGGATGAAGCTTTGACAATGCCAGCCACTTTTACTGGTAAAACATCAGAAAAATTATGAATCCTACATCAGCTGAAGAACCAAAAACAAAAGCCAGACAGACAGCATGTCATAAAATATCATGCTACAAGGATGATATATTAGATGTTACAAATTTTTACACTACTGGCCATTAAAATTGTTACACCAAGACGAAATGCAGATGATAAACAGGTATTCATTGGACAGATATATTATACTACAACTGACATGTGATTACATTTTCAAGCAGTTTGGGTGCATAGATTCTGAGAAATCAGTACCCAGAACAACCACCTCAGGCCACAATAACAGCCTTGATACACCTGGGCACTGAGTCAAACAGAGCTTGAAAGGGGTGTACTGGTACAGCTGCCCATGCAGCTTCAACATGATACCATAGTTCATCACGAGCAGTGACTGGCGTATTGTGAAGAGCCAGTTGCTCGGCCACCATTGACCACACATTTTCAGTTGGCGAGAGATCTGGAGAATGTGCTGGCCAGGGCAGCAGTTGAACATTTTCTGTATCCAGAAAGGTCCGTACAGGACCTGCAACATGTGGTCATGCATTACCCTGCTGAAATGTAAGGTTTCACAGGGATCGAATGAAGGGTAGAGCCACAGGTCTTAACACATCTGAAATGTAACTTCCACTGTTCAAAGTGCCGTCAATGCGCACAAGAGGTGACCGAGACGTGTAACCAATGGCACCCCATACAATCACGCCGGGTGATATGCCAGTATGGCAATGACAAATGTGCGTTCACCACGATGTCGTCACACACGGATGCGACCATCATGATGCTGTAAACAGAATCTGGATTCATCCGAAAAAATAACATTTTGCCATTCGTGCACAAAGGTTCGTCGTCAAGTACACCAACGCAGGCGCTCCTGTCTGTGATGCAGCGTCAAGGGTAACCGCAGCCACGGTCTCCGAGCTGATAGTCCGTGCTGCTGCACACGTCGTCGAACTGCTCGTGCAGATGGTTGTTGTCTTGAAAACGTCTTCATCTGTTAACTGAGGGATCGAGATGTGGCTGTACGATCCGTTACAGCCATGCGGATAAAATGCGTGTCATCTCGGCTGCTAGTGATATGAGGCCGATGGGATCCAGCACGGCGTTCCTTATTACCCTCCTGAACTCACCGATTCCATATTCTGTCAACAGTCATTGGATGTCGACAAACGCGAGCAGCAATGTCGCGCTACGATGAACTGCAATCGCGATAGCCTACAATACGACCTTTATCAAAGTCGGAAATGTGATGGTACGCATTTCCCCTCTTTACACGCGGCATCACAACAACGTTTCACCAGGCAACGCCGGTCAACTGTTGTGTATGAGAAATCTGTTGGAAACTTTCCTCATGTCAGCACGTTGTAGGTGTCACCACTGGTGACAACCTTGTGTGAATGCTCTGAGAAGCTAATCATTTGCGTATCACAGCATCTTCTTCCTCCCCCCAATGAACCATGGACCTTGCCGTTGGTGGGGAGTCTTGCGTGCCTCAGCGATACAGATGGCCGTACCGTAGGTACAACCACAACGGAGGGGTATCTGTTGAGAGGCCAGACAAACGTGTGGTTCCTGAAGAGACAGCAGCCTTTTCAGTAGTTGCAGGGGCAACAGTCTGGATGATTGACTGATCTGGCGTTGTAACACTAACCAAAACAGCCTTGCTGTGCTGGTACTGCGAACAGTTGAAAGCAAGGGGAAACTACAGCCATAATATTTTCCGAGGGCATGCAGCTTTACTGTATGGTTAAATGATGAAGACGTCTTTTTGGGTAAAATATTCCGCAGGTAAAATAGTCCCCCATTCGGATCTCCGGGTGGGGACTACTCAAGAGGATGTCGTTATCAGGAGAAAGAAAACTGGCGTTCTATGGATCGGAGTGTGGAATGTCAGATCCCTTAATTGGGCAGGTAGGTTAGAAAATTTAAAAAGGGAAATGGATAGGTTAAAGTTAGATAGTGGGAATTAGTGAAGTTCGGTGTCAGGAGGAACAAGACTTTTGGTCAGGCGAATACAGGGTTATGAATACAAAATCAAATAGGGGCAATGCAGGAGTAGGATCAATAATGAATAAAAAAATAGGAATGTGGGTAAGCTACTACAAACAGCATAGTGAACGCATTATTGTGGCCGAGAGACACGAAGCCCACGCCTAGTACAGTAATACAAGTTTATATGCCGAATAGCTCTGCAGATGACTAAGAAATTGAAGAAATGAATGACGAAATAAAAGAAATTATTCAGATAGTGAAGGGAGACGAAAATTTAATAGTCATGGGAGACTGGAATTCGTCAGTAGGAAAAGGGAGAGAAGGAAACTTAGTACGTGAATATGGACTGGGGGTAAGAAATGAAAGAGGAAGCCGCCTGGTAGAATTTTGCACAGAGCACAACTTAATCATAGCTAACACTTGGTTCAAGAATCATAAACGAAGATTGTATACATGGAAAAAGCCTGGAGATACTGACAGGTTTCAGATAGATTTATAATGGTAAGACAGAGATTTAGGAACGAAGTTTTAAATTTTAAGACATTTCCAGGGGCAGATGTGGACTCTGACCACAATCTCTTGGTTATGAACTGTAGATTGAAACTGAAGAAACTGCAAAAAGGTGGGAATTTAAGGAGATGGGACCTGGATAAACTGAAAGAACCAGAGGTTGTACAGAGTTTCAGGGAGAGTGTAAGGGAGCAACTGACAGGAATGGGGGAAAGAAATACAGTAGAAGAAGAATGGGTAGCTTTGAGGGATGAAGTAGTGAAGGCAGCAGAGGATCAAGCAAGTAAAAAGACGAGGGCTAGTAGAAATCCTTGGGTAACAGAAGAAATATTGAATTTAATTGATGAAAGGAGAATATAAAAACACAGTAAATGAAGCAAGCAAAAGGGAGTACAAACATCTAAAAAATGAGATCGACAGGAAGTGCAAAATGGCTAAGCGGGGATAGCTAGTGGACAAATGTAAGGATGTAGAGGCTTATCTCACTAGGGGTAAGCTAGATACTGCCTACAGGAAAATTAAAGAGACCTTTGGAGAAAAGAGAGCCACTTGTATGAATATCAAGAGCTCAGATGGGAACCCAGTTGTAAGCAAAGAAGGGAAAGCAGAAAGGTGGAAGGAGTATATAGAGTGTCTATACAAGGGTGATATTTTTGAGGACAATATTATAGAAATGGAAGAAGATGAAGATGAAATGGGAGATACGATACTGCGTGAAGAGTTTGACAGAGCACTGAAAGACCTGAGTCGCAACAAAGCTCCGGGAGTAGACAACATTCCATTAGAACTATTGCCAGCCTTGGGAGAACCAGTCCTGACAAAACTCTACCATCTGGTGAGCAAGATGTATGAGACAGGCGAAACACCCTCAAACTTCAAGAAGAATATAATAATTCCAATCCCAAAGAAAGCAGGTGTTGACAGATGTGAAAATTACCGAACTATTAGTTTAATAAGTCACGGCTGCAAAATACTAACGCAAATTCTTTACAGACGAATGGAAAAACTAGTAGAAGCCGACCTCGGGGAAGATCTGTTTGGATTCTGTAGAAATATTGGAACACATGAGGCAATACTGACCCTACAACTTATCTTAGAAGCTAGATTAAGGAAAGGCAAACCTACGTTTCTAGCATTTGTAGACTTAGAGAAAGCTATGGATAATGTTGATTGGAATACTCTCTTTCAAATTCTGAAGGTGGCAGAGGTAAAATATAGGGAGCGAAAGGCTATTTACAATTTGTATAGAAACCAAATGGCAGATATAAGAGTTGAGGGGCACGAAAGGGAAGCAGTGGTTGGGAATGGAGTGAGACAGGGTTGTAGCCTCTCCCTAATGTTATTCAATCTGTATATTGAGCAAGCAGTGAAGGAAACGAAAGAAAAATTCGGAGTAGGTATTAAAATCCATGGAGAAGAAATAAAAACTGAGGTTCGCCGATGACATTGTAATTCTGCCAGAGACAGCAAAGGACTTGGAAGAGCAGTTGAACAGAATGGATAGTGTCTTGAAAGGACGATATAAGATGAACATCACAAAAGGAAAACAAGGATAATGGAATGTAGTCTAAGTCGGGTGATGCTGAGGGAATTAGATTAGGAAGTAAGACACTTAAAGTAGTAAAGGAGTTTTGATACTTGGGGAGCAAAATAACTTATGATGGTCGAAGTAGAGAGGATATAAAATGTTGACTGGCAATGGCAAGGAAAGCATTTCTGCAGAAGAGAAATTTGTTAACATCGAGTATAGATTTAAGTGTCAGGAAGTTGTTTCTGAAAGTATTTGTATGGAGTGCAGCCATGTATGGAAGTAAAACATGGACGATAAATAGTTTAGACAAGAAGAGAATAGAAGCTTTTGAAATGTCGTGCTACAGAAGAATGCTGAGTATTAGATGGGCAGATCACATAACTAATGAGGAGGTGTTGAATAGAATTGGGGAGAAGGGGAGTTTGTGGCACAACTTGACTAGAAGAAGGGATCGGTTGGTAGGATATGTTCTGAGGCATCGAGGGATCACCAATTTAGTATTGGAGGGCAGTGTGGAGGGTAAAAATCATAGAGGGAGACCAAGAGATGAATACACCAAGCAGATTCAGAAGGATGTAGGCTGCAGTGGGTACTGGGAGATGAAGCTTGCACAGTATATAGTAGCATGGAGAGCTGCATCAAACTAGTCTCAGGACTAAAGACAACAACAACAACAACAACAGCATCTTCTTCCTGTCAGTTAAATTTCACATCTGTAGCACATCATCTTCATGGTGAAGCAATTTTAATGGCCAGTAGTATAAAAACGTGATTCAACAAACCTTACAACTTGCAAAAGTCAACATCAAAAACAAATGCCTAATCAGGGGACTATCTTGGCTCATAAAATGAAATAAATATATTAAGTTCCAGCTAACACCCCAATTAGGCATATATTTTTGATGCTGAACTGAACCTTGTTTTACAAATGGTTCAAATGGCTCTAAGCACTATGGGACTTAACATCTGAGGAGGTCATCAGTCCCCTAGACTTAGAACTACTTAAACCTAACTAACCTAAGGACATCACACACATCCATGCTCGAGGCAGGATTCGAACCTGCGACCCTAGCAGTCGCGCAGTTCCGGACTCCGCGCCTAGAACCGCGAGACCACCACGGCCGGCGAACCTTGTTTTACAAATTCTAAGGTTTGGTGCATTAGCTTTTTACAATTATTTAACTTTTAATTATTTACCTTTTGTACCTTGATACTGAGTAATGAACACTTGTCATTCTTTATGCGCATATAGTCTTAATTGCAGATCTGATGGTGGCAGAAGCCAAAAAGTATTATAAAGGAAGAAATGTTAAGCAGCCAAGACTGTTTTATTCACAAAAATCTGTAAGTGCAGCAGATAACCCTGAACATATCAAATTAATAGTTTAACTAAAAAGAAACAAATTACCTCCACTGCCTTACGATAACATGAAACATGTTTTTTACTGAAAGCATTTATACTTTTTTATGATGATATAATAGTTTCAAACAGGACTCAGCTTCAACTTCATACAGCATCTGACCCAATTATCTTTCAGTTAGAATGAGCAATCTTATCTACTGCTGCGTACTCTACTAAAAAACTCATATCACTCACATATCACAAATGGCATTGTATATTTTACTTTATATGTAGTTAGTCATGAAAAATACTGTGATCTACAACCATGTTTTATCACACTCGTGGGTGAAAGTTATGAGGTACCACCTCCCCCCCCCCCCCCTTATGTTTTTTGTAGTTAATACACAGGACGTGTACACAATGTATTAAAGTACTCTAAAGCCTGCTCATTACCTAAAGCAGGTTTTCTGAATTTATCACACAGTTTAAGTTTTCATGGCAAAACTTACGATAAACAGGGCACAGTATTTTAAATATGGCACAAACATTGGGCTATGCTACATAGCCACCTGCACAAATACCTATATTTAGCTTTCAGCTTTGTTGGCTACATCAACTCTTAACCAGATTAACACCTTGCGACAAACCGAGACCTCTTGCTACACTATTACACTGTGCTGATTTTTGGTTTGGGGTTGGGGTATGTACTCTATCATGCACTAACCCACTAGGGATATATATAAAATTGCAAACAAATTTCATACAGTGAACATCTCATCAGCAATAAATAAATTCATCCAACAAATTCAGCACCAAGAAACCAACAGGTCTGTTTCAGTATTTATTTTCATTCTGCAGCCAGTTCTGGCTCAAAGAGATATCACAAAAAATAAAGCTGATTAGAATATGTACATAATTCTGGCTTATTATGAGAAAGTACATATAAGCAACAAATGGAATTATGAGATGTACAGAAACACAAAGTGTAAGTTGAGATTGCAGAATGTTTATCAAGAACAAGATTTTTTAGGGATGTATGCTGATCCAAAGGTAATAGGAAATTATCAATTTAGGAAATACGGAAGCGTCCGATCCCGCCCATCTGCTTTGACCCATGACGTCACCAATATGACTGAAACGACTATAAACCAAGATTCCAATACGGCGCGTATAAAGTCGTTACATACACATTATGAAGACGAAAATACATCGAAAAAACAAACACACACATGTTCCACAAAAAGCCTAATGACACTAATGGGGCAAGTGCGGGAAATTGGGGGTTTTTGGGTGCGGACAAACTAAATATAAGCAAATTTAGAGACCCACTCACATACAATACCACGCAAAACAACGAAAAAACTGACATCACAAAACTCCCCAATATCATCTGGAATCGGACACTTCCCTTGACCTATATAGCCCAAAAACTACTTCTCATACCAATACCAACATTCACAGCCACACATTTCAATAAAACATTTCCTTCGACCCCAACACACACTACCAACAAAAAAATAAAAACTTACCACAAAAAAGTTCCGGCACCACAAACTAGGTTAACCACCACACACACACACACACACACACACACACACACACACAACGAAAAAAATACTCGACCAAAAGAAAGACCTGATCCACCCACACCTCAACCCCCCAACCAACCCAACCTCGCCCCTCACCCCAAAATAAAAAACCCAATTAAAAAACCAACTGCAACATAAAAAATCTCAATCACACAACTCAACAAAAACTTCAAAATAGATCCTCCACAACTAAAACACAAACCAACACAATTCCCCTCCCCTCCCCCCTCACAAACACTAACACCATCCACCCCACACTGAGCCGCAGCCACCCACCCACCAACCTACCTACCTACCCAAACCACCCTAACCAACTACTTTAGGCCTATACATTTTACTAACAGCCCTTTAAAAAACCTGAAAAACACAATAGCCCTCAGGGACACTTTTGCCAACAGTACTCATCTAAATGAGACTGAAGGTTGGAAGAGCACCTCTTCTCCTCCCCCCCCCCCCCCCCACAAGAACTGACTTAATTGAATCCCCTCTCACCCAACCCACTGTATGAAGAAAATGCATCTGAAACTACTGTGGACCCCAGTTCTATGTACCCCTCAATTAACCCCACTAATTCCACCTTAGACCTCCCTTCCACAACCCTAAAAACACATTCGGAACACCCACCCCCTGGAACAACAGCCCCCCACACCCAGAGACCAGCCACAGACTTACCCCTCCCATACTTCCTTTTCCTAAACTGCGACTCGTCCACCTCCACATCAACCCCATGCCGCCCCTCTCCCCCAAGCTAACCCCTGTACTTAATAAACTCTGAACACACTTCACGGCAAAAAGAAAACCAATCAAGCACACTCCTCTCACTCACAAAAGTCTCATGCGCGCAAAAACTGTGTGAGGATCTATAACAAAAATAATAAGTCACCAGTACAACCTCGCGATTGCCCAACCTACAGTTCTCGAACCAGGAACCACGCCGTATGGAACGCCAAATGTCATCCTTTCGACAGCGCCACATTTAACCATCCCTGGTCCGAGATACCAGAACTTTAGCCAACTTCATTTCTTCGCTACAAATAGAGCACTTGACAACCCTGGCAATTAAACCAAACAGCTGCAAAAACTATCAGTTCCAAAGCAGTGTTTCCCATCATTTCCCTCAGATGCGCACTATTAATTTTATCCGTCATATCTATTCCTGAACAAAAACAACAACCAATTAATTTACTCAAATTACCACAAGACCTACAGTGAACAACACTAAATTAACCTTCACACAAAATCACTAAATCGTTAACTCACTGAAACGAATTCCACTACAAACACAGCCAACACTAACAATTCTGTATAATGAGCAAGAGCCCAGAACATACCACCAGAGGGCACAACAAACCACAACACGACGACATCTACAAACACACCACACTCGCAAACCAAACTCCACACCGTCATGACGTGACTCACCACAACACCCTTACGTCATGGGTCAAAGCCGACGTGTGGGATCAATTTACAGTCCTCTGAAGCAACTAACATCAGTATGCTATGCAGTTTCAGTAATAATAATTCAAGTGAGCAGTAGCTTACACATTAAAACAGATATTGGATTATCAATTCTGTCTTTATTTATGGAAAATATTCCAGGAAACAAATGTACTGAATATAGTAACAACATCTAAGCTGCAGTAAGAGGCTATAGACATTACAACAAAGTGGAAAGAGGACTCACTGTACTGAATTGTTTATACACGAAGGAATCTTTACTGTTCCAAGTGAATAGTTTGCAAACAATGTCCTACATAAAGAGATGGACAAGCACCAAAGAAATAAGTCTTTACATGAACATGGAAACAGATGCAGCCACCAGTTACACCTCAGCAGGAAAAAAATAAAATCTTGTGCTGTATAACAAAATAGAGTTATGCAATTAAGTGATCGAAGACAAACATGAAATATACACCTCCAGTAATACTGTACACTCAAAATTATTCATTAAATAGCAGTTTTGAAACTTCTGGATTACCTGAAATATGTAAATTATATAGACAACTGTACTATTATAACTACTATAACTGAGGGGCTTTTGCAATACATTCAATTGAATAGTGAAAATGCTGTACAAACATGTAACAGAGCAAATATTTCAGACCTATTTATGTAACTGTGTGTACTTGGGCACATATTTGTGACATACATACAACTTACATTGTCTACACGTGGATAAATATACAGTAGTCTAGAATAGTCAACCATCAGGTTCCCAATTCAGAAGACATCTGAATTCTCGGGTCTGCTCAGGCCAAATTCAAAACTTTGTTTGGTACAGTCAACATTACTTCACTCCTAAATCCAAGAAAGCTCTACAAATTAGGAGAAATAGTTAAGAAAAAATTTTAACCATGCTAGAAACAAGATTGCAAAGTGAGAATGCCACCACGTAGCACAGATTTTGGAAATTACAGACTATTCAAAAAGCAAAAAAGGCAAAATAACACCAATAAATATACCCCATGTGGTAGATTGTATGAACAGTTTCATAAGACATTCAGAGATCCATAATCAAAGTGAAGAACAAAATTAATGACAATTTACTTTGAATGTGCAAATAAAATTTAAACAGTAATTAATGTTAATCAGCCAAGGGGAGGGGGAACAGAAAAGTAAACATGCGATGGGGGGTGATAGAAAAATTAATCTCTAAAATTCCACAAAATCATGGGAAAATTTTGACAGTATTTTAATGATCAGTTAGTGCAAGAGAAAATGCAAGGAAATAATTTGTGACTTCCTTGCGCACAAATGGAACAAGCAAAATGGATACTTGTCTAACTGTGTAGAAATTGTAACCACAAAACTGTCAACACATTTAAAACAAAACAAAAAACACCTGACAAGAATTTAGGCGAAATCCGTACTGATCATATCACAATCTCATAGCCACATCACAAGGGGATTTTAAATATGTAGAAGTACACAAATGTCCAGATATTTACAGATCACTACCTAACCACAGTGAAACTAAATTTAAAGCCTCAAAAGTTCAGCAAACAGATACAGGTAATACCGAACATGATACTGATTAACTCCAAGCAATGCTATTAGCAAATGAACTCAAAACACAAGCACAAAACTCCAAAGAAATCTCAACAGAAACTTATCGAAACTACATAAACTCAAATTCCTCTACAAAGATGGAAAGAGACATCCATGGTGGAACAGACTGCGCAAGCAGTAAAATCTTGACAAAGAGCATTCAAATCATCAAATAATAAATTGAAAAAAAAGTGCCAAGCAACTCCAAGCAGCTTGAAAATTGAACAAAAAGACATTATGAGACATCTTCAGGCTTATAAAAAACAAGGATTCTTATATGAAACACTTAAAACAAATCTAAATGGATACCAGCCCCAAAAACTGTTTCATGAAAGAAAGTGCACACTTGGCACATAACCAAGAAATAGAAAATTTAAAAAACTTCCAAACTGCCCTAAACCCAAAGAAAGATTTCTATCAGAAATTCTAAAAACCAATTCAGATTCACAAGCATCAAATGAAGGTGAAATTGCTGAACAAGAGGTTAAAAATAAGCATTTCTGAATTCAAATTCGGTGAACATCAGGAAAATTCCAGACCAAACGGATCTTGCCTGAAACAAATTTTAGCTATGAAACTAATTCTCACATCAAAACATTTATAATACGAAAGTATCTTTATAGATTTTAAGAAAGCTTATTAGAAAAAGTAATCCGAAAGTGGCGAAAACTGAAATTACAGTTTAAAATTGATGAACCAATCAAATTCAAGAGTGATTCTCAACCCAAATATATATGTTAAACTATTCAGAGACAGCTTTCTGGCTAACAAGTGACATCCGTGACAAAAAAAATGCATATCAAAATACACAAAACTGAGGCACGACAATACAGCCACAAAACAAGTCTATCTATATGGGACTGAAGGCACTGAAGAAATCCAATGTGAAAAACGAAAATAACATTTTCAGTTTGAAATCGCATTTACGAATGAAAATACTGTACATAGAAATTGAACGGGCAGAAATTGCGCTTCAGGGTACTCTTCCTGGCACAAAAATCCAATGAGACCATTACAGTTTGATGCTATGAGCGCAAAAAGGAGCTATTCTGTAAGACAACGTAATACAAACAATAAGAAAAGGTAAAACTAAACCATGAAATGGCCCTAGTTGTACATGGCGTGGTCAAGTAGGTCCCAAACGTGATAATTATTATATTACAGTAGGTTTTCGTTACAATAATGAAATTAAGTATTCAGCAGTAATCCAGCGAGAAAATAGCACTATGGTTACAGGTGGCTGTCAGGAAAAGCGGATTTAATTGAATAGCTCAAACCTTCGCAATGTTTCATCATCTGGTGCCTCTTTCAACTCGCGCAGTCGCGCACTCTTTTAAACATCAACAGTGTACAATTCGATTATCGACACTTGTTGTCGATTACATCAAGGTCGATTAAAAGTTAGCCGAAAAAATAGGCCTTTCAAAAATTGTAATACACCACCCTCGTTTTAAGTTAAATGAGGAATTAATCGCGATTAAAGTTAACTGAGGTTTTAGACTCGTTTACCTTGAATTCATCGCAGTTTTTTCCTTTATTGTCTTGGGCTGTAAATCCACGAGGAATTATACGTAGCTATTTCAACTGGCACCGATATCTCATTGGTTGGCGGTAAGAGCCAATGAGACGTAGCTGCTTGTAGGTAGATCTATGAACGCTTCGTATGATTTTCGCGGGACCTCTGTCACCATATGAATGCTGATTGTGTCTGTTAGGCTTCCCATTTCGAATGACTGATCGGAAGTAATATGTCCGCGCGAATTTGGATATTACAGCTGCTTCGTAAGTTTGAAAGATAATTGCATAGCGTTGGTTTGTGATTGTGTATTTTGTTGGGTTGTACGTGTTTTGAAAGAGAAGCTCGTGATACGTAATTGTAGTCAAGAGGGAATGAGCTAACGCCTTTTAAGTGTATTGTTGGGTAAATAGCTCCGGTTTTTAGTTTGGGAACAAGTGAAGGATTAGGGGTTTTTGGATATGTATGCCTATTAACGCATTCGAACCAAAAACTACGTATTGGACCGCAGTATGAATATACGGATATTTGCTAGAATGTAAATATAACTGCGGAAAGCGCCCTATATTAAAGACTGTGTCACGACACATTCTTTGCAGTCTCATGTGTAAATTAAACCAGTTTTATTAGGATTCCTTGAAAACTTTAGAATTTGTGCATACGGTGCATATTTGAATGCAAATAAACGATACTAAACGAGAACCTGCGGTGTTCACGTGTGGAATGACAGATACTCAAATGAAACATGGTGACAAAAATAAAATTGCAATTTTAAAACCCCACAGAAAGTAAAATGCTTTTAGTAACTCCACTGCATTATTTGAGTATTATAATTATGCACAACACTGGTAGATTATTCTAAATTCGTTTTATACTGGTAATGTTTTGGTGATCATATTTGATCTAAAATTTTACATATTCAAGGACGTGGGGGACAATGATATTAATCACATTACAGCTTCAGCCCTTCGTTTCTGATTTCAGTGATCTTCAGCTTGAAAATGTTCCATCCGATTTGTTTCAACTGTCAATAAAATTCACTTATTTTATCAAAAATTTTAATTTTGCGTGGAAAAATTTTGTGTGTGTAGACTGTAGCGACTTGTTAGGTGTCACTTAATACCTTGGATTCTATTTGCTCCAGTCGGAAATCTGTCTGTTGAAATGCACCACAGCTAAACGTCAGTTCACTTGCCGTTTTTGTACAGTGCTATGTACGCAATTAACGTGCAATTCTAGCCAGTTTAATTTTGCATTTCTGCCAAACTTACGAGCAAAACACGATGTAGAACGAAAACGAGTTGCTAAGTCGAAATGAGTTTATTAAATGCCGAAATTCAGATATCCTTGATATGCAAACTGCCCAATAACATCTCCCGGTGGCATATACACACAAATAACAACTCAAAATTCCACAGAAGACGCTTCACAAATAATACGTAAACCACTTATAGTACAATAAAAAGAGTCTTTTATTTAGTTGCATTAGACGAATCACATCCCAAGAACCTTAAAATGACTTGCTGGTACCATAAACATACCTTAGGATCATACAGTAAGTTAAACCCTGTGTGTGAAATTCCTTGGCATTTAGCTAGATAGCAAAATTAGTCAAAACAGATTAAATAACAAAGCTCAGATCACTGTTTTTGTACCTACCTAATTTCTGACTGTTCACTTGAAAACAGAGTGCTGGCTTATTTTCATAGTTTCAGCCACTTTTACCCTAAACAGTTATCCTTTGGGGCAGTGCAGCTACAAAAACGAATTAAGTATTCGTTCAGTTATTTACTACATTGTGTAGATCCCATCAAGAACCAACTTTGTGGATGCTGGAGTGAGACATTGTGTACATTAACAGAAGATAAGCAAATAATAGAAAAATCTGTATGACATATTAACAATAAATTAGTGCAAACGGTGAAAAATCCAGGTTGAAATGTAACGATATTGTGAAAAGGATAGTTCTTAATCACTATACAGCAGAGGTTCCAAGTCACAGATAGGCACAACAAAAAGAAAACAAGCTTTTGGCCAACAAAGCCTTTGTCAAAAAAAGACACATGAACACAACCACAGTCCCTCACAGCTGAAGCCAGTAGTCTGGCTTCAGCTGTCAGAGACAAAGTCCTTGTTGGCCAGAAGCTCATTTTGGGACAGTCTTTTTGTTGTGCTTATCTGTAACTCAACATCTCCGCTATATGGTGAGTTGTAACTAACCTTTTCACAATACTGTTACAATAAATTAGTGCCATTCACACTTAACTACTGAATGGAAAACTGTGCCCAGTAGCTGAGAAAAGCACCGATCACACAGGGTAGCAGAATGATCCACCAAACTACTGTTCAGTAGCCTTGACATCCTTTTGTTGTAGAATCTTGGAACATATTGTGAGCTCAAATGTAATGAGAGATCTCAAACAGAATGACACACTCCATGCCAACCAGCATGAACTCCAAAAACATCAAACTTGTGAAACCCAGCTCACACTATCCTTACATGATGTCCTGAAAGCCATAGATCGAGGCAGTCAGGGAGATGCAGTATTTTTTGATTTACAGAAAGTATTTCACTGAATAAAACACCTGTGCGTATTGTCAGAACTATGATTGTGTGGAATATTGAGAGAAATTTGTGAATGGGTAGTGTATTTCTTTACCTTGGATGGAGAGTCCTTGATGCAGAAGTAATTTCAGATGAGCGCCAGGGAAGTGTGTGGGGATCTTTGCTGTTGATCTTGTGTATTAATGATCTTGCAGACAATATTAATAGCAACCTCAGAATCTTTTCAGATGATGCTGTTACCTATAATGAAGTACTGTCTGAAAATAATTAAATACAAATATTCAGTCATATCTTGATAAGGTTTCAAAGTGATGCAGATTAGCAACTTGCTTGAAGTCTTCAGAAAAGTAAAATTGTCCACTTTCACAAATGAAAGAACCATGGTATCAAACGGTCTCAGTTGGAATCTGTCAACTTGACATTTACTTGGCTGCAGGCCAACTCTTTGTAGGAATGTGTAATGGATCACTTTGGTTCAGCTGTAGGCAAAGCTGGTGGCAGACTGTGGTTCGCTGATAGAATATTAGGGAGATGTGGTCAGTCTACAAGAGCGATTCCTTAAAAATCACTCATCTGACCTATGCGAGACTATTGCTCAAGTTAGTGTGATGCATGCAAAATAGGACTAATGGGGGACATTGAACATATTCAGAAGAGGACAGCATGAATGGTCAGAGGTTTGTTCGACTTCTCAGTGTGTCACAGAGATACCGAAGAAACTGAACTGGCAGACACTTGAAGATATATGTAGATTGCCCCTAGAAAACTTACTACAAAATTTCAAGAACCAGCTCTAAATGATGGATCTAGGAATATACAGCACCTCCTGTAGGGATTGTGAGGGTAAGATTAGAGTAATTACAGTCTGCACAGACACATTTCAACAGAATTTTTTTCTGCATCTCTATATGTAAGTGGAATGGGAAGGAGCCCTAATAAAATGATGGGTGCAGTGGGACATTCCCTACCATGGTGGTTTGCAGAGTATGGTTGTAAGTAGCAGCTAAATCGAACCAAGTAAGGAATAAAGCTGCTACTTTGAAAAACTTTTTATCAAACAGCTTTTACACACAACATAATATTTCAACAATGGAAAATCTAGGATGGAAAAATTAGAGTATCATGAAAAGGATGGATTGCTGGTGTTGAGTTGTAGACAGACAAACAATTAGACTGGTTTCTTTTTTAAGAGAAAATGGTTTCCTACATGTGTAAATATTCAGCCATGGTTGCAGTTGTCACGAAGCCTCACAACACGCTGCTACTTGCCATATAGCTAACATACCTTTTAAATCTTTGAGTCTAGATATTCAGTTAATTTGTAGAAAGAATGACTAATGAGATAGTTTTTAAGTTTTCTTCTGAACTGGTTGTGATTACCCATTTTTTGCTTTGTCTGATGGGAAGTAGAATACTTTTGCACCAGGTAGAATACATTTGCATGGGGGGGAGGGGGAGAAAAAACAGTTCAGCTTCAATTTATTTTTGTCAGCAACATTGTAAATATATTGGGAAGTAACTGCAAGAATTTAGGTTTTTAAAAAGGCATCTGCAAGATGAGCAGTTTTCTACTTAACATGCTATTCTTACTGGTCATTTCTTTAGGTACACACTCCAGAAGATAATTCCAGAAGGCAATGAGGAGTGAAAACATGTGAAACAAACCACCACAATGAGAGATGCTCCTAGCAAAACATGCAGAACTGACCATTTAGATTTGTTTATCAATATGTTGTCTCCAGTTTAACTTGTTTTCCAACAGGACTCGAAGGCATTTCACACAGGGAATTGAATGAAGGAAAAAAGTTCTAAATTTTATAAACTCCCTCTTGATTGTCAAGTCTTAAGGAGTCCAGTTAGAAGCCCAAAGCCACTGAACTTGAAGTGCCTTAGCAAATGATGTTTTGAAACTGACAGATCTAGGCTAGTTATCTGTTTGGCCCCAACAATACGGGAATATTAAGATGATAGTTGTTCTTACGTGTAAGGGGAATAGATAGGCACCAGGTATTTATTGAATCATGCTGATATGGAGGCTCTTTGATGATAGATTCCTCTTTCATTGAAGAGGCATTCATCCATGGTAAGGTATACTGTGTAGATGTAGTCATTACCAAATCAGTTGGCATAAAATAATGCATTGTCCATCTTATGGCTGGCTGTTCCAGAATGAACAACATAAAAGGAAACCATTTTGGAGGTTGACGATCACATGATCATCTTCCCTTCACACTTCTCACAGGATATCTACTATTCTATGTTGATTACATTATAGCTATGTCTAGTTGGCTCATTGTCATATTATCAGGCAAGGGGACCCATCGTATTGCCATTGTGAAGCCCCTTGTTGGTGCCCCACATTATGCTAGTGCCCCCAACTTCACTGCCCTGTGATGAACACTGGTGCTTCACAATTCTGGTCTCGGTAGGTGATGTCCAAGCTGTGGACATGGTTTTTAAACTTTAGAGAGAGTTTTTGTATTCATTTAAAGCGTGTCACCATGGTCTCATCTTATTTTTCCCCATTCTGTGATGCGAGCATTCTGCCACTATTCTGCAATGAATAAAGAGCTGTTATCAGATGAGGAAGTAGACATTCAGCTACAAACTAGGTGCATGAGAGGAGGAGGGGAGGTGGAGCAGTTGTGACTCTGGCTGCTTCAGATCGCCTACCTCTCCTATTTCATTGCAGTTCCTTACTTTTTGATGTTTATTTTCCTCCTCCTGTTTTTCACCTGGCTCCCTGTCTCAGGTGACGCCACAAAGATAAAGAGTAAATTGGCAGTCTCTACTTTCCTTCTTCCAGAAAGTTTTTGGCGTAGATTATTAAAGAAATTAATGGGAGGTGATGACCTCAATGTTTAGTCCCTTTCAAACTCCTCAAAAATTCGACAATACTATGGGAAGGATAGATTGCTACTCACCATGTAAAAGAGATGTCGAATGGCAGACGTGCGACAAAAAAGACTGCTGCACATGGTGAACTTGCAGCCAAAAGGCCTCCATTTAATCTAGCGAACATACGTGCATTCATGCAAGTGCAACTAACACACAAGTGACCACTGTCTCTGGCCACTGAGTTTAGTCTTAGTCATAGCTTTGCCCTCATGCCAAGAGTTGTCATGTGCTCAGTTATTGGCTGTGCAAACCAACTGTGTGCTGGAATACATTGTCAGGTGCTTATCTACGTGGGTTCAAAAGTTGTGCTTCCTATAGTTCAATTCGCATGAGTAATTTGTTCCACTCACGGGATTCTGTTACCCAGTTGTTACAAAGTCATCATTGGTGTTTGTAGTACCTGTAATGACCGTGTGGAGTAGCGGCGTTGTCATGCCTGCTGCAAATACTAAAACCTTCAAGAGGGATTCTGATTCAACAACATTGCAACCAGAGATGGGTAATAGGTGTGTGGATACAATGTGAAAACAGCATGGACAATGTGTTGGAAGCATTCTTCCCAATTACTGAAAACACGTATGCCATGTGAAATAGAAAATTAAAATGATATTTTGTGTCAGGTCAGTTCTGTAGTGCTAAAAATAAATGGTGACGAGAGAAACACAATGTGCATAAAGTGTAAATGTGTCTACCCAGATTATAGTGGAACAAAAAGGACTACAAGATGGTGACCAATTTCTATGTCTCAACAACCGGAAATACGGAAGCGTCCGATCCCACCTGTCTGCTTTGACCGATGACGTCAGAAATCTGGCGGAAACGACCATAAACGACAATTCCAATATGGTGCATATAAAGTCGTTACATACACATTATGAAGATGAAAATACATCGAAACACATACACACACATGTTCCACAAGAAGCCTAATGACACTAATGGTACAAATGCGGGAAATTGGGGGTTTTTGGGTGGGGTCAAACTAAATATAAACAAATTTAGACACTCACTCCCATACAAAACCACGCAAAATGACGAAAAAAATCGACGTCACAAAACTCCCCAAATACCACTAAACACAATACCATCTGGAATCGGATACTTCCCTCGAGCTATATAGCTCAAAAGCAGCTCCCAACCCCATAAGTTAGGATCGAACACTTCTCTTTACCTTGTTGTTGTTGTGGTCTTCAGTCCTGAGACTGGTTTGATGCAGCTCTCCTTGCTACCCTATCCTGTGCAAGCTTCTTCATCTCCCAGTACTTACTGCAACCCACATCCTTGTTAATCTGCTTAGTGTATTCATCTCTTGGTCTCACTCCATGATTTTTACCCTCCACGCTGCTCTCCAATGCTAAATTGGTTATCCCTTGATGCCTCAGAACATGTCCTACTAACCGGTCTCTTCTTTTTGTCAAGTTGTGCCACTTACACCTCTTCTCCCCAATTCTATTCAATACCTCCTCATTAGTTATGTGATCTACCCATCTAATCTTCAGCATTCTTCTGTAGCACCACATTTCGAAAGCTTCTATTCTCTTCTTGTCCAAACTATTCATCGTCCATGTTTCACTTCCATACAAGGCTACATTCCATACAAATACTTTCAGAAGCGACTTCCTGACACTTAAATCTATACTCGATGTTAACAAATTTCTCTTCTTCAGAAACGCTTTCCTTGCCGTTGCCAGCCTACATTTTATATCTTCTCTACTTCGACCATCATCAGTTATTTTGCTCCCCAAATAGGAAAACTCGTTTACTACTTTAAGTGTCTCATTTCCTAATCTAATTCCCTCAGCATCACCCGACTTAATTAGACTACATTCCATTATTCTCGTTTCGCTTTTGTTGATGTTCATCTTATACCCTCCTTTCAAGACACTGTGCATTCCGTTCAACTGCTCTTCCAAATCCTTTGCTGTCTCTGATAGAATTACAATGTCATCGGCGAACCTCAAAGTTTTTATTTCTTCTCCATGGATTTTAATACCTACTCCAAATTTTTCTTTTGTTTCCTTTACTGCTTGCTCAATATACAGATTGAACAACATCGGGGAGAGGCTACAACCCTGGCTCACTCCCTTCCCAACCACTGCTTCCCTTTCATGCCCCTCGACTCTTATAACTGCCATCTGGTTTCTGCACAAATTGTAAAAGCCTTTTGCTCCCTGTATTTTACCCCAGCCACCTTTAGAATTTGAAAGAGAGTATTCCAGCCAACATTGTCAAAAGCTTTCTCTAAGTCTACAAATGCTTGAAACGTAGGTTTACCTTTCCTTAATCTTTCTTCTAAGATAAGTCGTAAGGTCAGTATTGCCTCACGTTTCCAATATTTCTACGGAATCCAAACTGATCTTCCCCAAGGTCGACTTCTACCAGTTTTTCCATTCGTCTGTAAAGAATTCGCGTTAGTATTTTGCAGCTGTGACTTACTAAACTGTTAGTTCGGTAATTTTCACATCTGTCAACACCTGCTTTCTTTGGGATTGGAGTTATTATATTCTTCTTGAAGTCTGAGGGTATTTCACCTGTCTCATACATCTTGCTCACCAGATGGTAGAGTTTTGTCAGGACTGCCTCTCCCAAGGCCATCAGTAGTTCTAATGGAATGTTGTCTACTCCCGAGGCCTTGTTTCGACTCAGGTCTTTCAGTGCTCTGTCAGACTCTTCACGCAGTATTGTATCTCCCATTTCATCTTCATCTACATCCTCTTCCATAACATTGTCCCCAAGTACATCGCCCTTGTATAGACCCACTATATACTCCTTCCACCTTTCTGCTTTCCCTTCTTTGCTTAGAACTGGATTTCCATCTGAGCTCTTGATATTCATACAAGTGGTTCTCTTTTCTCCAAAGGTCTCTTTAATTTTCCTGTAGGCAGTATCTATCTTACCCCTAGTGAGATAAGCCTGTACATCCTCACATTTGTCCTCTAGCCGTCCCTGCTTAGCCATTTTGAGACGTCTGTATTCCTTTTTGCCTGCTTCATTTACTGCATTTTTATGTTTTCTCCTTTCATCAATTAAGTTCAATATTTCTTCTGTTACCCAAGGAGTTCTACTAGCCCTCGTCTTTTTACCTACTTGATCTTCTGCTGCCTTCACTACTTCATCCCTCAGAGCTACCCATTCTTCTTCTACTGTATTTCTTTCCCCCATTCCTGTCAATTGTTCCCTTATGCTCTCCCTGAAACTCTGGACAACCTCTGGTTCTTTCAGTTTATCCAGGTCCCATCTCCTTAAATTCCCACCTTTTTGCAGTTTCTTCAATTTTAATCTCCAGTTCATTACCAATAGATTGCGTTCAGAGTCCACATCTGCCCCTGGAAATGTCTTACAATTTAAAACCTGGGTCCTAAATCGCTGTCTTACCATTATATAATCTATCTGATACCTTCTAGTATCTCCAGGATTCTTCCATGTATGCAACCTTCTTTCATGATTCTTGAACCAAGTGTTAACTATAATTAAGTTATGCTCTGTGCAAAACTCTACCAGGCGGCTTCCTCTTTCATTTCTTATCCCCAATCCGTATTCACCTACTATGTTTCCTTCTCTCCCTTTTCCTACTCTCGAATTCCAGTCACCCATGACTATTAAATTTTCGTCTCCCTTCACTACCTGAATAATTTCTTTTATTTCATCATACATTTCTTCAATTTCTTCATCATCTGCAGAGCTAGTTGGCTTATAAACTTGTACTATGCATGGGCTTCGTATCTATCTTGGCCACAATAATGTGTTCACTGTGCTGTTTATAGTAGCTTACCCGCACTCCTATTTTTTTTATTCATTATTAAACCTACTCCTGCACTACCCCTATTTGATTTTGTGTTTACAACCCTGTAGTCACCTGACCAGAAGTCTTGTTCCTCCTGCCACCGAACTTCACTAAATCCCACTATATCTAACTTTAACCTATCCATTTCCCTTTTTAACTTTTCTAATCTACCTGCCCGGTTAAGGGATCTGACATTCCATGCTCCGATCCGTAGAACTCCAGTTTTCTTTTTCCTGATAACGACGTCCTCCTGAGTAGTCTCCGCCCGGAGATCCGAATGGGGGACTATTTTACCTGTGGAATATTTTACCCAAGAGGACGCCATCATCATTTATCCATACAGTAAAGCTGCATGCCCTCGGGAAAAATTACGACCGTAGTTTCCCCTTGCTTTCAGCCGTTCGCAGCCCCAGCACACTAAGGCCGTTTTGGTTCATGTTGCAAGGCCAGGTCAGTCAATCATCCAGACTGTTGCCCCTGCAACTACTGAAAAGGCTGCTGCCCCTCTTCAGGAACCACACGTTTGTCTGGCCTCTCAACAGATACCCCTCCATTGTGGTTGCACCTACGGTACGGCCATCTGTATCGCTGAGGCACGGAAGCCTCCCCACCAAAGGCAAGGTCCGTGGTTCCTCTCACACACACACACACACACACACACCTACGAAAAAATACTCAACCAAAAGAAAAACTCGACCCACCCACACCTCAACCCCCTCCAACCAACCCAACCTCCCCCCTCAACCCAAAATAAAAATCTCACAAACAAAAACCAAATGCAACATAAAAAAATCTCAATCACACACTACAACTCAACAAAAACTTCAGCAAAATAGATCCTCCACAACTAAAACACGAACACACACACTCTTCCCCCCCCCCCCCCTCACAAACACTCTAACACAAAATAAACCACCCACCCCACCCTAAGCTGCAGCCAGCCAGTCACCCACCCACCCACCTACCTACCCAGACCACCCTAACCAACTACTTTCGGCCTATACATTTTACTCACAGCCCTTAAGAAAACCCGAACAACACAATAGCCCTCAGGGATACTCTTCTGCCAACAGTACTCATCTAAATGAGACTGAAGGTTAGAACAGCGCCTCTTCCCCCTCCCAAGAACTGCCTTAACCACCCCCCACATCCCCTCTATTGTATTGGTAGAAGCCCCCATCTCATAATTCTTGAACTCTAAGCTATGATTCACTACTAAATGATGAAATCCCCTCTCACCCAACCCCCTATATGAAGAAAAAGCATCAGAAACTACTGTGGACCCTGGCTCTATATATTCCTCAATTAACCCTACTAATTCAGCCTTAGACCTCCCTTCCACAACCCTAAAAACACATTCGGAACACCCACCCCCTGGAACAACAGCCCCCCACACCCAGAGACCAGCCACAGACTTACCTCTCCCATACTCCCTTCTCCTAAACTGCGACTCGTCCACCTCCACAACAACCCCATGCCCGCCCCCCCCCCCAGCTTACCCCTGTGCTTAGTAAACTCTGAACACACTTCACAACAAAAAGAAAACCAATCAAGCACACTCCTCTCACTCACACCAGTCTCATGCATGCAAAAACTGTGTGGGGATCTATAACAAAAGTAATAAGTAACCAGTACTATCTCGCACATGCCCAACCTAGACTTCTCGAACCAGGTACCGCGCCGTATGGAACGCCAAATGTCGTCTTTCCTACAGCGCCAAATATAACCGACCCTGGTCTGAGAGGCCGGAACTTTAGCCAACTTCATTTCTTCACGGCAAACACTGCATTTGACCACCTTGGCAATTAAGCCAAAAAGCTGCAGAAACTTAATGAGCTCTAAAGGGGTGTTCCCCATCATAGCCCTCAAACAGGAACTATTAATCTTATCTGTCATATCCATTCCTGATCAAAAAACAACAACCGATTAAATTTAATAAAAATACCACACGACGTACAGCGATCACCACTAAATTAATCTTCACACAAAACCACAAAATCATTAACCACTGAAACGAATTCCACTTCAAACACACTCGAACAATACTTGACACTGAGCAACAGCTAACTGAGCCCAAAACACCAAACAAATGAAAACCCTGAACATACCACCAGAGGGCACAACAAACCACAACACGATGACATCTACAAACACGCCACACCAAACTCCGTGCCGTCATGACGTCACACACAATAACACCCTTATGTCACGGGTCAAAACCGACGCGTGGGATCGGACGCTTCTGTTGACCCCAACAACCTTATCTGTTATAATGGGGACATAGATGTGGACAACAGCAGCAGAATTGGGAGAGCTTCTACAATCTTCCAACATATATTCAAAGGGTGTGTCCACAAAGCTTTGGTCGTACTATTATCATCCTTCCGATGGCCATATATGCATGTTAGATGTAGAAAATATCAGTAAAATTGATACACAAGCTCAATGTTTTATACCAACAATTCTTCAGGAAAGTTCTGAAGGTCAGTTATCACCACCACATTTCAAATGAAGAAGTGCTGAGAAGAGGTCTATCCAGCCTGCACAGTCATTGCTGAAAGAAGGCTGAAGCTTGTGGGGCATGTTCTCTGCATGAAAGATGGAACAACCCCAAATCAACATTTCTGTTGAAATAAACAGATGGATACAGCAAGATCTTGTAGCACAAAGAAATAAACTTCTGCAAAGGATCATCAGTGCATGGACATGACCTGGGAGGAAGCTGAAAACCTGGCAGCTGATGGTTCAGTGGAGGATTCTTGCTGCCTTATTTGGTACTGAGCATTGGAGGAACTAACTGTAAGTCAGTGGGTGTTACCTATAACAGCTACTAAATGAAAAGGCACTAAAAGGTTAAGAAGTAACAAGCTAGTAGTCAAGTAATTCTGTACAGTCTTTGTGAGGTATTTCAGGGCAAGAGCCCAGGTCAGTGGAAGACAAGTTGCATCGCTATGATGCCCATCTGATCACAACTGAACTGTTTGTCCGAAAATTAAATTTCAGTTGTTTGCCAGTCTTCCTCTCCAGACATCATGTATTGTGACTTATTGCTGTGTTTTAAATGAAGATGCCTTTGAAAAAACCCATTTTGAAAGGAGAGTAGACAAAGTGCAATATGATGATTGATAGCACTAGATCATAATAGAAGAAATTTCTTTGAGGTGTTTTAACACTCTAAGCGCCAAGCCCGTAAAATTTACGGGCCTGGGATCGCGCGAAAATCACCAAGCCCGTAAAATTTACGGGCCGCTACATTTAATTTCATTCAAAACACTGCAACGTTATTTCTACGGGTTTGGCCAGCGCTATACGTTTTTCAGATGTTTATTAACAAAATGCGTCCATAGATGTCACGGCAGCGCTGTAATTCATGTTAAAACTTATCTTTGCGTTCTCAGTCTGTATATCATTCAGTTGTTTGTCATCATGTTTCGGCGCGGTTTATCAGACGCAGAAATTGCGGATTTGATCAATCATAGCGACACTCTGGATAATGTAGAGAGTGATTCAGACGATTCTGAATGCAATGGTGTGTTTGAAGGTACGTATTTCCGAATTTTCCACTGTTGAACATGTGTAAACGATGTATGTAGTTACACATAATGTGATATTCTTTTTAGAAGACGAGATTGATGACAGTTTGTCTTCAGATGAAGACGAGAATGATGTTGAAGGTGTTGCTTCAAATCCAGCAGCTGTGCCGTATCCGAAAGACAGTGAGTGGACTGCAGTTGACACCTACCGACCTCTGCCTGTCAACACGACACCCAGGCAGATACTAGTGGATATTGATGAGTCGAGTTCTGTACTGGATTGCAGTAAAGTGTTCCTTACTGACAGTGACGTAAATGAACTCAAGAGACAGACAAATTTGTATGCATCACAGACAATACAGAAGAAAAGAAGAGGAAATAATCTGAAGCCCCATTCAGTTTTGAGTTCGTGGAAGCCAGTGACTATAAGTGAGATGAGGCGTTTCTTGGGTATTATTTTCCACATGTGTGTTTCGAAAAAGCCCAAAATTGCGGACCATTGGAGCACTAATCCTGTTCTTAGTTGTAACTTTTGTCCCCATGTCATGAGCCGTTTGCGTTTCACTCAGATACTGTCATGCTTGCATCTTGTTGACAATTCAAATCAGAAAAAACCAGGCGAAGATGGATTTCATCCACTTTACAAAGTTTTGCCATATTATAATAATTTGAAGGAGCGATGTATCCAGGCATATCGTCCCTCAGAAAAAGTGACAATTGATGAAGGAATTTGCCCATTTCGAGGTCGTGTGAGTTTCCGTGTTTACATGCAAAATAAGCCTCATAAGTATGGACTGAAAGTATATGCTGTTGCTGAAGCCAGTAGTGGCTATGTTGTAAATTTTGAAGTTTATGCTGGTAAGCATATTGTTGACAATTCTTCGTCTGCGGTTATTTTGCGATTGTTGTCTGACAGCAGCTTGCTGAACAAAGGCCACACTGTGTATTTAGATCGATTTTATTCCAGTCCAGAGCTATTTCAGCAACTGGCAGAGAAAGGCACTGGAGCTGTTGGTACTGTGAACAAATCCAGGAAAGGATTGCCTAAAGATTTAGTATCTGCTAAGCTGAAAAAGGGCGAAATGTCTTTTCGGCGTAAAGATAATGTATTGGCAATGAAGTGGAAAGATAAGAGAGATGTGTATACATTGTCTACAAGGCATCAAGCAACATTTGGTACGCATACTAAGAGAAATGGGTCTGTAGTATTGAAACCACTTCAGGTACTTGATTACAACCTCAATAAAATTGGAGTGGATATTGGAGACCAACGCCTGCAGTACAATCCGTTCCAGCACAGAACTGTGAAATGGTGGCGAAAATTATATTTCCATTTGCTGCTTATGGGAGTATCAAATGCATTTTGGCTGTACAATGCAGTGCACAGGAAGAAAATTACAATAACAGACTTTATAACAGTGCTTGCAGTTCAGCTTGTTGAAGACGACACACTTGAATTCATTCCAAGAAATGAAGGAACTGTAGGTCGGCTAACAAAGAGACATTTTTTGCAGCACATACCTGCAACTACTAAGAAGTATGCTGCTCGTGTGTGTCACGTGTGCAGTTCCAGGAGCAAGAAACAGAGTGGCAAGGCTTCTCGCAAAGAGACACGATACGAATGTGAACAGTGTGGCGTTGCACTCTGCCTGGAACCTTGCTTTAAAATTTTCCACACTAAAAAACAATATGATTCTGTGTGAAATTTATATGTAATACTGTATACTATCAGAAACATGTAATGTAGTGCCACAATTTTGGTTAAAAATAAATCACAATTGTATTCCCTTATTCGTATGACTTTTTCTAAATTCTTAAAACATCTAAGTGATTTCTATAACTGTACCTTAAAGCTGTGCATTGTAAAGTAGTTTCTTTCACTCAGAATTAAAGTAGAAATGTGCAGCTTCAAGATGGTACCAAATTTGCCACAATCCAAACAGTAGATTTGATGCAGTAATTTTTTTAATATTGGTAAAATTGCCCGGTTTCTAGGGACGGGTGCATAAAATAGGCCTGGTACAGAGAGTGTTAAGCATTGGAAGGTTTGATGGGTCAATGCTTTGATGTGATAGGATTCTACTCTTAGGATTGCAACCCCATCACATACACCATATATTTTTCCTACCCAAAATATTAGGTTGGAAGCATGGATTCTGAAAACATGATAATGTGAAACCCAACTAGCACTTTTCTCACATGACATACGGGAAGCTATATATCAAGGCAGTCAGGTGGACGCATTATTTCTTGATTTCCGGAAAGCATTTGACTCGGTACAATACCTTTGCTTATCATCAAAAGTTCGATCAGATGTGTTATTGAGTGAAATTTGTGACTGGATTGAAGACTTGTTGATAGTAAGGACACAGTAGTTTATCTTGGATGGAGTCATTGTCAGATGTGGAAGTAACTTAAGGTGTGCCCCAGGCAAGTGTGTCAAGACCCTTTCTGTTCATGTTGTATGTTAATGACCTTCCAATATTACATTTTAAGCACTGTTCTCCTTTGTAATTTCATGCATAAATGCAATGTTTGATTATAAACTTATTAATGAGAAAATTATTTTTTAAAAATTACTTGACACATTATTTCTTTACTTTGTTTCTCGTGGAATACAATATATAGAAGTAGTATAAGTATTGCGTGTGAGTGTGAGTGTTTTGTATCTCAGGAGAAGGCCATTTTGCGTAAAGCTAGTGTCTAGCAGTCTTTTTGTTGTGTCTGTCTGTGACTCAATGTCTCCTCCAAGTGGCGAGTAGCAATCTATTCTTTTCATAATTTATGTAAAATCTTTGAAATGCTAATGAAACAAACATATAGTGGAAGCATTGGCATATCAACTGTTTGTATTTTTCAGAATTATTCTCCTTGACTCTGTAGATAATTTCCAAAACCCACAGTCCTGTAAAATGTACTATGAAAGTGAAAGTGCACATACTTCACTCTGTCTTTCTGTTTGTGTGTCAGCTTCATAATGGTTGAAAAATAAAAGTGCAATCTTTATTTTATCCAGCATTTGTAACACCATATTCAGTTACACATTGTATTCAATAAATTGCATCCTGCAAATGAGTATTTAGGGATATGGAGTGAGTCAAGTTGTGTATTAGCGAGCAAAAGAGTCATTGCAGGCAACTTCTGTGAAATATACTAACCCCAAATTACAACTGTCACATTGTTAGTTATGGGAATTGCTTCTAGATTATTTTGTAATGTGTTATAAATAATGGTATTATGTATGTAAAGTTGTCCTCAAACTGAAGGTTGGTTTGGACACTACAGTAGTTTAGTAGCAGGGTTCTTGTAATTTTTCACATGAACTGATGATCACTTGGTAATTTACAGAAAAGTATTAGGGCCACTGTAGTGCTGAACCCCAGACCTTTGGATTTGTAGCTAGAGAGCCACCAAGTCAGCTAATCGCTGTGTCTTAGAAGACACTTTACCTTTCATTATTTCTCACATCAGGGTGTCTCTATTGATTTCAAATAGCGATACTGGCTGTCTGTATACTGAAAAGTTGAAATCTTGTTAGGCATGTACTGAAACTTACTGTTGAATCTTAATACTCAGTAAGCGATAAGATGATCTTGTATTTAATTTTTGAAAAGCTAGAGATTTCAAGTCTCCTCTCTGGTGTTTGCTGGCAGCCTGTTACTTTTGCACAAGAATATAAAACTACATTCTGAAACTGTAACATTTTCAATTTTAGTACTGTGGTTTTAAATTTCACTGTTCATCTTAAGTTTGATGTTCATTTCTCATCAGACTAATGTTTTTGTAACAATTGTAAATGATTATTACCTTCATCTCAGACTTGGTCATGCTTAGCCCACAGTTTTCTTGTTAGAGCAATGAGAATGCATATATAGAAACCACAGTCTGAAAATTCAGGTGTGCCGTGTTTTAATTATAGGTTATGACTGGCTGTATTGCAAGGTGGGGTAGTGCAATATGTCTATAATCCTGCCAAAACAATGAGACTGGAAGTAACCTGCCCAAATAGTTAAGAAACATATTCAGTCTCTCAGTAATATGAAGAAGAGAGAAGGCTGCCCACCACATGTAGGAGACATTGAGTCAGTCTATCTCTCTCTCTCTCTCTCTCTCTCTCTCTCTCTCTCTCTCTCTCTCTCTCTCTTTCTCACACACACACACACACACACACACACACACACACACACACACACACACACACACACACACGAAATGGAAAACAGGTAAGCTTTCAGTAAAACTACAATGACATTTTTGCTAAAAGATAAGCAGTCTTTTCATTGTGTCTGTCTGCAACTCAATGCCTCCTCTTATTCGATGAGTAGCAATCTATCATTTTTCATATTGTTGTTGTTCTGTACTGAACTCGCATTATTTCTTCCTGTGTCACCAAAAGACTATTTCCATATGCTTTCCTAATGTCCCGTTATTTCCTGCCCCCTTATTGTCCTGTATGTCTTTCCCCTCCCAGCAGGACCAGTCCTTCACTATTCTACACACACACACACACACACACACACACACACACACACACACACACACACACACACACACACATCTCTTCCAAGGCATCCACTTTGTACCAAAAAACACCAAGATTTCTCAAACTAAAAACAAAAAAAAAATATTTCTTTTTATTCCACACATTTTCAGTATCGGTACTCCCCCTATGGAAAGTCTGTTTGATTAAGGCAGTGCTTGACATCAACACACAGAAAAAAAGCAAATAATGAAATCTTACTTATTGTGCATGTACAATGAGGTGACAAGTCATGGGATAACAATGTGCACATATATAGATGGTGGTAGTATTGTGTACACAAGGTATGAGAGGGCAGTGCATTGGTGGGGCTGTAAATTGTACTCAGGTGAGTCATGTGAAAAAGTTTCCAGCATGGTTGTGGCTGCACAGTGGGAATTAAGTCTCTGAATGTGGAGTGGTAGTTGAAGCTAGACTAATGTGACATTCCATTTAAGAAATCATTAGGGAATTCAATATTCCGTGATCTTCAGTGTCAAAAGTGTGCCGAAAATAGCAAATTTCAGGCATTACTTCTCACCATGAGTGAAGTGGTGGCCAGTGACCTTCACTTGATGACAGAGAGGTGGCATTTGTGTAGAGTTGTCAGTGTTAACAGACAAGCAACAGTGCATGCAATGACCATAGAATTCGATGTGGAACATATGATGAACGTATCCATTAGGACAGTCCAACGAAATTTGTGTTAATGAGCTATGGCAGCAGATAACTGTTGCAAGTGCCTCTGCTAACAGCATAACATCATCTGCAGTAATTCTCCTGGCTTGTGACCATATTGCATGGACACTAGATGACTTGGAAACTATGGCCTGTTCAGATGAGTTTAGATTTCAGATAATGTGGGCTTTGTTTACATGAAATGGACCAGGTTCTGTGGTCCAACCGTACCAATCATTGACAGGAAATGGTTATGTTCAGCAGCTTGGAGACCATTTGCAGCCATTCATGGATTTCAACTTCCCAAACAATTGTGGAAGGTCACAGTTCTTTGCTGTTGGTTTGAAGAACATTCTGGACAATTTGCATGAATTATTGGGCCACCAGATTCCCCGACATAAATCCCATCAAACATTTATAGGACATAAATGAGAGGTTAGTTTGTGCACAAAATCCTGCACCAGTAACACTATTTGCAGTTATGGATGGCTATAGAGACACCATGGCTCAATATTTCTGCACGGGACATCCATTGAGTCCATGCCACATCGAGTTTCTGCACTACGCCAAGCAGAAGAAAGTCCAACATGATAGTAGGAGGTATCCCAAGACTTCTGTCACCTCACTATGCTGTATAGTAAGAAGAATACACAATTTTGTTTGTATGTGGTTGTGGAGTATACAGGATGTGAAACGTACACAAAGCTGCCAACTGTAGCCGCAACAATGGCTCCAACCAGGCTGAGCATTGGGTTGAACTGAGATTTGACTTTAGGTATGGGTAATTCGTTCTATTCTAAAACCGTGTACCGGATCAAGACATGAACTGAGGACCTTTGATTTTTCCGTGGCAAGTGCTCTACTGACTGAGCTACCCAAAAATACGCCTCTGTGAAGTTTGGAAGGTAGAAGACCAGATAATTATGGAAGTAAGACTTTGAGGGCTGTTCACGAGTCGTGCTGGGCGACCTCAGCCGGTAGAGTATGAGCCCAAAGAAGGCAAAGGTCCACACTTCAACTTTTGATCCAGCACACACATTTAGTATGTCAGGAAGTTTCATATCAGTCCACACTCTACCACAAAGCGAAAATTTCATTCTGGCATTCTATTCTGCTTCAGCCTTATGGCAGAGTTCATCAGTCATAGCAGCTGTTGGTTGTTGGCGTGCCAGTCTCTCAGCAAATGGCCAGGTGTTTTCAGTTGGTCAAAGTTCTGGAAAACATATTGGCCAGAGCAGTAGCAGAACAATCACTGTATCTAGGTGGGTAGGTCAGGACAGCAATGGTGACATGTGATATTAAGTTGCCTCGTTCACAGATTGTCACAGTGACTTCGGAGACTCATCTCGGCTAAGCCACTTGCCAGAAATGCAAATTATGCTGTCTGTATTAATATCTGTTGGAACCAGAAGTGATTGTGTTGAGGTGTTATATCATGTTTTATGTAATGTAATATACCCGTGTATAAATTTCTGTTTGCCATTATAGAATTATTCATACCTAGATCGGACTAGCTGTGCAGTCTTCGTTACTGTGGACTTTATTTCCTTCTGCAACTTCTGTGCTGGAAGTTGAACAGATCTCTTACAAATCTCAAATTTCCAATAAATAATGTAGAAACGTTCTTTGTTAATATGAATACATTGATCTATTAATTACAACAGTCAAACATGTCATACATTCCTTTATGACCAAGGAGCAGACCAAGGAGCAGTATCATTAGATTTGCTCAATACAATTACGTATGGCAGTAATTGACCTTTATTCTCTCTTGGATGACAGCTAACTGAACGATCTCAAAGACTCTCCAGATATTGGGGACATCATCACGATTGTCACAGACGTCCTCCTCCTGTGGATTGTACCATATCTCCAAGGTAGGAGCAGACAATGCAAAACCAACAGGTACTATGAAGCTTAGATTCCTGTTGTCATCCTGACTAGCAGATATGCTGTGTCCATTCAACTTAAACACACAGAAAGAAAACAAATTTCCAAACAGCATGCTATACTAACTCATTACTTAAATTTTTGTTGTTGCAATCATCATTCGTTGGTTTGGTAAATGTTGTGCAACAGCTCTGCTTGTTAAAGTGATATGTTACCTTAGAACTTGTGAACTTGGTAGTGCCCCCATATCATCACACTAGGTGCTGGGCTCATATGACAATGTTTATACTCAGAGCTACCGCACATGATTACATCCATCACAATAGTGTATGCAGAGCTGGGACTCATCTAAACAGAATTTGTCTCGTCAGTATTAATACAATGTTTTTGTTGCGCACACCGCTGTGGTTGTGCCTCTTTCCACCGGTGTTCTTCTCACTGCCACTGTATTAGTGGATGTCACCACAGTGACAAACATACTGACAGTAGATAGTGCTCCAGACTTCGTCCCAACTGACCATGTGGATACTCGTGTTACTGCAAAGTAGCCAGTTTCTTGCCATCTCTCAGGTTTTATCGGTGTGACAGATTGTGTTCTTCCAGTTATTTTGCTGAGTTGTTTCCATTTTATGCACAACATGTTGATTACTAGCCAACTGTCCTTCCTAAAGTGCTGCAAAGTTTGCTGCTGTGTGTACTCGATGCATGCACTCCGAAAGACTTGACTGTTATTATTGGTGTCATGCTGCTATTTCTAGCTGAGTTGGATTCCAGACACCTACTTTGCCCCCCCTTTGATGTGCTTGTTTTTTCAGAGCTCAAGCTGAAATTCCATGAAATGCAAATTCTGTGTCCCAGCTCTGGTGAATATAATGGCCAGAGAGAACAAAATGAGTGCAGGGCCTCAAGCCTCATTGAAAATCAAGCCTTTGTCCTTGTTTGTTAGGTTTTTCTAACATACTTATTGCAGTTGGCTCCTTAATTATGCTGTCCCAGAAACCTGATATTTCCACTACAAGGCTGTTCACATTATATTTCATTTCATAATTATATTCGAGGCAGTACTTAGCGATAGCTGGTTTGCCTGGTTGTTACAGTCGGATGTGTCACTGATGTGCTTTCACCTCTCCTCAAATGTCCCAATAGTCTGCCCCCCACGTAAGACGTGCTATGTTCTAATGGCATTTGATATACACCCAGACTTTTGGAGTCATAATTTGTAAACAGTTATAGTGAATGTTACATAGTGCAGGTCTTCACAGCGGAGATAGTGGTGAAACCACAAAAAATGACAAACTGTAAAAAAAAAAACAATTACAATAAGAAATACAAAAACATGGGAAAACGATAGCATTTTGTAACAAGGACAAAAATAAAGCCCCACTGATGATGTTGGAACTTCAGCGAAACATGTCTGGAAGATAGAGGAAAAAATAAAATTGTGTTTTGCTCAAGGTGGACCCTCTCCAAAATCAAATCTATTTGTAAGCAAAGGTGGACAGAAGAGCTTCAACCTCAAGGTGACATATTGTCTTTAACACTGTAAAGACTACTTTTTTATCTTAGTTGAAAGGAGTGAAAATGCACTGTGTGCCATATTTCTATAGGAGCCTACTGATCTTTCTGAATATTTGGCCGGCATTAGATATGTAAGCAGTTGTTTGCTTCTCTTCTTCCTTCTCAGACTTAATCTTTTTCTCATTCATTCTTGATTTTGACAATCTGAGTACCCATTCCTTTGGAGCATTGCTTGTAATTCTTCAATGATGCTCTCCTTGTCTGGAAGTATCGACCAGATTTTGTAGCAACAAAGTTTTGTTAGCTGATGATGACTTGAGGCATGGAGATAGGTCAGTGCATATAGGTTTGCCTTATGCATTGTGACAAAGGGTGTCAACGTGTTCTCATATCATGTCAAGGAAAGGTAGCTAGTTCTCTTTTCAAAGTTGCATCATGGGTTTTATGTTACAAAGAGTTTACGTGTTCCAGAAGCTCAAGTTTTTCTGCTTGATGTGACCAAAAGACAAGTGCCGTCCATGTGCCAATAGAAACATGTTTCAGCTTGGAGGATTTTAGTACCTTTGTTTAATTGGGTTCCATGAATAGGTTTGCCATCAGGGGTTTGGTCATCATATTTTCCTTTGAATAGGAAATAAGTTGACTTCAGAAAACACACAAAACTTTCTGTGATACAATCTTCAATGTTTTCCATGATTAGTTCCAAGGTGTCAAAGTGGAACCTGGTAAGAGGGCAATACCACTGAAACTGACCATAATATCAATATTCCGCTTCCGCAGTTGGCTTGGGGGGGGGGGGGGGGGAGGAGGACTCAGCACAACACACCCATTAACCAACCACACTTGGAAAGCCTGAGAGATCACCTCACTTTCAACAGGGAGTAAACATTTCACAATGCATATCAGTTGGAGAAGCTGTGCCAAGTGAAAGGTAGACTTCTCAGTACACAGATCTATTCGACAAGGTGTCAGGATGAAAAAGCCGTACCTACATCTGCAGACATCGAACATCACATTAACACACCAGCCTTGCAAACTTGGCCCTAGTAAGAGAGAGAATTCATGAAATCCGAAGAATGCCAGAGATCACTTAAAAAAATTCTTCATCTCCATCTTTACATGTCAGCTACACACTCTGGAATTCGTGGGAATGGGGTGACAATATGGCCTTGTCACAAACAGAATCAGTGCAGTTGAAAATTACTTCGCACCAGAAAACAAAATTCAATCATTAGCACAAAAAGCCAAGACAAGGTACAGGGAAACATACTGTCATTAATCTCACCGACAATCATGTAGATGAGAATACAGTGAAGATCCTTGCTAAAGGGCTCGATTTCATACACGCTCCAAAAATTATACCCAGTAGTAGATTACATCAGCTCCATGGAATATGTTGCAGCTTCTCTACCACCGGAAGCAGAAGAGGTGGGTTTGTTGTAAAACCTTTAGAGGTACTTATCACAGTGCCTATACTAAGATCCAGCATCTCCAAGGAAGAGCAAGCAACACTGAGAAAATCTGCAAGGGGACAAGGAAATTATAGTCCCTACCTGCCAATAAGGCGATCCTACAATCCTAATGTCACAAGGACTACAATAAGATTTTTTCACCCTTTTCAATTATGTAGCATACAGACAAATAAATGTCGACCCTACAAGTAAAATCAAAAGGAAGGTCTGACCCTTCTCAATGACTCAAGGGCTTGTCATGCAACATGATTAAGCCTCTCAGAATACGCTGAAGCCAGACAGTTGTTTCACAGACGTTTTTATGCACATTGTGACATAAGTTTATCTCCTGTTCTTTGGTAACTATTATGAACAAACTAATGATGTGGTAGTGGGTAGTCCATTATTCAGTACCAGCCTATGCAAAGACCCCTAATTTCGCTAATTTGTTTCTGTTGGTATATGATACATTTATGGGGTGTTAGCACTTGGAACAGAAGAGCTGAAGAGTTACTGGAACCTTTAAACTCTGTCCATCATAATACAAAATTTGTGATGGAACTGAGAGAGAGATCAAGCTACCTTTCATTGATGTGTTAGTTATGAGAAGAATCACAATGGATCTCTAGGTCACACCAAGCGAGGTGGCGCAGTGGCTAGCACACTGGACTCGCATTCGGGAGGACGACAGTTCAATCCCGCGTCCCGGCCATCCTGATTTAGGTTTTCTGTGATTTCCCTAAATCACTCCAGGCAAATGCCGGGATGGTTCCATTGAAAGGGCACGGCCGACTTCCTTCTCCGTCCTTCCCTAATCCGATGAGACCGATGACCTTGCTGTTTGGTCTCTTCCCCTAAACCAACCAACCAACCCTAGGTCACAGTGTATGTAGAAAGTCTACGTATACTGACATATATCTCCAAGAATAAAGCCATTGCCATCCATCACAAAGGAATTTGATGCTAAAGAATGGTCCATGTGTAGTGGTTCCGTCTGCTTTGTTTCTTGATTTGTTGTCCTCGGTGATGACGTACTGCATTGCTACACTGGCTGAAAAATGAGTTGTGGATTCCGACACTGACTACTGTAAACAATGTAGCCGACAGGTGCACAGTTGCGCTTCACAGTACTTTAATTTCACTGTTCACAACCCGCTAATAATACACAGTTATTTGCCCAGTGCACAGTCTTTTTAATAGTTTGCAGGCAGAGCTTCAAATACTGCTACAATAGTTTACTGTTGAACATCTACGAGCAGTAAAAACCTAACCACAAAGTTCACAGTTCTTGAAGAATAGCAAGGTACATATGGAGCAGACACTGTCATTGGTTTGACACGTGGCCTAATTGTTTTAACACTTATTCCACAGTTAAGTTGAAGTAGTGTTGTTGTTCTAACCAACACAGATTTCTCATCTGAAATTCGGACGTGGACTGACTGACTGACTCATGACCAAAAAGTGGGGCCGTTGTATATCATCAGAATAGTAGGCCCTGAAACTACACATTGTTCAATGTTTAATCTACAGAAATTACAATTAAAACTTAACTCATTAAATTAACTGAATACATCAAAAAATTGGTTCTTTTTAACAGTTTCTTCTACTACAAGATGTAGGCCGAATTATTTGTTTAAATCATGAAATTAACAAATATAAGTACACAAACAATACTTTGGACAAAACTGTTAATTACTTTGGAATTAATTAAAGGCTGGCTTTGCTAACATGTTTTTGAATAGAGCCAAATAGATACTTTAAGATTACTAGTATTTTGTCTTCCAAATCTTTACAATTATTACAGAATTTATATTTGTTTTATATGTCAACAGTAGAATTTAAGTTAAGAAACAATTACTGATTTCACCCTATAATGAAAGATACTAACTAATAATAGTCAAAATAAATTAGAAAGTCAATTACACATATAAAACTAAGCACAAAATTAGATCTGGTGTTATATTCTTTAAAACTGAGGGCCAACCTTTCTGTATTATGAAAATACAGATTATACTCATGTATGTTATTGGTAATTAGTTCAAAAATGAAAAAAACAAATTCAAGTAGACAGATGGCAAAATAAGAGGGGAATTAAAAATATCCCATCTTGCTTTGTCACACTTGGAGCTCAAACACTTTCAGACAAGAAGACCCTTGCTGAAAAATTTAAAACACTTATGAATAATGTTCTGAAGGAATGGGTACTCATTATCATATGAAATCAAAATAAAGAATATGTGAGATAGAGGTTGAGACTGAGAAAGAAGAACAGGAACTAAGAATTGCTTGTCTGGCTTACGCTGACCAAATATCTGGAAAGATTGGTGGAGTCCAGTGAGAACATGGTATTTGTTGTATTTCACTCCTTTCAACTAAGATAGAAAGCACTTTTGTAATATTAAAGATGATTTAGGCCTCTGTAAGTCTGTTGTGTACCACAAGGCTGACTATCATAACAATCAAAGAGAGATGTGAGTAACATCAGTGATATACTAGACCAACACAACCAAGCGAATTGATGTTGCCAAGTATAGCAGAACCCCACTATCCACATCCTACAGGACCAGAAGCATGGTCAGACCACAAAAAGGCTGGATTATCAGAACAACACTTTTATTGACCCACATCATCATAATACAGTACAGCACAACTTCAATGTTCAACTGGAAATACTATATGAAATATTGTTCCATATTAAAACAGCAACAAAATGAAAACATTCACACAATCAAAAATCTTACAAAAAAGTGTAATGTTTAGTGGTGCGTGTATTGTAAAAATATGTCTGTATCGTACAGTAATATATTGTCTCTGTGAATGGCAGCTGAACATCGGTTCATACCTTTTTACAGTACTGCATTAACATGCAATTGATTTACACTTAACTCTTCAAAATACGAGAAATCTACAATTACATCTACACCTATACCTGTACTCTGCAAACCATCATGAAGTGCTTATTAGGATTTCTTCCATTTCATTCACGTATGGTGTGTGGAAGGAATGATTGTTTGAATGCCTCTTTGCACACTGTAATTTTTTTAATCTCACCCTCACAATCCATATGCGTGTGATACATAGCGAATTGAAGTTCATTCCTAGAGTAATAATTAAAGCTGGTTCTTGAAACTTTGTTAGTAGATTTTCTCAGGATAGTTCACATTTATCTTCAGCAATCTGCTAGTTCAATTTCTTCAGCAACACTGTAGCACTCTCCCACACTGGTGCTCATTCTTGCTGCCTTACTCTGTATGTGTTCAATATCCCCTGTTAGTCCTATTTAGTACAGGTCCTACACACTTGTGCAATACTCCAGAACTGGTCACACGAGTCATTTGTAAACAATATCCTTTATAGACTGATTGCACTTCCCCAGTATTCTACCAACAAACCGAAATCTGTTTTTACCCTCAACTGAGACCTTGTGAGCATTCCATTTCATATCACCACAAAGTGTTACATCCAAGTATTTGTATGAGTTGGCTGATTCCAACAGTGACTCATTGATACTACAGTTGTAGGATACTATGTTGTTTTTTCTTCTTGTAAAGTGCACAATTTTTTGTTTCTGAACATTGAGAGCAAGTTGCCAATCTTTGCACCACTTTGAAATCTCATGAAGATTCGACTGAATATCTATGCAGCTTCATTCAGCACAGATAATTGCGTCATCTATAAAAAGGTCTTAATGTTGTGTGAAAGTTCATTGATAGACATCATGAACAGCAAGAGTCCCAGCAACTTCCCTGGGGCATGTCTGATGTTGTTTCTACATCTGATAATGACTCTCTGTGCAAGATAGCATGCTGTGTCTTCCCTGCCTAAAAGTTCCAGTCCAGCCACAAATTTCACTTAATACCTCGTATGATCATACTTTTGACAGTAAGTGTAGGTATGGTACTGAGGTTAAACACTTACCAGAAATCAAGAAATAATGCATCTACCTGACAGTCTGATCCAAATCTTTCAGTATGTTATGTGAGAAAAGTGCAAGTTGGGCTTCACATGATTGACTCTTTGGACCATACTGGTTGGCATTGAGGAGGTTATTCTGTTCAAGATACCTCGTTATGTTGGAGCTCAGAATAAGTTCTAAGATTCTACAACAAATTGATGTCGAGGATATTGGACGGTAGTTTTGTGGATCACTTCTTCTAGCCTCATTGTAGATGGGTTTGACCTGTGCTTTTCTCCCTGAACTGGGCAAGGTTTTTTGTTTGAAGGGTCTACAAGAGAGTATAGCTGAAAGAGGGGCTATGTTGGGCACAAATTCAGTATAGAACCTGACAGAGATTCCATCGGGTCCTACAGTTTTGTTCAATTTTAAGGATTTCTTCCCTTTCTCAACACCACTGACACTACCACTGAACACTGACTTCATTTATCTTTCCAATGGTAAGAGGATTAAAAACATGGCAATTCTCCTGGGTTTTCCTTCGTAAAGGAACATTTGAAAATAGAGTTAGGCATTTCAGCTTTTGCTTTGCTACTCTGAATTTCAGTTCCTGTTTCATTCACTAGGGTTTGGACACTAACTTTGGGGCCACTAACAGCCTTTACATAGGACCGTAATTTCTTTGGGTTTTATGAAAAATCGTTTGACACAGTTCAGCTATGGTAGTCATTGAAGACTTAAACCATTGTCCTCTTGACAGCCAAACCTGCTTCATTCAGCAGCTCTGTATCTATAAACCCAATGCTGTTTTTGTGGGGGAACGCTGGGCGATGCCTAACCCTAAACTTTTTCGTCAACAAAGTAATTTTTTTACGATATTGAGAACTTGGAAGAGTGCCAAAGATTTATTTCACAGGCGTAAATTTTTTATTTCATTTTTTCGTGTTGGTAATTGCAATAGGAATGATACCAGTGCAGTTTTTGGTGGGAAAAGCGATGCCATTGACTGTTTCAATCAGAAAACTAACAAACTATTTTACTTGTTCTGCGTCTAAAAAACCAAAAACTGTCAATAATTCGTGTGTGAGTGAAAAGCTAGGAAGTTCATCAGTGGATGACGAAAGTGAAACTGTAAACCTGAGCATTGAACCTACGTGGAAAATGCAGTGAACGAACTAGTGCATGATAGAAAATTAAATGATCGTCCAGAGTGTTGGACTTTGGAACAAGTCCGATACCATTTTTTTGTAGTTCGACATGTTGATGACATCACGGCTAAAAGCAGACGAGTGGTATCCCATGCTTCAGTTACAAGTAATTTTTGCTGCATTATATCCAATGTCGGAGTACCCTCAAACTTTTTTTTTTAGAAAAAAAGCACTGTATAAACCTATGCTTTGTTTTTACAGCTATTATTCAGTTATCTCTGTTTCTTTAGAAGTTTCTTTAGAATGACTGACAAGGGAACCTCCCCATCGCACGCCCCCTCAGATTTAGTTATAAGTTGGCACAGTGGATAGGCTTTGAAAAACTGAACACAGATCAATCGAGGAAACAGGAAGAAGTTGTATGGAACTATGAAAAAATAAGCAAAATATACAAACTGAGTAGTCCATGTCCAAGATAGGCAACATCAAGGATAGTGTGAGCTCAGGAGTCCCGTGGTCCTGTGGTTAACGTGAGCAGCTGCGGATAGAGAGGTCCTCGGTTCAAGTCTTCCCTCGAGTGAAAAGTTTACTTTCTATATTTTTGCAAAGTTACGATCTGTCCGTTCATTCATTGACGTCTCTGTTCACTGTAATAAGTTCACACTGCAAAACCATGCGATTAATAGACGGAAGGACATGCGTCTCCAATGGGAACCCGATATTTTCTATACGACACTTGTGACGGCATGTGCGTCACATGACAGGAATATGTTATCGACCCACCTAACTTGTACACTTGGCGAATGGGTAAAAAGATTCTTCTACCTTGCCCAATTTAGGTTTTTTTGTGGATGTGATAATCGCTCCCAAAAAAAAGTGATGAAAACGTAAGAGTTTGTCACATAAACTGAAAATAAAAAATTAAACTTTTCATTCAATGGAAGACTTAAACCGAGGACCTCTCGTTCCGCAGCTGCTCGTGCTAACCACGGGACCACAGCGCTCCTGAACTCACACTATCCTTAATGTTGCCTATCTTGTGCACGGCTACTCAGTTTGTATATTTTGCTTATTTTTTTCATAGTTCCACACAACTACTTCTGTTTTCTCGATTGATCTGTGTTCAGTTTTTCGAGGCCTATCTACTGTGCCAACTTATAACTAAATCTGAGGGGGGTGCAATTGGGAGGTTCCCTTTTGAGTACCAAGGAGAGTCTCTCTCATTATGAAATTTTCTACTAGGTACATATCTAACCAGTCCACGGTCAATTATTCTTTTTAAACTTGAGCCATGCTCATGCCCTGTGCTGAAAGTTTCAAGTTCCTCACTAAGATATGATACTACTGATTTCTTATCTATTTTATTGAACACACATATATCTTTCCTTTTTTTAGTAGTCCTTTGTACTTAGGTAATCATTGTTGCCACAACTGTGTCACGGTCACCGACACTGGTTTCCATGTGGGCATCCTCGAAGAGGTCAGGTCTATTTGTTACCAATATTTCTAATATATTTACAACGTGAGTAGAGTTCTGAACTATCTGTTCTAGGCAGGTTTCAGTAATGTTTCACAGGATGTTTTATCACACAGATCACTAACAAAACTGCAATTTTCCCAATTGATTAGCAGATTATTAAGGTCTCCACCAACGATTACATTATGGCCGAGGAACTTATGTGCAAATGAACTGAGGTTCTCTCCAAAGTTTTCAGTTACATCAGGAGATGAGTCAGTTGGATGATAGAAGGCTCAAATTATCATTTTATGCCCACACCTGATACTGAGTCTTGCCCAAACAGTGTCAGATGCAGCTTCAATTTCTATCTCAGTGGATTTGAGTTTCTTGTCTGCTGCAACAAATTGCATTTGCCTTTCCTTTTGATATACACTTAGATTTTCCACAAAAATCTCACTACTATCAATTTCAGGTTTCGAACAGATTTCTGTACGTAGTGTTACGAGAGCTTCACTGATTTTCGTAAGCAATTTGAACTCTGCCACTTTTTAGTGAATGCTTCGGCAGTTAACCGTTAGGATTTTAATGCTCTCATCTGTGGGAGGCCTTTCTTTCAACCTTACACTGATACTTCTGAGTTTTGTACAGCTATTGTTATCTGGATTGGATGGAGAGTCACTTAATCTAAAAAAAACCTTGTGTACACCCCACACAGTCAGCTACCAGAGTAGCAGCATCTGATGTGGAGGCCTAGTGCACACCTTAGACCTGCTGACATGTTTAGAGGGACCCTGCAGTTCTCTAAGGCACAAGTCCAGGGAGTTGCAGCCTAGCTTGCCACAGTATCTTTGAAGTTGCTGGTTCAGTCCTTCCATTCAGCTCAGAACCAAAGTGCCACGATCAGTTTTTGGGACAATGCTGCAAATTTTGAGCTTTATTGAAATTCCTTGCGCATAGCTGGTCTTCTCAACTTTCTCTGCCAGTCACTCGATTGACCTTAGTATGACCTCGGACACCAGATAACAGCTATCATTTGTTTGAACGTGTACCACATTCTGCAATTGTTTGCACTCAGTTTCCTTAATGGCTACCAGAATAGCCTCTTCAACATGTTGAATGATGCCCTTAGATGTACCAGAATGAGTGCATGTGGTGTTCTTTCCTGCCTACTGTTGCCATTTCCCTAAGGGTTACCACAATTCGTCTTATGTATGGACTGCTGATGATAATATATCTCTACCTTTTTGCATTTGCTTCCTTTTGGCACTGTACAAAACTGATGAAATGAGTTCCACTGGCTCATGCTCAGTTTCACTTTCGGTAAAAGACAGCACCTCAGACTTGTCGGCTAGGGGGATCGATACAACACCCTGAGTCCTCCCTCACCATCCACCTTGTACAGGATGCCTAGCTCTACCATTGAAATGCCACTCGCAGTCAAGTGGATGAGTAATACTTCTTGCAGAGGACACAGGATCCACAGAAGTGGATATTACTTCAGGTAGCTTTGGTACTGGTACCACAGATACACAACTCTCAAGAGATCTTCCAGCACAATGACTCACAGCAGCTGTTAATTGTTTGACTGTAATCATGGACATTACCAGCTGCTAATGAATGTCAACCAGTTCATTCTTTGAGAGCAGCACTCAAAGTGGGGCTGCATTTTAGCTGGTGAGATGTGTTACAGGACAGTGAACAAATAAACACTGTAAAAGCAGTTGTTCTGGTCTAAAGAAGGACAAAAAAGCCTGTAATGTCCGTTTGCTTAGGAGACGACAGCTTTGATTTTGCTGCTATATTCTACCATTTCCTAATCCACAAAATGTCTGTTGTGGTAGACCTAGAACTTTGTTCGGTGTATTAAAGGGCCATATCAAATGCATTTGTAGCAATGATACCCAAGCCATAGGTTCATTGTCTTCATCATTATCACTGGTTGTTCAAGTTACAGTGTCAGAGTTGGTAGTCAGTTAATTCTGCTTCTGTTGCGCAGTCAGCATCAGCTATACTGATAGTCACTTAAGACACTGGGCCCAATGTTTGCTTGTTAAGATAGCAACACATGTTTACATTTAGTTGGTGCCATAATTTAGTTTTACACACTTTAATATGAAAGAAGTATATTATCACTGATTTATAAAAAAATGTGTGGACAGTAACTAGCTAGAAAAAAGTTAATTCATACTAAAAGTGTTGGAACTATCGCACATAGCAGCTGTCAACTGTCTATAGATCCATATTGCAGACAATTAGCCATCACCAAGTCCAGTACTGACTGTAGCAGTGGCCTGTGTAGGTGAACAAACACTGGAAATGGGATAGTCAGACTAAGTGGTTAGTTGGACCATCCGAGATTAGATTAACGAGATTCTACTGTACCACCAAGAATATAATCATGAAATGAAATGCTATAAGACTAGTCTTGTGGTGGGTTTCTGAGACTGCATAATTAAAGAGTCTATTGTAATGGCATCAGGAAACCTAATATATAGGGATGGAGGTTTCAGCCTGCTACGTAGTCAACATGTTAAATAAGGCTTGGGGTCTGACACTCGGTTAAAGATCTTGCTGGCCATCACATCCACCAGAGCTGGGAAACACAGAGAATTTATTTTACAGAATGTAACTGTTGTCTGAAAACCAAGGGCATCACACGTCATAGTTTATATTGGGAATCGTACTTGTCTATAAAGAGCAGCATGAGACCAACAATAGTTCAGTCTGGTTAGGATCCAGGCAGTAAGTATACATGTCAGCAAAATTGCAGGCTTGTTCAGTTGTCAGGAAATTGTGCAGAAAATGTTAACAACTTACAGAATAACTGGTAGCATGCCATTAAGTCTATTTCTCAATGCAATGAATGTGATGTGGTTATAAAATACTGTCCGATGAACAGTATGTGTCCTCTTGGATGTTAGTTATGTGGTACTCTTGGTATGGTGCTCCTTGGTGAATATGGTCCTCAAGAACCCACTGATTGCAATTGTAGGAGTCATGGGATCCCAGGCAGTATGAGTAGCAAAATCTTTGGATGATAAACAATAGTCACAGTAGGCCACAGTCATGTTGCTTTGGTGAATTTTGTTTTATGTGTGTTAGTTGTGATCTATGGCTTACTTGCCTAGTATTTCATCTCCATTGCTGTGAACATCAACAGAGGCTATAAAGAATCAGGTGGCAGCTTAAAACTAGAACAAGATCAGCAAGCCCAACTGTTTATACATATCTGTGCAGTGGTTGGATTGAGACATCAACAGACTGCTGCCTCAGATTGTGAATCCACGTATGTTTTGGAGCTTTTAGTTGGGAAAAGTTGGCACGAGGAACCCTAGTGATTGTCATCTGGGAAATAAGGCTACATCAGCAGATCCAGATTACCCACTGGGGCGAGGCAACCACCAAATTCATTTCTCTAATATTGTGGATTTGTCAAGACCCAGTCATTACTACGTGGGAATTTACAGAGGCCATCAAAATTCTAAATCACAAAAATAACTTGAATAGATAAGGAAGATTGGATTTAGACCAGTTGTACTCCTTACTGCTAAACTCTTCCCCATTACAATTTCCACAACCCAGCTCGGCATGAATTCACAATCTCAGGTAATACTTTTCACAAACTGACAGTTACATGGATAAATATAAACATTTTGGTTTACAGAACTTATTTAAGTTTGAAACAGCTGTCCAAGCCTTTATTGCTTCTGATATGCCTCCAACTTCAGGAGGTGAAACATTACTCGGGTGTATGCTTTAAATCACAGCCTAATGTGCATAAAATAAAATTCACCAAAGACATAAACACCAGCCTTGAAATCCTTCCTTGTATCATCCTGTTGCTTTTAAATTAAGGCACATGCTGGTAAACATTTCTCTTTCTTATAGAGATATAACACCATCTTTCAGGAAACAGTCAACATCCAAATGAATGAGAAATCCTCAGCATAGAAGATCAGCAATGTAGTTGTTGTACCCATCTAAAAATAAACAATAAAATCCACAATTCCACAATTAATGAGCATAGTTTTCATGCAGGACTGTATGTGCATGCACAAAGGTATGCACAAACACCTGACATAAGTTTGGAGACTGCATTGACTATCCTTATCAAGAGCTCACTTAAAACAACAAAGCAGGATTCTCATGTTGTTTCCAATACTGATTTATGATAGGCTTTGCAATTTGGTAAACCATAATTCACATACTTTTATGTAAGATTCTAATGCTTGCACTTGTAACCTCTGGAACTACTGTTAAAACCGTCTATAATTTGAGACAGTTAGTGTGCTTTTCTGCTTGGTTACTTTCTCTGTGAGGCTGCTGTCATCATTATTGCTAACAATTATAACTTTTATTATTTCATGGCATTATAATAAAACTGTATTTTTTCCTTTGTGTATCTGTATATTAAAACAGTTAACTTGGTTTACAATCTGTTACAGTACGAGTGCTAAGGAGTGTGATTCATTCAAGGTTCTGAAGGAGTGTGCACGGAATATAGACTAAAAAATAGTACACTTAGAGAGAGCGCTGCTTTGCCCTAACCTCTTTGGAGATCCCCTGAAGGCTACAGCATCAGAGGAATTTGTAGACCAGCGCATTGAGGAGGTTATTGATATCAAGGTATCATTTTAACAGTTACAAAGTTACAAATATAGTGTTGCTTATGTCATTCTTTCACAACTGTGTATGCAGTTAAAAATAATGAACAGTAAGCTGATAGAAATCATGGATATTTGTTTTAAGAGGCTGGGATGAAAATAATACATGACAGATACATACATCCCAGGTTTCAGTGCTAGTGATGTGTCAGGTAATGAGTCATTTTAGAAGTTGTTTTATTCCTCACATTGTGAATGTGGTTGTTATTCTTGAGTGACCATAAACATGAGCAAGACTTGGATGCCCTTAAGAAGTACTGAAGATTTAAGAGAAACAGTCAACTACAGCTGACAATTTTCCAAGACTATGTAGGCATATCACCACAGTTTGCTATCAGTGCTGGTGGTATACGTAACATGTCGGCTGCCACAAGGCCGCTGGTGACCTCAACAGAGTCTTAGGCCTTTGGGTGCCTGTAGCAAAGCCTAATGCCCGAGGCTATGGCCCTGGCCTGGCTTGGCCTGGTGATGAAACATCCAACAATATGAATGTGACAGTCAGTATTAACACTTGCCTTGGTATGGCTCATATAAATGAAATGAACTGGTATGCTAGTAATGAGATTTGCAACAATTATATGTCAAGGAAAGGGTTGAAAAAACAGTAAATTATTTCCTATATTGTCTGCATCACCGCAGTTTCTGTGATTCGTGAACACGGGAACCCGAATCCCTGTGGTAAATCTTTTTTATGTACTTTGGAGTCTAGCACTGGCTATCCTCTCCTTGGGAGCTTACAACTCTTGGGGGTATGTGTGTGGGGAGCACACAGGAAAGGAAGGAAAATGCCCTTCATCTTTGACTTGATACATAGGATGGCTTCCAAACTGACAACCTGGGTTTTCTCTGATTGATGCTACTTACAGAAACTTCCCAACACTTTATCAGCTAATGTGCTAGGAGCCCAAAACCTGGCATGGTAACCATTCCACTGTAGGGGAACTGTGAGGAACCTGTACAGTTTTAGCCCCATAATGACGAAGGGAAAGCATTTTTGGTGCCCAAGCTACAAACTCCTCATGTAAGCCAAGGAGTATGTGCCTGCTTGTTTACTTTAGGGTGCAGGGACACCAAGCAATGGTTTCCTTGCAGGGTAGTAGCTGCAGTGGTGAAAAACTGTGATGAAATCCCCATTACAGTCACCTTTCATAAGAGCAACATGATCCAGAATGTCATAAAGACCTCATGTAATGTGTAGTAACCAAGTAGCACACAAAACTGATCCAAGAAATAAGAATATGGCTTTTATTCATAAACCTCTGGACAATAATGGAAATAAGCCTCTCATGACTTCACATGTAACAAGACAAAAGAATTATACAGAGGTGCAACACGAGTGACACACAGAACAACTGATGCAAACGGTACAAACTAAAAGAACGTAGTGAGAGTGAGTCAGCATTGTTCCGAATGTATATAAATGTGAGTTGCCAGTAGGTGGTGTGGCAGAGACCGTGCCGTGTGCACACTTCCTACAGGTAGCCTCTAGTGCCCAGCCTGCACCGATACAGTTGCCAATTTATTTAAGTACACGTGTGCAGCGACACTACAGTTGGCGCACTCGTGTGATCACGTGCAATAGTAGCAGGATAAGCACACCTCCGCCTCGTGTGAAGTGGGCACCTAGGTGACAGAGGAGATGCCCTCGACTTGACGAGAGACACGTGCATCGAATGCAGAGCGGCAGTAGCTGATGGCAGAAGTGGGATGACGTGCCAGGTGGGGCCCGGTGCACAGGGTCGGAATATGCGGAGACGCGAGCGTGTCTGAGGATGGTAGGCCTGTGTGTCACACGACAACAGCACCGGGCTGGAGAGTGCCATTGCCATCTTTGCATTGTCATCGGGAGGCATGTCCCAGTGCAGAGAAGATGGGGCTGGACTCACCAGTGATTATGGCTGAGGTGATGATGACGAGGGGGCTGGTGGAGGCGGCCCGACTGGAACAGCAGGCTATGACGATGGACCCGAGACCAGTGATTGACCAGCACCCAGTGCTGCACGTGGAGAAGGATAGGGGTACCTGCACAAGAGGCAATGATGGGCTCGAGGCAGAGAGTGGCACAATTAGCTGTGGTGATGAGTGCCCCACCTGCGAATCAGTAGCATCTGGTGGCGAGCTGAGGCGCAACTGGTCAAAGCAGTGCATCACCAGCATGTCGGTCGTGCGGATGTCACGAAGGTAGTATCCCTGGTGGCAGTCAGCTGTGGCTGGTATCAACTTGGGCTGGCGATCGCAGCACGAAATGGCCAGACGAACGTGACCTTGGCAGCTGCAGTGCTGGTCGCAGAAGGTGGAGGAGTGTCTGAGGCTGCCAGTCATGAAGCAACTCTGCTGGGTCGGTCCCCCTCCCCCCCCCCCCCCCCCCCCCCCACTCTCGCACCATGGCTCCAGTGGTGGGAAGCGATAGATACTAGATGCTCATAAAACAGAGAATGGCATTGTCTGGCGAAGAATTGACAACGACCATTTTCATTTTGGACTTGAATGTATGCACTAGTCATTCTGCCTCCTCTACTGATTGGGGGTGGTATGGCGGAGCCATAACATGATGAGTACCGTGAAGGAAACAAAACAGTTGAAAGGTGTGAGAAGTGAATTGGGGCTCATTATGGGAAACTAAGATACAAGGCAACCCATCAGTAGAAAAAGGCCTCAAAAGCATACGGGTTGTGACATCAGCCAATGTCGACACACACCAGAGAATGTAAAGAAACTGGGAAAATGCATCCACAACCGAGAGCCTATAGGAATTGAAGAAGGGATGTGCAAAGTGTACGTGAATGCACTCCTGTAGCTGGCACAATGTGGGCCAGGGGGACAGAGATGCCCTGGGGTTGTCTTGTCAGGCACACTGCTCACAAGCCACAACAAAACAGACAATTTTGCTTTCAATCCCTGACCAAGAAACATGCCTCCTAGCTAACAGATTAGTACACAAAACTCCCCACTGGCCCTGGTGGAGAAGGGGTAGAACCTCTCATCACAATGCGGCAGAATGACTGCTCTGGGAGAGATGTTTCCCATGGACAACAGCAAAACACCGCCAAAAACAGAGAGGCAGTACTGTAAGGAAAAATAGTTGCACAGGGGGTCCAAAGACTGGTAGTTCAGCCCTGTCGAACAAACCGAACCACCTGGCAGAGAATGGGGTTGACGGTAACACCGATTGATATGCACGAGCTTGTATTTGGGAAACCCTCGACCGCAGCCTACGTTTCAGTATCGAGATGGAAGCAAAGCAATTACTCGAGATGGTCAGGTTCGGAAGCCACAGGAAGGTGGGATAAGGCATTCACATTGGCACGTCTAGACTCGGTCGAAAATGGATTTAGTAATTGAGACAAGAACATTGCCCAGAATTGTAGATGGTGTGCTGCCTTGTCAGGCAAGGAAGTGTGATGGTTAAACAAGAAAACCCAGGGGTTATGGTATGCAGTAAGGTGAAACTTGAAGCCATACAAAAAACATAAAATGTCTGGGGAGCATAGACCACGGCAAGAGCCTCTTTTTCCATCTGAGAGTAATGCCGCTGGGCTGGAGTGAGAGATTTGGAGGTGAAAGGAACAGGTTGTTCAGGGCTTGTTGGCATATGGGTGCACTGGGACTGTGCCGAGGCCTTACTGTGAGGCATCAGTCACCGAGACCGTGTTTTGGTCCGGCGAGTACCCGCAGTGAAACAAAAATTATTAGAAAGCAAAATGGACTCGGCAGTAATTCCAGGCGGAATGACGTCAATTCTGCAACAACTTGATGTCTATTTGAGAAAACCATTTAAGGACAAACTTAAATGCATGCACACGGACTGGCTTTTGAAAAATGACATACAAGTGACACCAGCAGGATGTATAAAACGTGCAGGTTTTGTTGTAAGTGTGCCGTCGGAGTGGTGATGCGTGAAATGTTTTCCAAATCGGACGCTTAAAAAATGTTCGATATCAAATGCACTAGGTGTTATGGAGTATTATGCTCTTTACAAAGAACTGAGCAGCAAGCACTCGAGTGAAAGTGGTTCAGAATTATCTAATTGATATTTTAAACGTTTCATAAAGTTTTTATTATAAATCTAAAAAAATTTTATTTTATATTTCCACTTTTAATTTCTAAGTAATTTTCATTCTTATTTTGTAACTTTTGCTTTTCATACATTTGAAGTCCTCACGAAAATTGTGCTATGAAAAGCCGATTGGTAAGCCTGTGTTAAGTTTTTGTCAATATGGCCAACGCTATGTCTCGGATGTTTTCCTACCGGTGACAAGAGACGGTTCCTGTGAATCCTGAATCGGTATGCTCTTTGTCATAATATGAATGTAAACAGTGCACCGTGCATACTTTCGAGTTAGCTCTTACCTCATTTAAATCCTGTTTGCCTAACAAACTCGAGTGAGGCAACAGCAAAGAATGTGCATCTCGTGTACTGTGTACATTCGTACTCTTACGCTGAATAGTAAGACAGACAGAAATGAAGCATAGCTTGTTGCATTGTATCTATTGTTTTCACCCAGCAACCACAGTGCACTGTTCATTCTGATCATGTTATTATCACACAATACTTTGGGGCATGGCAAACTTTGCTCAAATGTCTGCATCTGACAACTACCTCTAAGTCTTCAGTGTACTTAAGACAGGTAGGGGATAAGAACCTGGCCTTCACTGCTAAAGGTAAAGCAGGAGATAGGCCTCAGCTCCTGGGTAAGGTAATGAAGAAACTTCAGTCAGTCCACAAAAAGAGACTGCTTAACAAAACACTTCTGTGTCCTACAGAATATTGCTGGAGTGTGTGGGGTCCATAACAGATGGAACTACCAGGGGATACTGAACATCCATTAAAAAGGGCAGGTTTGTTTTACTCATAGGAAAGTATCACAGAAATAATGAATAATCTGAACTAGCAGATGTTTAAAGGTGTACATTAGTTATCACGCAAAACCGTACTTACAAAGTTACAAGAACCAGTATTACCTTAAGTGAAAAATCTAGAAATATTCTTCAGCCCCATACACAGCAGTTCCTCAAAGGCAAGCTTACACCAATTACAGTGCACACACAGGCATTTAAGCAGTCATTTTTCCTGTGTGCCATACACGACTGGAGCAATAAGGAACTCTAACATGTCCCACAATATTAAGTATCCGCTGCCATACATTTCACAATGGTGTACAAGAAAACGTGAAATGATTTTCTTTTGTGTCTATATGATAATCTATTGTAACCGTAATCTTTGAACAGTATACCTCTCAGAGCTAGTCAATTTCATTCTGTTGTCTGTGTTAGTATTTGTTCATTACAATGTGAAAGTTCGAGGATGTCCAGTTAAGGTAGTTGCCATTCCTTGTTGATATACCATGATATAGTCTTTATTTGGAACTCTGTACTTCTGTTTAAAGCTGTGAGGATGCGTACTGTATAGTTAGTGAAAATTGGAATGGATTGGCATAATTTCTAATTCTTGGATGTACCTCAAAATTTTCCCAGTTTTCAGTAGCTGATGATGTTATAACTAATTTACAAGTCCTTTCTTTTAAGGAAAACCTCAAAAAAATGATTGAAGAAACAAAAAATAGCCTAGAAGCTCAGAAAAAATTCAATGAATGGTTGTCTGCAACAAAGAATTCACTGATCCAGCAAGTAGAGGAGATAGAAAGCCACTTACAGAAATATGGCTATAAACCTTCACAAAAGAACTCCAGAGATTTGTATCCTTTTGATACTCCAAAGATATGTGAGTATTTATATGTGTGGTTCTGAAATATCAACATATAAGTACAACACCAAGTGAATATGGGTAGCTAGTATAAAACTTGTTGTTGGTTAGCATGATTACCTTAATGTTTAGATTACCCTGTAGTTTATTCTTGTTTTATTCATTCTCTTACAGTTATTTTATACATTAACCATTTTCATACTGGTCATCTTCAAAAAAAACTTAATGTGAAAATATTGTGACAGCATTTTACTGGCAATGCTAGGAATTGTCCTCAAATGCTACTCAAAAGTGACATAGTATTTCATCTGGATACCATATTAAAGCCAAAATAGTGTAACATCTTACTGGTTTAAGTTTGGTTATTATTAAGAATAACTTGGTTTTATTAAAATTCATTGTAAATTTGTCATGATAATTTGTGATTAATTTATATGCGAACAGTGCATGTTTTAAAGCATTTTTCATTACTTAATTGAACAGAATATGGAAATTAACCACCAACAGAATATTTTGTCATGCAGAATAGTCCAAAGTGCCTGTAGTTTTTCCATTCCATGCCTGCAAATATCTACTGGTTTGATGTTACAGATGTTGTAAAGCAAAGTATGAAATCCAGAATGAGATTTTCACTCTGCAGCGGAGTGTGCGCTGATACGAAACTACCTGGCAGATTAAAACTGTGTGCCCGACCGAGACTCGAACTCGGGACCTTTGCTTTTCGCGGGCAAGTGCTCTACCATCTGAGCTACCGAAGCACAACTCACGCCCGGTACTCACAGCTTTACTTCTGCGAGTACCTCGTCTCCTACCTTCCAAAGCTGTGAGTACCGGGCGTGAGTCGTGCTTCGGTAGCTCAGATGGTAGAGCACTTGCGCGCGAAAGGCAAAGGTCCCGAGCTCGAGTCTCGGTCGGGCACACAGTTTTAATCTGCCAGGAAGTTTCATATCAGCACACACTCTGCTGCGGAGTGAAAATCTCATTCTGGAAACAAGGGAATTTTTATGGACAACAATGCACCATGTTTCTGGGTACAATTGTTCACGATTGTTTTGAAGAACATTCTCGATAGTTCAAGCAAATGATTTGGCCACCCACCAAACATTTATGGGACATTATCAAGACATCAGTTCGTGTACAAAATCCTGCACCAACAACACTTTCACAATTATGGGAGGCTGTAGAGGCAGCATGACTCAGTATTTCTGCAGGGGCTTCCAATGAGTGGTTGAGTCTATGCCAAGTCAAGTTGCTGCACTATGCCAGGCAAAAGATGGTCCGACACAATATTAGAAGGTATGCCATGACTTGTCATCTCAGGGTATACAGTCCCTGCTGGTTACATGCCCAAACGTACAGCTGCTGCCTCTGTTACTGCTACAATGGGAGCCAAGGTGCAAGTTAGTAGCCAGAGACATCCAGTGAAGACATCCTGTAAAGAAAATTGGAATACAGAAAAGTGTCAACAGTTGCTCTTATTGTGAGCTAACACCGTTAAGTTTTCTCCAAAATGAGTTTAACTTACTTTGTTGTTGTGGTCTTCAGTCCTGAAACTGGTTTGATGCAGCTCTCCATGCCACTCTATCCTGTGCAAGCTTCATCATCTCCCAGTACCTACTACAACATACATCCTTCTGAATCTGTTTAGTGTATTCATCTCTTGGTCTCCCCTATGATTATTACCCTCCACGCTGCCCTCCAATACTAAATTGGTGATCCCTTGATGCCTCAGAACGTGTCCTACCAACTGATCCCTTTTTCTAGTCAAGTTGTGCCACAAATTTCTCTTCTCCCCAATCCTATTCAATACCTCCTCATTAGTTATATGATCTACCCATCTAATCTTCATCATTCTTCTGTAGCACCACATTTCGAAAGCTTCTATCAAATACTTTAAGAAACGACTTCTTGTCACTTAAATCTATACTTGATGTTAACAAATTTCTCTTCCTCAGAAACGCTTTCCTTGCCATTGCCAGTCTACATTTTATATCCTCTCTACTTCGACCATCATCAGGTATTTTGCTCCCCAAATAGCAAAACTCCTTTACTGCTTTAAGTGTCTCATTTCCTAATCTAATTCCCTCTCACATCTTGCTCACAAGATGGTAGAGTTTTGTCAGGACTGGCTCTCCTAAGGCGTCAGTAGTTCTAATGGAATGTTGTCTACTCCCAGGCCTTATTTCGACTCTGGTCTTTTAGTGCTCTGTCAAACTCTTCACGCAGTATCATATCTCCCATTTCATCTTCATCTACATCCTCTTCCATTTCCATAATATTGTCCTCAAGTAAATTGTCCTTGTATAGACCCTCTGTATACTCCTTCCACTTTCTGCTTTCCCTTCTTTGCTTAGAACTGGGTTTCCATCTGAGCTCTTGATATTTATACAAGTGGTTCTCTTTTCTCCAAAGGTCTCTTTAATTTTCCTGTAGGCAGTATCTATGTTATCCCTAGTGAGATAACCCTCTACATCCTTACATTTGTCCTCTAGCCATCAATGCTTAGCCATTTGCACTTCCTGTCGATCTCATTTTTGAGACGTTTGTATTCCTTTTCGCCTCCTTCATTTACTTCATTTTTATATTTTCTCCTTTCATCAATTAAATTCAATATTTCTTCTGTTACCCAAGGATTTCTACTAGCCCTCGTCTTTTTACCTACTAGATCCTCTGCTGCCTTCACTACTTCATCTCTCAAAGCTACCCATTCTTCTTCTACTGTATTTATTTCCCCAATTCTTGTCAATTGTTCCCTTATGCTCTCCCTGAAACTCTGTACAACCTCTGGTTTTGTCAGTTTATCCAGTTCCCATCTCCTTAAATTCCCACCTTTTTGCTGTGTCTTCAGTTTTAATCTACAGGTCATAACCAATAGATTGTGGTCAGACTCCACATCTGCCTCTGGAAATATCTTACAATTTAAAACCTGGTTCCTAAATCTCTGTCTTACCATTATATAATCTATCTGATACCTGTCAGTATCTCCAGGATTCTTTCATGTATACAACCTTCTCTCATGATTCTTGAACCAAGTGTTAGCTATGATTAAGTTATGCTCTGTGCAAAATTCTACCAGGCGGCTTCCTCTTTCATTTCATATCTCCAACCCATATTCACCTACTACGTTTCCTTCTCTCCCTTTTCCTACACTCGAATTCCAGTCACCCATGACTATTAAATTTTCGTCTCCCTTCACTATCTGAATAATTTCTTTTATTTCATCATACATTTCTTCAATTTCTTCATCATCTGCAAAGCTAGTTGGCATATAAACTTGTACTACTGTAGTAGGCATGGGCTTTGTGTCTATCTTGGCCACAATAATGCATTCACTACGCTGTTTGTAGTAGCTTACCCGCACTCCTATATTTTTATTCATTATTAAACCTACTCCTGCATTACCCCTATTTGATTTTGTATTTATAACCCTGTATTCGCCTGACCAAAAGTCTTGTTCCTCCTGCCAGTGAATTTCACCAATTCCTACTATATCTAACTTTAACCTATCCATTTCCCTTTTTAAATTTTCTAACCTACCTGCTCGATTAAGGGATCTGACATTCCACACTCCGATCCGTAGAACTTATATATGAAGTATGAAATGTGCAGGCAGCAGCAGCCGGCAGAGGTAGACGCAGGAACAGGGAAGTAATCGATTTTGTGAGTGAGTTCCTAAACAGAAACAAATTGTATAATTAAATGTGTTTGCTTTTATAACAACAATACAATCAATTATTGACAAAATTATTTAATTGGATGTATAAAAATTCCACTCACCAAGCGGTGGCAGAACACACACATGAAAGACAGTTGTAATTGGCAAGCTTTCGTAGCCAGTGACTCCTTCAGGCAGAATGGTTGAAGGGGAAGGAAGTCTTTCCTTCTCATCCTGTACAGTAAGTCTCTCCTGACTCACGGTTGTAGTTGACTTTTCTGAAATCTACCCCTTTCCCTAAACCTCTCCAGTCCTTTTCCTTTACCCCTCTTCCTTCCCCTTCAACCCCTCTGCCTGAAGGAGGAGCCACTGGCTCTGAAGGCTTGCCAGTTACAACCGTCTTTTATGTGTGTGTTCTGCCGCCACTTGGTGGGTAGATTTTTTATGTATCAAATTAAATAATATTTGTGTGCTTTGATAGTTTAGTGTCTTGAGTTTCTGCATGTTCATTTAATATCTAATAGGTACAGTTATTGCATTTTCGTTCGCATCGTAAAGTAAACCAATCTTGTGAAATGTTACAGGTCCCATATAAGGAGCGAATTATTTAGTCTCACTTGAGTGCTTCACTAGTTCGGTTTTTTAATCTCTGCATATTAATCTATTTTATTGCACACAGTTCTTGCTTTGTTGTCAGGGTCTACAGTAGAGTTCTGCAGCACATGTCATTAGTCAATTTGTCTGGGTAGTGTAGTTTTCCACAGTCCTTCATATGGATACGTTGTGTGTGGATGTGAGCCGAGTTGGTGACACTTCGCTCTCAGCTTCAGGCTGTAATGGCTTTAGTTACACAGCTTGAAGATGCAATGGATGGCATCACTGTTGTGGGCCGGCCTTGAGGCTCCAATGGATATTCAGCACATCCGCGTCCTCCAACCGATAGTCTCCGGTGGCCAGCCTTTACTGCTCACACTGAGGTTGACCCCTCCGACCCCTCATCCACGGTCGAGTGGGAGGTCTCTTTGGGGTGTGACAGGCAGCGAAAGACTTCCAGGGGGCTGCACATAGGCCCTCCCTGGTTAGTCTGACAAGCTGGTTCCATTTGCTGTCTGTGGCTGACACTGTTGCTCAGCCAGAAGGAGTCACCTGTTCTGTTTGAGGAAACCTCTTTGCCTGCTAGATCCGGGCAGTCACAGAGGGTGGGATTATTGGTAGTTGGGAGCTCCAATGTTAGGCGCTTTATGGGGCCTGTTAGGGACATGGCTGCCAAGAAGGGGAAGGAAGCCAGTATGCACTCCATGTGCATACTGGATGGAGTCATTCCAGATGTGGAATGGGTCCTTCCGGATGCCATGAAGAGCACATTGTGCAGCCAAATGCAAGTGGTGACTCATGTCGGTACCAATGATGTGTGTTGCTTTGGATCGGAAGAGATTCTCTCTGGTTTTGAGTAGCTAACAGAAGTGGTATAGGCTACCAGTCTTGGTTGCGAGTTGAAAATAGAGCTCACCATTTGCAGCATAACTGACAGGACTGATTGTGGACCTTTGGTACAGAGCCAAGTGGAGGGTCTGAATCAGAGGCTCAGGTGGTTCTGTGACGGTGTAGGCTGCAGATTCCTCGACTGGTGCCATAAGGTGGTTGGGTTTCAGGGTCCGCTGAACAGGTCAGAAGTCCACTACATGCAGAGGCTGTGTTGCATTGAATGGGCAGTTTTTTAGGTTAGAGGGTCTCTGAGAAAACCAAGAAGAGCTTTAGTCACAAAGGGTGCAGGCCGAACACAGGAAAAACGTAGATACAGGAGCCATCGGTATTGTCGGCAAGGTACCAGAGCTTCAAGTGCTAGTAGAAAGCACTGATGCTCAAATCATTATAGGCACTGAAAGTTGGCTAAAGCCATAGGTAAGTTCAGCCAAAATTTTTGTGAAGAACCTAATGGTGTTCTAAAAGGATAGGCTTAACACAGTTGGCGGTGACATGGTTGTTGCTGTTAGAAGTAACTTAGCTTATCGCAAAATTGAAGTAGATAGTTCCTGTGAGTAAATATGAGCAGAGGTTATTCTTGCAAGCGGAATAAAATAATAATTGGATCCTTTTACTGATCTCCCAATTCGGATGATGCAATTGCTGAAATGTTCAAAGAAAACTTGAGTTTTATTTCAAACAAGTACGAAACTCGTACAGTTATAGTTCATCATGTCTTTAATTTACCCCCACTATATTGGCGAAAATGTGTGTTTAATTCCCGTGGTACACATAAAACATCACCAGAAATTGTGCTAAATTCATTCTCTGAAAATTATTTCAAGCAGTTAGTACATGAGCCCATGCGAACCATAAACAGTTGTGAAAACACACTTGACCTCTTAGCAACAAATAATCCTGATCTAAAACGAGCATCAGAACAGGTACTGGGATTAGTGAACACAGGGTTGTCTTAGCGAGATTGAATATTGTAAGCTGCAATTCCTCCAAAAATAAATGAAAAATATACCTATTCACAAAAGCAGATAAAAATTCACTTGACGCCTTCCTGGGAGACAATCTCCACTCCTTCCAAATTAACAATGTAAGTGCAGAACAGATGTGGCATGAATTCAAAGAAATAGTATCGGCAGCAGTTGAAAGATTTATGCGAAATAAATTAACAAACAATGGAGCTAACCCTCCTTGGTACACAAAACCAGTTAGAATTGTTGTAGAAACAATGGGGAAAAAAACATGACAAATTTAAATGGAACGTTGTCTCGAAACCTGGCAGAAAATCCAAAGAGGTTCTGCTTGTATGCAAAGTATGCATGCTGCAGGACACAAGCAATGCCTTCTCTATGCGATAGTAATGGAAATACTTTTGACGACAGTGCTGCTTGGATGGAACGTATAGGAAATGTTGTGGAGAAGGCTAACCAAAGATTGTGTTTTATGGCAGGACACTTAGCAAATGTAACAGACCTCTAAAGAAACTGCCTACACTACACTTGTCCACTCTCTTTTAGAATAGTGCTGTGTGGTGTGAGATCCTTACCAGATAGGACTGACGGAATGCATCTAGGAAGTTCAAAGAAGGGCAGCACGTTTTGTATTATTGCAAAATAGGGGAGAGATTGTCACAGACATGATACAGAATTTTGGGTGGACATCATTAAAACAAAGGTGATATCTTCTCTCGAAATTTCAGTCACCAACTTTATCCTCTGAATGCTAAAATATTTTGTTGACACCCACCTACATAGGAAGAAACGATCGCCAAAATAAAATAAGGGAAATCAGAGCTCTCACTGATATACAGATGTTCATTTTCTTTTGCGCACTGTACGAGATTGGAATAATAGAGAATTATTGTGGAGGTGCTTCAATGAACCCTCTGCCAGCCAGTTAATTGTGATTTGCAGAGTATCGATGTCGATCTTTTATAAGAGTTGGCTTAAAAGTGTAACCAGCAACAATCAGATTGTCTCAGGGAAACAGTCAAAACGAACGCCAAAGGTAACTGGCTTCAAACATCTAAATATGATGTCACAATGTGCCATGCAATTTCATACGAAAATGTATGCTCCCGTAAAACTTTCAGTACTGTCCAAATTGTGCACCTTTTCTCTTTGGACACACAAGTACGATCAGCTCAACATACGGTATACTAAAAATAACTTTGTGGCTGACATTTCTGCATGTTGAGTGTTAGCACGAAGTGACAGCCAGTTACAGTTCTTTGTCAAGTTCCATTTGCTCAATCTGTTGCCTTTTCTGTAGATTCACGCAGAGTCTTGTTGTCAATGTGGCTCTCAGCACATAGCTAACACTGACCCCTCCCATCCTGTCTTGTCTCAACTCATTGACTCCCCTCGCCCCTGCCCTCTGCTCGCCTCCACTGCCCTGCCCTCTGCTCGCCTCCACTGCCCTGCCCTCTGCTCGCCTCCACTGCCCTGCCCTCTGCTCGCCTCCACTGCCCTGCCCTCTGCTCGCCTCCACTGCCCTGCCCTCTGCTCGCCTCCACTGCCCTGCCCTCTGCTCGCCTCCACTGCCCTGCCCTCTGCTCGCCTCCACTGCCCTGCCCTCTGCTCGCCTCCACTGCCCTGCCCTCTGCTCGCCTCCACTGCCCTGCCCTCTGCTCGCCTCCACTGCCCTGCCCTCTGCTCGCCTCCACTGCCCTGCCCTCTGCTCGCCTCCACTGCCCTGCCCTCTGCTCGCCTCCACTGCCCTGCCCTCTGCTCGCCTCCACTGCCCTGCCCTCTGCTCGCCTCCACTGCCCTGCCCTCTGCTCGCCTCCACTGCCCTGCCCTCTGCTCGCCTCCACTGCCCTGCCCTCTGCTCGCCTCCACTGCCCTGCCCTCTGCTCGCCTCCACTGCCCTGCCCTCTGCTCGCCTCCACTGCCCTGCCCTCTGCTCGCCTCCACTGCCCTGCCCTCTGCTCGCCTCCACTGCCCTGCCCTCTGCTCGCCTCCACTGCCCTGCCCTCTGCTCGCCTCCACTGCCCTGCCCTCTGCTCGCCTCCACTGCCCTGCCCTCTGCTCGCCTCCAGTTCACTCCACTCCCTTGATCACCATTCTGACAGTCATGAAGTTAACTGTATTCAAACTATATTAAAGCAATATATTTTCTGGCCAAAACAAATTGGGTTTCAGAGAAAAAATTATGATTTAGTACTGTGGTACATGTAGTACAAACTGATTCATTGAATCTCTTTTTTTCTTGTAATTGCATGAAAAGATAGAGTTTTTATCAGTTTATGTGCAGTTTCCTGTTCAATTAATGTAACATGTTTCCTCGTTCTTGACAACTTAACACCTTAACATTTCTTCATACTACCTTATGGAGAAGGAGAAGAAGAATCCTGTGATGGAAGCAAGAAAATCACTGATGATAGTTGTAAATCTCATGAGGATGAGGGAACGAAGGACTTTGAAGAACTGACTCTAAGCCCTAAGGATTCGAACCTGCGACTGCAGCAGCAGCACGGCTCCGGACTGGAGCGCCTAGAACCGCATGCCCCATTAGAATACAGTGTCATTGTGAGTGTGGGCTCTGGATGTCAACAGTGAAGGGTAAATCTTTGGATTATTTCACAAATAATTGTGGTAAAAGACTTGAGCACCATGTATTTTTTGAAGAGTTAGTTTCAGAATGTATATAGTGGTTTACACAACATGTTTTCCTAGTTAATAGTCAGTTCCTACGCCCAGTAAATCTGTTTCATAGCTGCAGTGGAAGAGTTATTTTTGAGGGGAAACACCTAAAGGAGCATGCAGATAAGAAGACAGTCAGCCAGGTATCTCTTGGTATCCCCCTACAATTTTTACCCTCCACGCTGCCCTCCAATACTAAATTGGTGATCCCTTGATGCCTCAGAACATGTCCTACCAACCGATCCCTTCTTCTGGTCAAGTTGTGCCACAAACTTCTCTTCTCCCCAATCCTATTCAATACTTCCTCATTAGTTATGTGATCTACCCATCTAATCTTCAGCATTCTTCTGTAGCACCACATTTCGAAAACTTCTATTCTCTTCTTGTCCAAACTATTTACCGTCCATGTTTCACTTCCATACATGGCTACACTCCATACAAATACTTTCAGAAATGACTTCCTGACACTTAAATCTATACTCGATGTTAACAAATTTCTCTTCTTCAGAAACGCTTTCCTTGCCATTGCCAGTCTACATTTTATATCCTCTCTACTTCGACCATCATCAGTTATTTTGCTCCCCAAATAGCAAAACTCCTTTACTACTTTAAGTGTCTCATTTCCTAATCTAATTCCCTCAACATCACACAACTTAGACTACATTCAATTATCCTCGTTTTGCTTTTGTTGATGTTCATCTTATATCCTCCCTTCAAGACACCATCCATTCCATTCAACTGCTCTTCCAAGTCCTTTGCTGTCTCTGACAGAATTACAATGTCATCGGCGAACCTCAACGTTTTTATTTCTTCTCCATGGATTTTAATACCTACTCCGAATTTTTCTTTTGTTTCCTTTACTGCTTGCTCAATATACAGATTGAATAACATTGGGGAGAGGCTACAACCCTGTCTTACTCCCTTCTTAACCACTGCTTCCCTTTCATGTCCCTCGACTCTTATAACTGCCATCTGGTTTCTGTACAAATTGTAAATAGCCTTTCGCTCCCTGTATTTTACCCCTGCCACCTTTAGAATTTGAAAGAGAGTATTCCAGTCAACATTGTGAAAAGCTTTCTCTAAGTCTACAAATGCTAGAAACATAGGTTTGCCTTTCCTTAATCTTTCTTCTAAGATAAGTCGTAAGGTCAGTATTGCCTCACGTGTTCCAACATTTCTACGGAATCCAAACTGATCTTCCCTGAGGTCGGCTTCTACCAGTTTTTCCATTCGCCTGTAAAGAATTCGTGTTAGTATTTTGCAGCTGTGGCTTATTAAACTGATTGTTCGGTAATTTTCACATCTGTCAACACCTGCTTTCTTCGGGATTGGAATTATTATATTCTTCTTGAAGTCTGAGGGTATTTCGCCTGTTTCATACATCTTGCTCACCAGATGGTAGAGTTTTGTCAGGACTGGCTCTCCCAAGGCCGTCAGTAGTTCCAATGGCATGTTGTCTACTCCGGGGGCCTTGTTTCGATTCAGGTCTTTCAGTGCTCTGTCAAACTCTTCACGCAGTATCGTATCTCCCATTTCATCTTCATCTACATCCTCTTCCATTTCCATAATATTGTCCTCAAGTTCATCGCCCTTGTATAGACCCTCTATATACTCCTTCCACCTTTCTGCTTTCCCTTCTTTGCTTAGAACTGAGTTTCCATCTGAGCTCTTGATATTCATGCAAGTGGTTCTCTTATCTCCAAAGGTCTCTTTAATTTCCCTGTAGGCAGTATCTATCTTACCCCTAGTGAGATAAGCCTCTACATCCTTACATTTGTCCTCTAGCCATCCCTGCTTAGCCATTTTGCACTTCCGTTTGATCTCATTTTTGAGACGTTTGTATTCCTTTTTGCCTGCTTCACTTACTGCATTTTTATATTTTCTTCTTTCATCAATTAAATTCAATATTTCTTCTGTTACCCAAGGATTTCTACTAGCCCTCGTCTTTTTACCTACTAGATCCTCTGCTGCCTTCACTACTTCATCTCTAAGCTACCCATTCTTCTTCTACTGTATTTCTTTCCCCCATTCCTTTCAATTATTCCCTTAAGCTCTCCCTGAAACTCTGTACAACCTCTGGTTCTTTCAGTTTATCCAGGTCCCATCTCCTTAAATTCCCACCTTTTTGCAGTTTCTTCAGTTTTAATCTACAGGTCATAACCAATAGATTGTGGTCAGAGTCCACATCTGCCCATGGAAATGTCTTACAATTTAAAACCTGGTTCCTAAATCTCTGTCTTACCATTATATAATCTATCTGATACCTTTTAGTATCTCCAGGGTTCTTCCATGTATACAACCTTCTATCATGATTCTTAAACCAAGTGTTAGCTATGATTAACTTGTGCTCTGTGGAAAATTCTACCAGGCGGCTTCCTCTTTCATTTCTTAGCCCCAATCCATATTCACCTACTATGTTTCCTTCTCTCCCTTTTCCTACACTCGAATTCCAGTCACCCATGACTATTAAATTTTCGTCTCCCTTCACTATCTGAATAATTTCTTTTATTTCATCATACATTTCTTCATCGTCTGCAGAGCTAGTTGGCATATAAACTTGTACTACTGTAGTAGGTGTGGGCTTCGTATCTATCTTGGCCACAATAATGTGTTCACTATGCTGTTTGTAGTAGCTTACCCGCATTCCTATTTTCCTATTCATTATTAAAGCTACTCCTGCATTACCCCTATTTATAATAATAATAATAAAAATAATAAATAATAAATAATATTCCAGTCATTAGATGGTAAATTGATAATTATTTATGTATTCCATGTGTCAAGTTGATTGTTAAATGTAGCAGTGCCTTCCTTACCATATGAGAAAATGTGAATAAACAAGCTAATTATTTTAAATTAATTCTTGATGAGCGATTAAGCAAATTTAATTTACATAAGTGAATTGTCCACTTAATAGACTGGTGTAGCCATTTAGATGTTCAGTACATCATTGTACCATCTCTTTAATATCTTGTGTCAATACTAGTCACTTTAACAATTTTTATCTCAAATTTGCTTATAGTATTGCCTAATATTTGTTTGTAAATCACTTGTCAAAGCTCTACTTGTAAAGAATTCACAGTTCGTTGGTGTTTGCTATGTTTTTTTTTTTTTAAATGTTAGTACACTCTGGACATTAATAATGTTGTATTTTCAGTACAGTTACTAAAATTATTTAGTATCCCATATCATGGCTTGCAATGTTCTGCTTGTCTTTATAATATGTATGTATTGATTTACACTTGTGTCCCCATGTTACATATTATTTTGTTCCCGATCTTATATAAAAACAAAACATTGATTTATATACTTATTAATCTATTTTTGTATATTTATTGTCTATTTCTGTCAGAAACAGGCATCCTTGTGGATGCTTTCTGTGTTATCCAGTGGTGGTGTAAGTTGTAAGTAGTTCTACTATCATTTAGAATGAAATAAAATACTGTTTGACGTGTACAGCTGTTTTAATCCATCTCCCTCTGAATATGTGTCACTTTCAACTTGTTTCATGTCAGGCAGTGTTTGTTAATTTGATGTGGCATCGGGAAGCAACCTCAAAATGTGAAACACTTACAGTATTTTTGTCCATAAAATTCAGGAGAAGGCTGTGTGGGGTAATTACTGTCATCAGATCCACAACACTGAAGTAGTTGTATTTGTGTGGTTATACCCAACATTAAAATAATTTTCCAGTAAGCAAAATTTCTTTTATGACAACATTCTGAAACAGAAATTTCTAGATATTCCCATGTCAGGACACTTAGCCATTCAGCAGGTCTTCCATAGTCTTTGTTAGGAACTAACTGTCTTAAGTAATACTGTGGCATTATTTTACATATAACTGCTAAACATAAAGAACATAGGTGGTGGGGTCTAACAGGCAGCTCCCAGCAATGGCAGAAGTTTTAGAAAATTTGATTTTTTTCCCAAAACTCAAAAGGGCAAGTAAACCCGAAAAACATTAAAACATTATGTAAGACTTTCCTGATCGTTTTGTTGTGATTGTCATGGAGCAACAATTGGCTCTACAGTGACAAGACACAGAAGCTGTGATGTAAATAAACGGATGTTCATGTTGAGGCTAGGCTAGGTACCACATTGGTATAGGAATCTCTCTCTCTCTCTCTCTCTCTCTCTCTCTCTCTCTCTCTCTCTCTCTCTCTCCAGGGAAGTGCAGCATAATATTTCTGAAGCTCTGAGCTGTATGTGGAATTGTGTGGCTATTGGAAACGGAGCACGAGGTGCCTCTGATCTACTTCATGGATTCCTTGCACGACATTGGAAAACAGGAAGGTATAAACTCCCATTCTTAATGCTGCCCTCACTGTCCTGTCTCTGAAAGTAAATGTTTCACAGGGAATCAGATCATTAGTGCAAGGATTATAGTCTCATTTACGCCAACACATGAACGCTAGAGTGAGAGACTGATTGCCATTTAACATTCACTGGTCTGCAATTAGAAAGATCTATTGAATTTTTCAACATCAATGCTACAGGTAAATCAAACCTACTGGTGCCAGTTTCAATTTTATTGATTCAAAGTACTTATTATACAAACAGGATGTTGAGAGAGATGACAAACGAAAGATTCAGTCGTCATTCAGTGTAAACAAAATCCTAATTCTACATGGGAGCTGTCTTAGGTGTTTGTGGTTTAGGCAATGTGCTATGCATAATTCAATTGCACAACAAACTACAGTGATGCTCATGGTGATCTGTAGTAATCTTCTGTCTCTTATCTTTTGAATACATCTATAAAATTTTATGCTGCAATTAAGTTTTTTTTCCCCCACAACCAGGGAACTGACACATGCCAGAAGTCTGATATCATATTGTCATAAAAGAACTGGAAGAGATTGTTTCTTTGATTATGGGGTACACAAACATTTGCTCTGAAATTTGGGTATGTCCTGTTGGTTACATTTAATCTTTTGAAAGCTATTACGCAGCTTACTGCATGCACTGGAAAGGCAGGGATGCCTTCCAGCATAATTGAAGGTTTGTCTCCATCCTTCAGGAGGTACACAGACATTCTTCTCTTTCCTCTCTTGAAATGAATATTCATTATCTATACCAAAAAATGTTACCAGTACACATCAAGTATACAGTTCTTGCACAGGGTGATAAGCATATAATACAATGTATAATTGTGCCGACTTCTGCATCCATCTGACATCGTCCTCACTTGTGAAATGTCAGATAACAGCCATATACTCATAAACATACGTGATAACTGACTCATTCGACATCCATCTCACTTGATTTGCATGAAATACTGGTTTTATTTAAATTTTAAATGGCTAATCACCACACGATAAGACCACAGGGTTACTTTGGAGTATCCATCACAGCTCGTAGATTGAAATAAGAATTTTAAAAAAGGTAAGTTACCAGTTCATTTTCATTACTCTTCTTTGGCATTGTATCTCTTCTCTGTAAATTTTGTCAAATTGTTCTTCTTTCAATAGCTTCCTGCCATCTTTAAGTAAAGCAAATGCAACTCATGTAAGGCATACCTCTTTCTTCAGTCTAAAATATCATAAATTGTTCTGATAGAATACTGTACACAATTATCACCACTTGGAAGACAGTCTGTTAATGTGACTTGTTTTTGCCGCATCTGTATAATTGCTAATAGAAAATTTTACGTTTGTACTTAATGGAAACAAAGTGAGGTGCCTTTTACTATTTTGTATATTCCATATTGTTTGACCATTTGTCATTTATGGGAGATAATCTTAATTCTGATGATATGTTTTTGCTTCATGTACTGGAAATTCCATCTATAATGAACTGAACAAATAAATGAACAGTTGAAAATTTTGATGTAAACTTGACTAGAAGTTGAACAGAATGGACAGTGTCTTGAAAGGATCATCAACAAAAGTAAAACAAGGATAATGGTATGTAGTCGAATTAAGTTGGGTGATGCTGATGGAATTAGATTAGGAAATGAGACACTTAAAGTAGTAAAGCAATTTTGCTATTTGGGGAGAAAAGTAACTGATGATGGTCGAAGTAGAGAGGATATAAAATGTAGACCAGCAATGGCAAGGAAAGCATTTCTGAAGAAGAGAAATTTGTTAACATCGAGTATTGATTTATGTGTCAGGAAGTAGTTTCTGAATGTATTTGTATGGCGTGTAGCCATGTATGGAAGTGAAACATGGACGATAAATAGTTTGGACAAGAAGAGAATAGAAGCTTTCGAAATGTGGTGCTACAGAAGAAAGCTGAAGATTAGATGGGTAGATCACATAACTAATGAGATGTTATTGAATAGAATTGGCGAGAAGAGGAGGTTGTGGCACAACTTCACTGGAAGAAGGGATCGGTTGGTAGGACATATTCTGAGGCATCAAGGGATCACCAATTTAGTACTGGAGGGCTGCGTGGAGGCTAAAAATTGTAGAGGGAGCTCAAGAGATGAATACACTAAGCAGATTCAGAAGGATGTAGGCTGCAGTAGGTACTGGGAGATGAAGCTTGCACAGGATAGAGTAGTGTGGAGAGTTGCATCAAACCAGTCTCAGGACTGAAGACCACAACAACAAAATGAATGAGTAGTTTTAGATCTGTCTCTCCATCATCACAATATGTGGATGCTTCTGCCCTTCCTTTTTAGCTATACCCAACCTCTCTCTCTCTGCTCTGCGGAAAAGACTTTCAGGTCTAAATGCTTGGGAGAGTTTTGTTTCCCTGTTGGCAGTACTGTTTTTTTTTTTTACATTCTTGCTGGCTACAGTTTTTCTTCCACATTTTTAACAAAATTGTCAGGACATCATAAGTGTAACATATCTACACCTGTACAATGACTTGTGTACCACCAAAACTGATAATGGGCGTTTGTTATCTGTGTGGTCAGAGAGTGAAAAATGTACCTAAAATCAGAAGCATGCCATACTTGTTGCAGCGTTACTAATAATTTAAATAAGTTTTCATTCTTATGGGCCTTGTTTTGTCCTACACAGACACAGGATCGCATTTCATTATAACAAAGGAAAAAAGATGAAAATCGGCAATATACGTAAGTCAAGATCTTCATTTTGAATATTTGTGGTTTTGGAGTGTTAAAGGAGTGGCATGTCAACACGAGGTAAAGAAACGTAATGTGACTGCAGTGTAACGTGTATTTTTTACCCTAGGATGCATATACAGGGCCTCCGAGGCCCTTCTATGTCTTCATTTTTAAAAAAGTTCTGTAATTTTTTGTTTGATTTCAAACTGCTTTCCAGTACTCTTTCACTAACACTGTGACATTCCTCATATCAAGTCTGAACAAGATACCTTTTAAGTTTTTTGTATAATTCAATACGTTTACCCATACACCGTGAATGCATAAGCCGGGCTTCAGAAGCCCTCACACATTTATAAATGTTCTTTAGCCTATATTGTCTTCAAAATTTGTTTGGGAGCAGTTATTAATTCAACATTAACTGTAGTGTATTTCCAGCAACAGGAGTGCCAACAGCAGCAGTAGCTGTAGTAGTAATAGTATAACCAAAAAATAATAAACACTACTTTCACAGATTGGCGATGTCGGTGTATTATTGATCTTTTTGCTATCAAATGTTTTATTATTGCATAGTATTGTTATCCTGTGCTGCTCTTGTCAGCCTCATTGTTACTGTAGTTTGTTTGTTGCTGCAAGGCCCATATTGTTATAAGTATGACTTGTTTAGTGCTGCACAAGCTGCTGTTGGCCTTTTGCTATGGCTTCGACACGCAAAGAAAGAGAGTCAGTACTTGCAAATGCAGTTAGTTTTGAAAGTGTTGTGGCTCAGTGGTTTGAAGAAGATGATTCTTGCGAGGAAGGAAATATATTTGAAGATGCAAGTAGTGAAGAATCAGCCAATGAACCTGCAGATGTGAATATTGAGGCAAATGACAGTCCTTCCAATAATATTACTTCATCAGAGTCTGAAAATGAAGAACCACCACAAACAGGTATAGAAGACCACACATACATTACTCGGAATGGAACGATTTGGAAATTAGATCCTCCTGCAACTTTTCGTACGCCTGTCCATAATATCATAAAGAAGGCGCCTTGTCCAGCCCGTGGTTTGAAAACCTGTAAACCTAAGGATGCCTGGGACTATTTCATCTCCAAGGAAATACTAGAGGAAATCATCAACTGCACAAATATTGAAGACAGAAGTGTGGCTACTTTACGTGGTAAAATGTGGAAAAACGTTTCGCTTGCTGAAATGGAGTGTTTTCTTGGTCTTTTACTGCTGTCTGGTGTTGAGACGAGTTGGAATGTCCCTATTAGACAATTATTCTTGGATGAAAAGGCAAATCCTACATATAAGGTCATCATGTCAGTAAATAGATTCAAGGATATAAGGATAATGATTAGATTTGATGACAGGCATACCCATGAAGCTTGATCTGCAGATGACAAACTTGCAGCTGTTCGCTATGTATGGAAACTATTTCTTGACAAGTGTAGAAATAGAATGATTCCCAATGATTCACTCACAGTTGACGAGCAGCTAGTCCCATTCCGTGGAAGATGCAGCTTCACCCAGTACATGCCCTCTAAACCAGCCAAGTATGGCATAAAAATATTTTGGTTATGTGATGCTACATCTGCATATGCTTTAGACGGAATTGTTTACACGGGAAAGCCTCGTGATGACTGGGTGTTGTGTGCTGTCCTTAGGTTAGTTAGGTTTAAGTAGTTCTAAGTTCCAGGGGACTGATGACCATAGATGTAAGTCCCATAGTGCTCAGAGCCATTTGAATATTTTACACGGGAAGGAAGCCCCATGAACCTACTAAGAAAAATCTTGGATTGAATGTGATGAAAGATCTTGCTAAAAGCATTGAAGGATCATCAGAAAATATTACTGTTGACAACTTCTTTACTAGTGTGCAGCTGGCAGAAGAGATGCTTCAGAAGCAAATTACAGTGGTGGGAATAATCAAACAAAATAAACCAGAAATTTCTAATGAGATGAAACCATCTGCCTCAAGAGCGATTCATTCCTCGTTGTTTGCATTTAGAGGTGACATTACAATGGTGAGTTATGGTCCCAAAAAGAAAAAGTCTGTAGTTCTCATTAGCACAATGCATCACGACACAAACACTGATGAAACTCATGCAAAAAAGAAACCAGATATAATAAAGTTCTATAACTCTACGAAGGATGGAGTAGATCAAATGTACCAGAAGATTCGTTATTACACTTGCAAGAGTCAAACAAGAAGATGGCCATTTGCATTATGGATGAATATGATGGACGTCACAGCAATGAACAGTGAAATTTTATTTTCCGCCCAACATCTGACATACCATAGTGGAAGAAGTGATAAAAGGCATTTGTTCCTAAGAGATTTAGCAGAGGAAATGGTAAGACCACTAATGGAACTTTGTATTCAGATTCCTAATCTTCCAAATAAAATCGTTAATGCCATGCAAAGATGTGGTGTTGAAAAAGATGTCATATTGCTGAATCAACTACCTGGTTCAGGAAAAAGTAGATCCAATTATTGTCCACATAATAAACGCAGGAAAACTGCTATGACATGCATTAAGTGTAAAACCAACATTTGTAAGGAACATAGTGGCGTTCTTTGTGCTTCTTATTTGTCACATGTTGAAAACTAAAAAAATTCCAATTTTATATGAACAATGAATAATAACTTTTTGTCAAAATATTGCCTATATACATAATATTGTGAGTAATGAGTATGTTTTAATTGAAGAAATTGGTTGTAATAAATATTATAAAATGTAAACTGCAACTTACAAGAGAATTAATAAAATTATTTGTACAGGGTGTTTCAAAAATGACCGGTATATTTGAAACGGCAATACAAACTAAACGAGCAGCGATAGAAATACACCGTTTGTTGCAATATGCTTGGGACAACAGTACATTTTCAGGCAGACAAACTTTCGAAATTACAGTAGTTACAATTGTCAACAACAGATGGCGCTGCGGTCTGGGAACCTCTATAGTACGATATTTTCCACATATCCACCATGCGTAGCAATAATATGGCGTAGTCTCTGAATGAAATTACCCGAAACCTTTGACAACGTGTCTAGTGGAATGGCTTCACATGCAGATGAGATGTACTGCTTCAGCTGTTCAATTGTTTCTGGATTCTGGCGGTACACCTGGTATTTCACGTGTCCCCACAGAAAGAAGTCACAGGGGTTCATGTCTGGCAAATAGGGAGGCCAATCCACGCCGCCTCCTGTATGTTTCGGATAGCCCAAAGCAATCACACGATCATCGAAATATTCATTCAGGAAATTAAAGACGTCAGCCTTGCGATGTGGCCGGGCACCATCTTGCATAAACCACGAGGTGTTCGCAGTGTCGTCTAAGGCAGTTTGTACCGCCACAAATTCACGAAGAATGTCCAGATAGCGAGATGCAGTAATCGTTTCGGATCTGAAAAATTGGCCAATGATTCCTTTGGAAGAAATGGCGCCCCAGACCAGTACTTTTTGAGGATGCAGGGATGATGGGACTGCAACATGGGGCTTTTCGGTTCCCCATATGCGCCAGTTCTGTTTATTGACGAAGCCGTCCAGGTAAAAATAAGCTTCGTCAGTAAACCAAATGCTGCCCACACGCATATCGCCGTCATCAATCCTGTGCACTATATCGTTAGCGAATGTCTCTCGTGCAGCAATGGTAGCGGTGCTGAGGGGTTGCCGCGTTTGAATTTTGTATGGATAGAGGTGTAAACTCTGGCGCATGAGATGATACGTGGACGTTGGCGTCATTTGGACCGCAGCTGCAACATGGTGAACGGAAACCCGAGGCCGCTGTTGGATCACCTGCTGCACTAGCTGCACGTTGCCCTCTGTGTTTGCCGTACGCGGTCGCCCTACCTTTCCAGCACGTTCATCCATCACATTCCCAGTCCGTTGAAATTTTTCAAACAGATCCTTTATTGTATCGCTTTTCGGTCCTTTGGTTACATTAAACCTCCGTTGAAAACTTCGTCTTGTTGCAACAACACTGTGTTCTAGGCGGTGGAATTCCAACACCAGAAAAATCCTCTGTTCTAAGGAATAAACCATGTTGTCCACAGCACACTTGCACGTTGTGAACAGCACACGCTTACAGCAGAAAGACGACGTACAGAATGGCGCACCCACAGACTGCGTTGTCTTCTATATCTTTCACATCACTTGCAGCGCCATCTGTTGTTGAAAATTGTAACTACTGTAATTTTGGAAGTTTGTCCGCCTGAAAATGTACTGTTGTCTCAAGCATATTGCAACAAACGGTGTATTTCTTTCACTGCTCGTTTAGTTTTTATTGCCGTTTCAAATATACCGGTCATTTTTGAAACACCCTGTATATGTTGTATGTAAATGGATGTAACTAATAAAAATTGACTCTTAGACTTATTTTAAAAAAATTAATAAAATGTTAATCAGGCCCACCAGATCCTGTTACTGTATCTTAGGAATCTTTCAATATGACAATAAATTTGACAGAAATAAATTTAACTCCAAAGAACGGTTGTCTGAAAAGAGGAAAATTTTAAATTAGGGCAGGGCCTTGGAGGCCCTGCATATGCATTCATGTGTGTTTTTGGCACCATGCATCCTAGGGTTAAATCAGTCTATGCTACATCATTTTTTTTGTAAAAGCAAAATTAAATTAATTGTCAGTTGTTAACAATGAAACATGCTTCTCAGTTGGCAATGGTAATAATAGTTTTATACAACACAATCATAAGCAATGACTAGAGACCAGATTGAATGCAATATAAAAATCTCTAAATATGTATGAAAATGTTTAAAATATGCTTGGAAAGTGTCAAACATGCGAGATCAACTAATAAAATAACATGGTACCGTCGGCGTTCGTATATACCATGAAGCTAAACCTGTGTATATGGATCACAAGGAAGAACGTCGGCCACGCGAAATATCGGGACATATAGAATTGTGATTCATGATCTATATACCTTGTAGTAGAGGTTAAGCTGTGCACTTTTTCAGATAAGTTTTTAAAAAACTACAAAAAGAAAACGCACGTCGTGTTTCAAATGATATCCCTTCCATGCTAAGTGCTTCAGTTTGGAACCGCGTGACTACTACGGTCGCAGGTTCGAATCCTGCCTCGGGCATGCATGTGTGTGGTGTCCTTAGGTTAGTTAGGTTTAAGTAGTTCTGTGTTCTAGGGGACTGATGATCTCAGAAGTTAAGTCCCATAGTGCTCAGAGCCATTTGAACCTTCTATGCTATTGTTGACAGGAACAAGAGAATGCGATGAGAGTTAGTCGCTGCGATACAGCTGATGTGCACATATCCAACTTCGAGACATATCGCACTGGGGGGTAGGTATAAGCACTCTGAAATATTTTATTTCAAAACATCGTACAATCAGGAATTTTTCGAACAAGATTTACGTATAATTAATATTATCGGACCAAAGTATCGTTTACAAATTATTTTACATTTTGCTTCTATTGTATGCGTAAACGATCAGGTACTGTTATATATGTGCGGCAGGAAGATTGTGTCTTCGATCACTCAAAACATGCTTATAACCAGAAAAAGGTAACTGGGCAGTATTTGAAGTTGCGTGTTACGTTGACAGTTTATAGCGAAAGTTAACCTGTCTCATTAATGAAACTATCAATTTGGGACGAAGGTTTAAATACTGCGTTATCTTTCAAAACATTTTTCAACTTTTCTGTAAATTATCTCGGGAATACGTCCTTCAATGAGAATTTCACTATACTAATTTTGTTCATTAACCGAATAGGTTCATTCAACGTCAAACCTCAAGTTCCAAGCTGTTTAATACCAGCAGGTATGTGGGGAAAAATGTGTGTTAATCATAGCAATGTTTTCTTTTTAATACTATAAATATTAAATGCTTCCTTGCACTGGAAAACTGCCAAAGTCTCTACACCATCAAAGTCGTTTACTACGCCTCTGATGGCCACGAAATAATGATTTTGAAACAACACAGCTTCGGCCGACGCACCCCAACGAGCTAGCATTAGTTCTGGAGGTAAAGGCAAGTTTGGTAGTTTTTCTTTGTAGGTCTTGATGCAAGGATGTGCGTTAAGGAAGGCATTCTTTGTGGATGAATGAAATTTATTTAAATTCCCAAACATGGAATGTTCTACTTCAGCAAGGCGATGTACTCCATGAGCAAAGCACGGCTCATGAACCAAATTGGAATGAAATACTTGGAGGGCTTACTACTTTGATAATATAGGGAGCAGCATCTCAGAAAATCACAAACACCCTTTCATCTGCAGAAGATTCTGGAAATATTTTTGTTGTGGATTGGCAAGAGAGCCGACCCTGTTTCGAGAGGAAGTCGAAATGCACGCGTTTTAGCTCACGCAGGCTGGCGTAAGGTCTGGAACAGGTCAAGGAAATTAGACTAACAAAAAAGGACGTAGCTGTGGAATACTTAACTTTAATCCACAAAGGGTGAATATCGCTCTTGACGGTACATGTTTTTCGAAGTTGGACCTAGCAGATGCGTACGTGCAAATACCGGTGGACCAAGAATCCCAGCGTGTATTGGTGGTTAACACGCATCTTGGTTTGTACTGATTCAAAAGACTGCCATTCGGGTGTGCATCCGCCCCTGCATTGTTTCAGCAATATCTACAAACTGTTTGTGCGTCGGTCCCTACTGCAGCAAACTATCTGGACGATATTGTGATCTCCGGCAAGACGGAAGAAGAACATTTAGCCAATCTCAGAACGTTATTTCAGGTCTTGCGACAAAATGGTCTTCGCTTGCGGAAGGACAAATGTGTGTTTTTTGCTCGTGAATTGCCATATCTGGGACATGTACTCAATGCCCACGGCATACATACCAGTCCAGAGCACCTCCGTGCCATACAAGACTTGCCTTCGCCGCAGAATTTGAAGCAGCTACAGAGTGTGCTGGGAAAAATCAACTATTATCATAAATATATCCCCCATGCCTCTTCCATTTCAGCTCCGCTTCATCGCTTACGCCGTAAAGGTGTTCCGTTCGTCTGGACGACGGAATGCGAACGCGCCTTTCGCCAGTTGAAATCGGCGTTGCTTTCTAATACTTGCCTTACGCCATTCGATCCCCAGAAACCCCTTTTGTTGATGGTGGATGCATCAGATTTCGGGATCGGTGCTGTGCTTGCGCACAAAGATGGTTCGCATGATCGCCCTATTGCCTTTGCGTCCAAGTTGCTGTCGTCTGCGCAAAGAAATTATTCACAGATCGAGAAAGAAGCATTGGCTCTCGTATTTGGTGTTACTAAGTTTCATGATTTCGTGTATGGTCGTCACTTTACCATCATCACAGACCACAAACCTTTGACATCGCTTTTTCATCCGACTAACCCCGTACCTCCACGTACAGCGCAGAAATTCATTCGCTGGTCTATTTTCCTCTCGCAGTACCGCTATGATATCTTGTATCGGTCCACTGCTAATCACGGAAACGCTGATGTGTTGTCCCGTTTGCCTGTTGCTCAGGATAGAGCATTCGATTCGTCCGAACTTGCTTGCATGTTCATTGATTCGGAAACCGATGACGTGGTCGACTCGTTTCCGATTGATTTTCGTCGTGTAGCTACAGCCACAGCTGCTGACCCTGTCCTTGCTAACATTTTGCGTTTTGTTGCTACGCAATGGCCCTTGTCAAAGTCACGGATCGAGGATCCGTTGGTTCGCCGATTTTTTGCTCACAAGGAGAGACTTTTTGTACGACGTGGTGTTTTGCTGTTGCGTTCTGATAATGATCAGTCCAGGGTCGTGGTCCCACGTTCGTTACAGTCCTCTGTCTTACGGCTTCTCCACCAAGGACATTGGGGTATAGTGCGAACGAAACAACTTGCTCGTCAGCACTGTACTTGGTTCGGAATCGATGCTGCGATTACAAATATGTGCTCTTCTTGCATCACGTGTGCCGAACAACAATCAGCACCACCGCGGAAATTCTTTACATGGCCAAAAGCCACTCCCCCTTGGCAACGCTTACACATCGATTTTACTGGTCCCTTTTGGAATGCTCGATGGTTGGTTGTGGTAGATTCATTCAGTAATTTTCCTTTTGTTGTCCAGATGTCTTCCACGACGTCATCAGCCACCATCCAAGCGTTATCCGCTATCTTTTGTATTGAAGGTCTTCCACAGACTATTGTTTCCGACAATGGCCCACAATTCATGTCCGCAGAATTTCAGTCCTTCTGCAAGGCCAATGGTATTCAACATCTGACGTCCGTGCCGTTTTCGCCACAGTCAAACGGTGCCACTGAACGATTGGTCCGGACTTTCAAGTCCCAGATGTTGAAGTTGAAAGAGTCGCATTCTCGGGAGGACGCGTTATTGCTCTTTTTATCCTCGTATCGCTCTCAGCCCCGCGATGGTTGCTCGCCGGCTGAGTTGCTTCATGGTCGCTCTCATTGCACCTTGATGTCTTTGCTACATCCGCCGCATCAGGTTCCTCTGCAGCGGCAGACACCTGCTTTTGCCCCTGGCGACGATGTATACTATCGCGGTTCACGGCGTTGGCTCGCCGGGCGCATTCTTCGCTGCCTCGGCCGCGCGATGTATCTGGTTTTGGGGCCTCTGGTGAGGTGCGCCGGCATCTCAATCAGCTGCGCCTCAGTCGTCGCACGGGATCTGCCGCTCCCCGTCTGCTTTCAGCGACGGTGCCGTCCGGTCAGTGGCCTGGGGACCCATCTACTGGCTCGCCTCATCCCCAGGTGTTACCGACGCTGCCTTCCATTTTGCCCCATGGCGAAGCGCCGCCGCCGCCGCCGCCGCCGCCGCCGCCGCCTGTTCTCCCGCCGGCGACGCCCGCAGTGGACACGTCGCTGCAACCGCCGGGCGTCTCCCTGGGTCACGCGCCGCCGATCGCTTCCCTTGACCAGTTGTCCTCCGCCATGGAACTCTTGCTCGCTCCGGAGCATAATTCGTCTTCGCCCGTCGGGTGCTCCAACCCGATGGAGGTCGACCCTTCGGCCCCTCCTGTCTCTCTAAGGGCGCATACACCGCATGTTGGCGTGCACCCTGGACTAGGTTTCCTGGCGTTTCCTAGCTCCCCTCGGACCGAATGGCCGGGTGCGGGTGGCACAGCCTCGCCTGTTGTTAGGCTTCCCACCTCGTCGCATACGTCAACATGGGGTCCTCCCCACGGCGGGCGGAAGCCTTATAATACAACCATACGCCGATTTGAGGGGGAGGAATGTGGTGTCACCGCCAGACACCACACTTGCTAGGTGGTAGCCTTTAAATCGGCCGCGGGCCGCTAGTATACGACGGACCTGCGTGTCGCCACTGTCAGTGATTGCAGACCGAGCGCCGCCACACGGCAGGTCTAGAGAGACGTCCTAGCACTCGCCCTAGTTGTACAGCCGACTTTTCTAGCGAAGCTACACTGAAAAATACACTCTCATTTGCCGAGACGATAGTTAGTATAGCCTTCAGCTACGTCATTTGCTACGACCTAGCAAGGCGCCATTACCAGTGTATATTGAGATTGCACTTATGTATCATCAAGAGCGATGTACAATAATTATGGAATAAAGTTAAGTATTACTTCAACTACGTACTTTATTTGCTACTATAATTTCCGTTAACTGTTCCAGACCTCAAGTCAGTCTGCGTGAGCTAGCACGCGTGCATTTCGGCCTCCTCTAGTAACACGTTGTTGGCTCTTCTGCCAACATCACAATATCGTCCAGATAGTTCGCTGCAGTAGGGACCGACGCACAAACAGTTTGTAGATAATGCTGAAACAATGCAGGGGTGGATGCACACCCGAATGGCAGTTGTTTGAATCGATACAAACCCAGATGCGTGTTAACCACCAAAATGCGCTGAGATTCTTCGTCCACCGGTATTTGCAAGTACGCATCTGCTAGGTCCAACTTCGACAAATATTTACCCAGACACAGTTTGTCAATAAGATCTTCCGGGCAGGGTAAAGTAAAAGTTGCAGTCACTAGTTGTGGAATCACTTTTGCCTTGAAGTCCACACAAAGTCTCAATTTTCCGGAAGGTTTTTGCAAAATTACTAAGGGTGATGCCCAGAGAGAAGCCTGCACACGTTCAATTACACCTTGTGATTCCAAATAGTGTAACGTTTTTGCGAACTCATCACGCAATGCGTGGGTAACATGGCGCACTCTGAAAAATTTCGGTTGTGCGTTTACTTTCAGTTCGAAATGTGTTTTATAGTTCTTAGCGCAACCGAGGCCCGGTGCAAAAATGTCTGCAAATTCTTCACAGAGACGAGAAACACTGTCTGAAGGCACAGTCTGGTTCACTGATAGGACCTGATTTACTATAGACAATTTAAACAACTGAAATAAATCGAAACCAAACAAGTTCACTGCAGCAGAAGAACGAAGGTCGTAAAATGACACAAGTTTTGTTTGTCCCTTGTATGTTGCAAGAAGATTGCACTGTCCTAACACAGGGATATGCTGACCAGAATAGCTAGTAAGGTTAACATTTGCGGCACGCAACGGAGGTGTGCGCAGCAGTTTGTAAGTGTCTTGATTGAGCAGTGAAACTGCAGCCCTGGTATCGAGCTGGAATGGTATCACTTTGCCGTTAATGTCCAAGTCCACAAAAAGTTTAATGTCCTGCTGAAGACAAGAGCGACTGTCTCGTGCAACACTGGTACAGAATCACTTGCGACTTGACGGGAGTTCCTGCTATGTCGACGCACACTATTTGTGGGATGAACACAGTCACTGTTAGAGAGAGTGGCACTGGGCGGAGTGGCATGAACTATATGAATTTCCATGGGCGAACTATCGCGAGCCTGAGTATCTTTGGTTCGATTCCGATTCCGGCGCAAAGCAAAGGGCCTGGAATGGTTTTGAGCTTCCGAGCTGAGCTTTTTCTGGCAAACACTTTGAACATGTCCTTTTTTATTACAGAAAAAGCAAATAGCTTGGCGTGACGGGCAATTCTCACGCGAATGTCTAGTAGCACATCGCGAGCATGATTTTAGCACTGCATTTGATTGCCGGCGTGGTACACGTGGCTGAGAGCCTCGCGGCTTTGGCGCGGACGGGCGCGAGGACTGTTTACTGTTCCATGCAGCTCGCCCGGCAGGCTGGTTAACTTGACACACGGGTGGCGAAGTTTCAAATGATTCCTGAGCAAAGTCAAGTAGTCCTGCCGATCCAATATATCCATCACTTGTTGAAGGGAGGGATTGACTAGTTTCAAAATCTGTTCCCTTATACGAACATCAGAAACGCTCTGTGCAATTGCATCACGTACCATAGTATCTGAATAAGGGAGTCCACATTGACACTCAAAAGCACAATCCCTAGTAAGGCCTTGCAAGGTTGCAACCCACTCCCGATTAGTCTGACCTGCCGTACATTTTGTACAAAAGAAGGTATACCGTTTGGCAACTACATTGACTGATTCTTTGAAATATGCATCTAATGCAGAAAAAATTTCGTCGTAGGACAGTGTTGCTACATCGCGTCAGGGAAATAATTTGACTATCACATGGTGCCTGGTCACCCCGACGGAAGATAATAAAAAAGGCTGCCGCTCGTTACCTTGAATTCTGTAGGTGGCGAGATGGAATCCAAATTGGCGTGACCACTCCGTCTAGCTTTCCAGTGCAGCATCAAAAGGACGAAAAGGTGGTGCAACTGCATTTTATCTGGAGATTGTGGCGAAGCCATTACACAAGTAAATCAGGGCAGTATAGTTACGAACGCGAATTGGCCTCGTCGCCAAATGTTGTGGATTGGCAAGAGAGCCAACCCTGTTTTGAGAGGAAGCCACAAAGCACACGTTTTAGCTCACACAGGCTGGCGTGAGGTCTGGGTTTAAGGAAAGTAGACTAGCAAAAAAGGACGTAGCTGTGGAATACTTAACTTTAATCCACAAAGGGGAACATCGCTCTTGACGGTCCATGTTTTACAGCATCAATAGTAACTGGTAATGGCATCTTGCTAGGTCGTAGCAAATGACGTAGCTGAAGGCTATGTTAACTATCGTCTCGGCAAATGAGAGCGTATTTTGTCAGTGAACCATCCCTAGCAAAGTGGGCTGTCAAACTGGGGCGAGTGCTAGGAAGTCTCTCTAGACCTGCCGTGTGGCGGCGCTCGGTCTGCAATCAGTGATAGTGGCGACACGCGGGTCCGACGATACTAACGGACCGCGGCCGATTTAAAGCCTACCACCTAGCTAGTGTGGTGTCTGGCGGTGACACCACAATTTTTCTATTACCCTTATTCAAAAATCTGGTAATCGTAGGATGATTTTTCACTTTAAGTTCTTTGTACACCACCAAATACGGTCTGCAGGACTGGCCGTGCGGTTCTAGCCGCTACAGTCTGGAACCGAGCGACCGCTACGGTCGCAGGTTCGAATCCTGCGTCGGGCATAGATGTGTGTTAGTTAGTTTAATTAGTTCTAAGTTCTAGGCGACTGATGACCTCAGAAGTTAAGTCGCATAGTGCTCAGAGCCATTTGAACCACTAAATACGGAGAAAAGGATCTTGTTTTAAAGCACCAATCACTAAATTTCCATTGTAGTGGCCACAAGTGTCAATATTTTCGTCAGCTGAAATCCGAATAATGTTGCCCTTGAGTTGATTGCCTATTTCTTTCAGGGCTCGTAGCCAAATGGCCAGTATCTAATTTTTACGCAATGTTGATTCATCTGGCTTATTTTGATTGAAGTAGTTGTTGTTGTGGTCTTCAGTCCTGAGACTGGTTTGATGCAGCTCTCCATGCTACTCTATCCTGTGCAAGCTTCTTCACCTCCCAGTATCTACTGCAACCTACATCCTTCTGAATCTGCTTAGTGTATTCATCTCTTGGTCTCCCTCTACGATTTTTACCCTCCACACTGCCCTCCAATACTAAATTGGTGATCCCTTGATGCCTCAGAACGTGTCCTACCAACCGGTCCCTTCTTCTTGTCAAGTTGTGCCACAAACTCCTCTTCTCCCAAATCCTATTCAATACTTCCTCATTAGTTACGTGATCTACCCATCTTATCTTCAGCGTTCTTCTATAGCACCACATTTCGAAAGCTTCTATTCTCTTCTTGTCCAAACTAGTCATCGTCCATGTTTCACTTCCATACAGGGCTACACTCCACACAAATACTTTCAGAAACGACTTCCTGACACTTAAATCTATACTCGATGTTAACAAATTCCTCTTCTTGAGAAACGCTTTCCTAGCCATTGCCAGTCTACATTTTATATCCTCTCTACTTCGACCATCATCGGTTATTTTACTCCCTAAATAGCAAAACTCCTTTACTACTTTAAGTGTCTCATTTCCTAATCTAATTCCCTCAGCATCACTCAACTTAATTTGACTACATTCCATTATCTTCGTTTTGCTTTTGTTGATGTTCATCTTATATCCTCATTTCAAGACACTGTTGAAGTAGTATTGGAGCAGAACACTTTTGAGGAAGGGTCTGTAAGTTCGTGAAGAGGAGTTTTGTTCCAATGAATGCTGCACATAGATCCATGTTAAAGCAGTTTTTTCGGTTGGCTTTGGAGGTTAAATGCATGCTACTGCTTCTTGTCGCAGCGAAAAGTTGTCGTGGGACTTTCTTTTGCATTCCTGCGATATGAAGACTTGTCTTGTCGTGCTGGTCTGTTTGAAAAACTTTTTGTACGAAACGCTTTATTTGCAAACTCTACAATAAAAAACATTTCCGTGATATGTGCAAGGGTGACAGTTATTGAATTATATGAAGAAAAACGTAAATTGTTACAAACTACGGCATGCGCACATTATTCAACATGTAAACATCAGTACAGATATTCGGATTTAGATTATGACATTCGATATGCCTGCCGGCATTGGCGGTGATGTGCCGCAGACGAATAGCGAAATTCTGAACGACTCAGTGAAGTGTCGGAACATCAATGCTGTCGGTGACCTCCTGAATAGCTGTTTTCAGCTCAGTAATGGTTTTTGGGGTTGTTGGTGTACACCTTTCTTTAATATACCCCCCAAAAATGGAGGTGCATGTGTTCAGATCCAGAGAATATTGCGGCTAATCGAGTCCCGTGCCATTTGCCTCTGCGCCCCCCAGAGCCAGAACGCGGTCCCCAAAGTGCTCTTCCAGAGCATCACTCACTCTCCTGATTCGATGGAATCGAGCTACGTCTCGCATTAAGTACGTGCATGTCGAAATCAGGGATACTTTGGATAACAGGAATGAAATCATCTTCGAAAACCTTCACGTACCGTTCGTAAGTCACCGTGGCATTAAGAAACATCGCACCGATTTTCCGTGCCTGGACATTGCACACCACACAATCACCTAGTGAGGGTGAAGAGACTTACCTATAACGAAATGCGAATTCCCAGTCCCCCAAATGCGCCAGTTTAGCTTATTATTGAAACCACCCAAATGAAAGTGGGCTCGGTCGCTAAACCGACCATACAGCGCGTACCGATTACCGTCATGTACCGTGGTCAACGTGCAGTTTGAACGTCCTAACGCCAACCGTACAGAAGTTATGAGGATTTTATTTCATATCGTTCAATAATTTTCACGCTGTAAATGTTCCAGAATGGTCAGCTATCCACGAAACATTTCTTTTTTTTGGGTGGCACGGTGCATAATACGTTGTTGCGGTTTATCGCCCGCGATGCTGCTGCTATCGTTGGCCGGGATCGCGTGACTGACATACGAATATTGAACCGATGGGTTCAGGAATGGCACACTCGACCCCATGCAGGATGTTACTGGCTCCACGCGACTAGCGCACGTGAGAAAAGACACTGATCGGTCGTCCGTTTGGGATCGTACAGCCACGTCGTATACCTCGAATCAGGAAGCGGCCTTGCAACACGACAAGTGTGCGCACGGACTGTGTGCTCAGCTCCGTGTGGGGGGGGGGGGGGGAGGCACTAACTTTCACCACGGTGAAATTTGTTGCGCCCTCTCTTGGCACAGCCGCAGAGAGGAGCGCCGGCAGTGGTGTGCTCAAGTTAACACTGGACACAAGGGAGGCACCGTGGCGTCTTCTCAGTCAGCATGCTATGTACAGCTTAAACTTTGTACAAATAAAAAAAACTAAACTGAAAACAATGAATGTGTGACTAACAACTTGCGTAATTTAATTTAATCGTTGCTGGCTTGTGCGTATGACAGGATGGGGATTAAGTGGGGGACGAGTGGTAGGCGTATTGACTCTGCCTGCCCGTTCCTGTTCGACAATCTGTTCGCTAGCCAGTAGCCTCTCGGTTAGCGATGGGACTCAGTTGTAGTTCGCGCTCAGCCTGTGAGATATCGAAACGAGATTGTGCAAGAACCCGCCCATCTAGATTTTTAGAACTAAAATATGCATCAAACCTCGTTTTCAGTTAAATGTGCAATTACCTGTGAAAAGGAGCCAGGTTTGCAAATATAAACGCAACATGCAAATGTATATAATCCGGTCTCTAGTAATGACTTATTCAGAATATTTCCATAGGAAATACGTTTCAGGTGCTGACTACCATACTGTTACATGCCTAGTATTAAATCTGTCTTGGGAACTACAGTCTTGGGAAGGAGGGACGTTAATGCCTTCGACAAAATTATTAAATGCTGAGAACTGCACCGACTTGAACATCATATTGCTGGTTTGATTTGTATCCAGTCGCTTTACAAAAACATCTTACCAGGAAATGTAGTCAAAGCAAGGGAAGTATTCAATCAGTATAAGTGAACACTGAGAACGTCGTGTGAAGTAAATAACTGACCATCGTGCAGAGGCCTCTAGAAACAACATAGAATTCTCTCTGTTGCAGTGATTAACACAACCTCACTACAAGGGGGAAAATATTCCTCCTTGCTAATCTAGTGTGTAGGTCAGCAAGTCCCCACCTTGGATAAATTGACAAACTTTAGATATCTATAAATTCAATACATCTTAAATGTACCCTATTTCCCTCTCTCCTCTTGTAATTTACCATACTTGTAAAATTACAAGGATTACCTTATCTGATAAGCTATATTCAATTACTGGAACTTTTTACCAGTTGTTACGGTATGTAACAATCCTCACTGTAAAAAGATTACAAGATTCTTATGAGACACAAGTAAGCGAAGCATTATTCTGTGATAAATATTATTGTGGGCATATGGACACCAAGCAATAGCAGATAAAGTGCGGCTATGTGATAAAACTGAGGAATTTGAAGCTTTTCCCCTGTTGATTTTAATACACTGAAATTAGCTAGAGTATGCATAAATACTTTTACATAAATGCAATATGCAACAACTGCTCCGACTGGAACTGTGGAACTCTACGAACTACACTGCTGGGCATTAAAATTGCTACACCACGACGATGACGTGCTACAGACGCGAAATTTAACCGACAGGAAAAATATACTGTGATATGCAAATGATTAGCTTTTCAGAGCATTCACACAAGGTTGGCGCCGCTGGTGACACCTACAACGTGCTGACATGAGGGAAGTTTCCAACCGATTTCTCATACACAAACAGCAGTAGCCGGCGTTGCCTGGTGAAACGTTGTTGTGATGCCTCGTGTAAGGAGGAGAAATGCGTACCATCACGTTTCCCACTTTGATAAAGGTCGGATTGTAGCCTATCACAAATGCGGTTTACCGTATCGCGACATTGCTGCTCACGTTGGTCAAGATCCAAGCAGAATATGGAATCGGTGGGTTCAGGAGGGTAATACGGAACGCCGTGCTGGATTCCAACGGTCTCGTATCACTAGCACTCGAGATGACAGGCATCTTATCCGGATGGCTGTAACAGATCATGCAGCCACGTCTCTATCTAGTCAACAGATGGGGACGATTGCAAGACGACCTGCACGAACAGTTCGACGACGGTTACAGCGGCACGGACTATCAGCTCGGAGACCATGGTGGCTGTTACCCTTGACGCTACATCACAGACAGGAGCGCCTGCGATGGTGTACTCAACGACGAGCCTGGGTGCACGAATGGCGAAACGTAATTTTTTTGGATAAATCCAGGTTCTGTTTACAGCATCATGATGGTCGCATCCGTGTTTGGCTACATCGTGGTGAACGCACATTGGAAGCGTGTATTCGTCATCGCCATACTGGCATATCACCCGGCGTGATGGTATAGGGTGCCATTGGTTACACCTCTCGGGCACCTCTTGTTCGCATTGACGGCACTTTGAACAGTGGACGTATCATTTCAGATGAGTTATGACCCGTGGCTCTACCCTTCATTCGATCCCTGCGAAACCCTACATTTCAGCAGGATAATGCACGACCGCATGTTGCAGGTCCTGTACGGGCCTTTCTGGATACAGAAAATGTTCGACTGCTGCCCTGGCCAGCACATTCTCCAGATCTCTCACCAATTGAAAACGTCTGGTCAATGGTGGACGAGCAACTGGCTCGTCACAATATGCCAGTCACTACTCTTGATGAACTGTGGTATCGTGTTGAAGCTGTATGGGCAGCTGTACCTGTACACGCCATCCAAGCTCTGTTTGACTCAATGCCCAGGCATATCAAGGCCATTATTACGACCAGAAGTGGTTGTTCTGGGTACTGATTTGTCAGGATCTATGCACCCAAATTGCGTGAAAATGTAATCACATGTCAGTTGTAGTATAATATATTTGTCCAACGAATACCCGTTTATCATCTGCATTTCTTCTTGGTGTAACAGTTTTAATGGCCAGTAGTGTATGAAGAGAACTACATGTAATTTAGAGGATGTACTAAAGATCTTCATTGGCAACAGTAAAAATATTGGAATTTTTCATGCACTTCACACCAAAGAAATAAAATAAAATGATGGTAAAGGAAGGAAAAGACACATTAGTGGACGAATTCAGGTTATTTCGTGACAGTAGGTGTACCACAAACTGATGCAGTGAAACGGCTGAGTATTGGGCTGTACTATTCCTTCGTAAGAGTGGCAGAAATCAGAGGACTGATAATGTACAATAAAAATTATGCTGTTGAGTTCTTTCCGTACTCACTGCATAAATCACCAGGAGTGGTTACAAACGACACTCAGTAAACGATGCAACACTCTTTTTCTCAAAGTAAGATGCGTTTGTCCATATACACTGCTGTTCCCTGCCTTTCAATGTCTCCTTTCAATTCTATGGTTTTATGCTACTTTAATTCGGGAGCCAGCATATCGCCGTGGTACCACTCTACAGTTTTGCTCATTAAGTTATTGCAGGGGGCAGAAGGAAAAGAAAAGAAAAGGAACCAACGAAATCAGCTGGTTTGGAACTTTGTGCGGAATCAGTGGCAATGAGTGAAAATGTACACTCGACCGGGATTTGAACCCGGGAAGCGCAGCGTGAGAGGCAGTTACGTTAACCTCTGCGCCATCCGGACACAGTATTTATCACAAACGCGCCGACTGTCTCGGCATGCTCCCTGGCCGACTCACTTTCTCACCCAGTGCTATCTGCAGTCCTTGTCCATCGTGGTGGAGGTCGAATGAAATGTGTATCCACACTGAAGGTTGTCGATTCATTGCCCTTTGAGTTATATCAATGTGTGTTGTTCGTTCTTTCAGACATTTCTGAAAGAACAGACTCCAAGCATTCATAAAACATACTAGTGGTCTGCATTTCAGCCAAATTCTTGCTGCATCAGTAACTTCCCGCCCACTGTTGTACTACTCTCCGTGGAGTCTATCTTTCAGTCGGCCAAAGAGAGAAGTCAGAAGGTGTGAAATCCGGGCTGTAGTGCAGATGAGGGAGAACAGTCCACCGACTTTTGTGAACTACTCTCAGGTGCGCTGGCTTAATGTGGCATTGCGTTGTCGTGTAGAAGGAGAAGTGTGTTCTCATTTTCGTGGCCACAAACACACTGTAATTGTTTCCTAGGAGTCTGACAGTAGACTATGGGCTGATTGATTGAGCCTGATGGAGGGCACCAAACAGAATAACCCCTCCACAATACCAGGGGACTGTAGCCGCGATTTTACGACCTGAAAGAACTGTTTCGAACTACTACTTCAAAGGAGACCTTGTGTTGCCGTTTTGTTTCAGGCTCAAAGTGTTGATTGCATGTTCAGTTGTAGCTGGCAATTTTTAACCAGAAGTCGTCATTGTCAGCATCATAACACGCAAGCAATTTGGACAGATGTGTCTTCTTCATCTTTTTATGCTCTTCATTTAGACTTTGAGGAACCCACCGGAAGCAAATCTTTGAATATACTATTTGGTGGACAACTGCGTCAGCGCTACCAACACAAATGTCAAGTTGAGCACTGAGTTGCTCAGTTGTCATTTGTTTATCACCTCGAACGAGTGTAGTGACTCATTGCAACACGTCAGGCATCACAGCTGTGTGCAGCTGACCTGTGTGTGGGAGATTAGACAGATTTGCTTCTCCTTGTCCTGCTGATAACTTACTGTACTTTTGTCCAATTCCTTATATCCGTAGACATTTTGTGAAACTGTGAATGTTTGTGACTGCCTGGTTTTCCCCAAAAGAAATTCAATAAGTGCTTTTTGCTTGGAATGCTTCTCAGCTACAATCTGCATCCACATCCATACTCCGCAAGCCACCATTCGGTGCACGGTGGAGGGTAGCTTGTACCACTCCTCGTCATATACTACTCCTCGTCATACCTTTCCCACTCCACTCGGAAATGGAGCAGGGGATAAATGACTGACTATATACTGTTGTAGTAGACCTGTCGTGTACACAGTTCCGCGTAGTCAGCGCGTACACAACTTGCCCACTAGAGCGCGCCCCGCTAAGCACAACAGCGCAGGCGCAGCACTCGTCCGTCTCTGCACTACGAGATGGTGCTGCCTTAGAGACGGACCAAATCCTGCTTCCGCCAATCCGCGTATTAATATGTAACGCAGCCAATGAGGTTGCTGCTAAGGTAGAACCTTTTCTCCTCGCGGATCACACTCGCACAGTGATACCTGAACGCGTGAGGTATTATAACGAGTGTACAGACCTCCGATTAGTCAGTCTGCATTAGTCTGCATTTATCTGCACCTGTCTGTACCAGTCTACATTTGTCTGTACCAGTCTATAGGCAAGTTTCAGTCTGCGCCTAATAAGATTACCATATTCCTGTACATAGCCATAAAGATAAATGAATAGACACTTTGTCAAGTATTAGAGATATGTGAGAATAAGATTAACGTACCAAGACCAAAGGAACTTCAGATTGTCAATTGTAAACAGCATCCAGAATGAAGTTACGTAATGTCTATGCTTTTATTATTTTAATAAATGTGTGTGAAAATTAATCAAGTTCTGTTTCAAGTTGGTCACCGTCAATCTGCAACTCTAAGCGTGGAAGTGGCATTTCTATCGTCTAACCTAACAGCAGAAGATAAACACGCCACGATAAGACCACGAGACATATTGCTGACACTCGCCTACTTCGTTAGAGCGACAAGTCAAATAATCTGATGGTGAGTGTACCGAAGGTCCTACAGTATGCACACCACAAGTCCCGGCTTCTCTCGGTTTTGCTGTCATTACATGAGGTGTGGTGGCCATAGGATCGTTCTGCAGTCCGTCGCAAATGCCCGTTCTCTAAACTTACGCAATAGTGTTAGCCGAAAAAAATCTCGTTTCATCCGAGGATTCTCATTTAAGACGATCTACCAGGAATAAATCTAGCAGCACAACTCTGAATTGCTCAGACGTCTTCTTTTACTCTGACCGGGTTGGAATTCCAAACACTCGAACAGTGTTAGAGAATGGGTTGCACAAGTAATGTGTATGTGGTTTCCTTTATAAATGAGCTACGATGTCCCAGAATTTTCGCAGTAAAAAATAAATAAATTTACCCTGAGCTTTCTCTACGACCAATCTCACGTTCAATCTGTGTCGTATCAGTTTCCAATGCCTAGGTATTTAATCAACTTCGCCGTATCGAGCAGCACAACATTAAGGCCCATTTCACACAGGGACACTGGTGGCGGTCACCAACAGAGATACATCGGTCTCAACTGAACCATTGACACCGGGACACTACATTACCTCACCGAGCCTCTGTGACGCAGCAGTGACTCACCCTCGCCACATGTGACAGACAAGGTCACTGTGTTCACAGCAGTCACCGCCGGACGTGCATTGGTTTGAATTGGAGTGTTTGCACTGGGACACAGATCACAGACACAGTGCTGCAGATTTGCCAACAGACGGCAGTCATTTTTGAGACATTGACGCGAAACATTCATTGTACATTGTACGGTACACATTGTAGCCACGAGTTTAGATCTGATTAACGTGGAACCGTAGACCTTGCCGTCGGTGGGGAGGCTTGCGTGCCTCAGCGACACAGATAGCCGTACCGTAGGTGCGACCACAACGGAGGGGTATCTGTTGAGAGGCCAGACAAACGTATGGTTCCTGAAGAGGGGCAGCAGCCTTTTCAGTAGTTGCAGGGGCAACAGTCTGGATGATTGACTGATCTGGCCTTGTAACATTAACCAAAACGGCCTTGCTGTGCTAGTACTGCGAACAGCTGAAAGCAAGGGGAAACTAAGGCCGTAATTTTTCCCGAGGGCATGCAGCTTTACTGTATGGCATGGAGAGCAGCATCAAACCAGTCTCAGGACTAAAGACCACAACAACAACATAACATGGAAGACTTTATAAGTGAAGTAGAAAGTCGTCCTGCTATTTGGAATGTCAAAAGCGATTACTGTAGAAACAAAGTGGTGAAAACGAATGCTTGGCAAGAAATTATAACGAAGTTCGTGCCTGATTTGAATGAGAAGAGCATGGATGGACAAAATTTGGTAAGTTGTATGTGCTTTTTTCAAATTTAATACTTTATTTTTCAGACCATAAAAGAGTAGCCAAATTTAATTGTTACATCTGTAGGCTGGAAGGGTAACATTGAAGCACATTTGCATCCCTCACCACTTTTCTTTTGCATTTACCAGTATTAAGTGTGCCTTTATGGTGCGATAAGAAGGGACAAAATGGATGAGCGTAGAAACAATGAACTCACCCCGACAGGGCGAATGAAGAAGAAATCTAAAAAAATACTTGTATTTCAAAATTTTCAGAACAAAAGTGTGCGCCTTATCGTCGTCTTAAGGCTCTCCGCCGTATGGTCCGAAAATTACAGTTAAAATACTATTGTCAATTCCTGAGATTTCCTCTTTCTCTTCTCCTAGCACTTGAGATGAAGTTTTCGACATTCGAAAATACTGAAAAAAATTCTTCTCATGTTTCCAGAATGAGATATTCACTCTGCAGCGGAGTTTGCACTGATACAAAACTTCCTGGCAGATTAAAACTGTGTGCCGGACCGAGACTCGAACTCGGGACCTTTGCCTTTCGGCAAAGGCAAAGGTCCCGAGTCCGAGTCTCGGTCTGACACACAGTTTTAATCTGCCAAGAAGTTTCTTCTCAATTTGTCTCAAATGAGTATAAAACAATATTTTCTCCAGCCGATCAGGTAGCAACGGATGTTAAGTGTAATGACACCGGTGATCCAGGAGTGTTCATCACAATTACCGTTGACTGTCACCAGTGTCCCAGTGTGAAACGGGGCTAATTATGTTTTCGAACGTTATGGGATTGTTTCTCCTACTCATCTGCATTAACTTACATTTTTCTACATTAATGCAAGCTGCCATTCGCTTAAACAATTAATGAAGTGCAGATGTCATCATCCTGAAGGCTGGTCTCAATACCACAGTGGTTTATTAGGAGTTGTATTGGTGAATGTATCCCCCATTGAAGCATTCAGCCAGTTTAGGAAGGCCTACAGTTTAGTGTGGACTCCAGGCCACAGGGCAGCTTGACAGTTTTCTTCTTAACCAATCGTTGCCAGAGGTGAAAGAAACGATAGGATAATGAAGAAATCCCGAGACTGACCTCACGAGCTGCAGTCTCGTACTTACTCTGTGAGTCACGAACCTACACAGAGATCGTATATGGTAGCGTTTTTGTGTGTGTGGAAACGTCAGCCTGCAGAAAATACACGCAATTAGCAGAGCCAAATTCCTGTACGATTTTTTTGTTCGAGGAACAAGTTTCCTTCAAAGCTGTGTGTTTATAGGAATGACCTTTGGAAATTGTCTGTGAAAAGACCAGACAGCTGTGTTTTGATGTAAGTAGAGGCACATGCGGGCCTAATATATAGGATAGCACAGAGAAAAAGCAAAAATTTGACATAATTAGAAAAATGGAAGAACTTATAACTTTATTTGGTGCTCATATGTGTGTTCTACAAGAGCGAAAACTTTGTTAGGCATCACTTTTTAAAAATCGTCGTTTCAAAGAGTGGCTCAACGAAATTGCAGTTGTATATGTGGTGTCTGTTCTTTCGGAATTGTTCGAAAGAAGAGACACATTTCGATCCTGCAGCCATAACGAATCGAGACTCAAATGCCGTCCAGACACAGTGGTCATCGCAGCTGCATGGATTATCGTAGCACGCCACCCATCTCGCGCAATTTCGCCGAGGCAGATGGAAAACCGCCTAAAAACCATCCACGTACTGGCCGGTTCACCGGACCTCGACACAAATCCACCAGGCGGATTCGTGCTGGGGACCAGGTGCTCCTTCCCGCCTGGAAAGCCGTGCGTTAAACCGCACGGCCAACCGAACAGGCTTGTGTACATATCTTGCCTCCATCTTGTTCAAATCAATTTGTAGATGCTCCTACATCCTGGCACAAAGGCTGTCTTGTGAATGAATCTAGCATTATGATTGGCTCTTATCAAATTTACCCGCCGAATTACTGATGCCACCGGTGTGCCTTTTTTCCTTCTTTCTGCGGCCATGGCTTTCAGCGGCAAAAAAACTCCTCTACACACACCACCATATTGCACCAACAATTAAACACTGCAATGTGCCCTACATATCATCAAATACGAAAAGACTCCTAATCAATTACTCTGCTCTCCCATCAAGGACAGGTGCTTGAATATTAGAATGTGAAACCGATCTCTGACCCATCAATACGAGTGGCTTTTGAAAAGTTTGTGCAAAAATAAAAAGTACTTACATGTTTGGGGTAAACCTTTTTTGTTTTTCGATACAGTTTCCGTTTATACTTACACACTTTGTCCAACACTGTTATAATTTGTTGATCCTTTCCAAATAATACAAATTGTCCAAGTCTACTAATAGTTGCTGCAATCACCACCTTGTTTGGATAAAATCTTTGTTCCACCAGCCATTGCTTCAAATTGGGGAACAAATAGTAGTCCGAGGGAGCCAAGTCTGGAGCAGAGGGGGGATGTGAAACGTGTTGAAATCCTATTTCCATTAATTTTGCGACCACAACTGCTGAGGTGTGTGCTGCTGCATTGTCGCGATGGAAAAGGACTTTTTTGTAGTCCAATCGCCGGCGTTTTTCTTGCATGTCGATATTCAAACTGTCCAACAACGATGAATAATATTCACCTGTAATAGTTTTACCCTTTTCCAGATAGTCGATGAGGATTATCCCTTGCGAATACAGAAAGACGCTCGCCATAACCTTACCGGTCGAAGGAATGGTCTTTGCCTTTTTTGGTGCAGATTCTCCCCTGGTAACCCGTTTATTAGGTTGTTGTTTCGTCTCAGAAGTATAGTAATGTATCCACGTTTCATCCACAGCGACGAAACGACGGTTAAGATCCTGCGGATTCTTCCTGAACAGCTGCAAACCATCCTTGCAACACGTCACACGATTCCGACTTTGGGCAAGTGTGAGCAATCGCAGAACCCAGCTTGCGGATAGCTTTCTCGTGTCCAAATGTTAATGCAAAATGTTTTGTACCCATTCATTAGAGATGCCCACAGCATTAGCAATCTCACGCACCTTAACTCTTCTGTCGTCCATCACCGTGTCACGGATTTTATCAATGATTTCTGGAGTTGTAACATCCACAGGGCGTGTAGAACATTCAGGATCACTTGTGCCCATAGGGCCACTCCGAAAATTTTAAAGCCACTTGTAAACTGTTCTAATCGAAGGCGCAGAGTCACTGTAATGTTTATCGAGCTTCTATTTAGTCTCCTGAGGCCTATTGCCTTTCTTAAAGTAATGATTAATCACCACACGAAATGCTTTTTCGTCCATCTTTTGACGATCACTCAACTTCCTCGATTCACACGAATGCCAAACACAAAGAAGTAGACCAATATGGCTCGGTGTGCGTTCTTTCCAAAGATACTACTAACTAATCGTGACCTCGATACACGCCATCAGTGCCATCTTTTGGACTTTGCACGGACTTTTCAAACACCCCTCGTATATCGCCGCATCGTACAAAGTGAGCCCTTTTACAACATTCGTACATAACAGCACGAATACAGACAGCACAGTAAGTATACTCACGGCACTGAGGCACCCACGCCCGACAGGTGGCCACAGCGCCTCGGCGGACCGAAGTCACTCTCAGAACTGTTCTACAAATCCGGGCTCGCTCCCCCTCGGCACAAATGCTTTACTGTTTCTGGTCCAGACCCGTTTGCTCGTTTGCTTTTCTACACCCATCTCCAGACTCTGGGATTACAAGACCACACGTATATTTCGCACAGTTCACCACAATATTATACCATTTCTCGCTAATTCTGCATACCGAGCACACAGCAGTAGCCTACCGATCGCTCACGTAACGTAATTCCGAAGATATAGACTGGAAATTATCTCTCTACAAATCCAAAACTTTAGCACTTATCGCATCTGCGAAGGAAGAACTTCGTGTGGGAAGCAGCCACTACTCACAGGCGTCCACAAGAGGAAAACCTCACTGCAGACTTCTCTCGAATCTCTAGCAGTCATTATCTGCGACTTCAATAAACTGCAGATATAATACTGCCAATCGCGACGAGAAGTGGCACAGCTTTACTAGTCACTATAGCAGCGCGATCTAGGACGTATTGTCACGGTCCGCGCGGCTCCCCCCGTCGGAGGTTCGAATCCTCCCTCGGGCATGGGTGTGTGTGTGTTGTCCATAGAGTAAGTTAAAGTTACACTACTGGCCATTAAAATTGCTGCACCACGAAGATGACGTGTTACAGACGTGAAATTTAACCGACAGGAAGAAGATGCTGTGATACGCAAATGATTTGCTTTTCAGAGCATGCACACAAGGTTGGCGACACCTTCAACGTGCTGACATGAGGAAAGTTTCCAACCGATTTCTCTTACACAAACAGCAGTTGACCGGCGTTGCCTGGTGAAACGTTGTTGTGATGCCTCGTGTCAGGAGGAGAAATGCGTACCATCACGTTTACAACTTTGATAAAGGTCGGATTGTAGAACTATCGCGATTGCGGTTTATCGCATCGCGACATTGCTGCTCGCGTCGGTCGAGATACAATGACTGTTAGCAGAATACGGAATCGGTGGGTTCAGGAGGGTAATGCGGAACGCCGTGCTGCATCCCGACGGCCTCGTATCACTAGCACTCGAGATGACAGCCATCTTATCCGCACGGCTGTAACGGATGCTGCAGCCACGTCTCGATCCCTGAGTCAACAGATGGAGACGTTTGCAAGACAACAACCATCTGCACGAACAGTTCGACAACGTTTGCAGCAGCACGAACTATCAGCTCGGAAACCGTAGATGCGGTTACCCTTGACGCTGCATCACAGACAGGAGTGCCTGCGATGGTGTACTCGACGACGAACCTGGGTGCACGAATGGCAAAACGTAATTTTTTCGGATGAATCCAAGTTCAGCTTATAGCATCCTGATGGTCGCATCTGAGTTTGGCGACATCGCGGTGAACGCATATTGGAAGTGTGAATTCGTCATCGCCATACTGGCGTATCACCCGCCGTGACGGTATGGGGTGCCATTCCTTACATGTCTTGGTCACCTCTTGTTCGCAATGATGGCACTTTGAAAAGTGATCGTTACATTTCAGATGTGTTACGACCCGTGGCTCTGCCCTTCATTCGATCCCTACGAAACCCTGCATTTCGTCAGGATAATGCACGACCGCATGTTGCAGGTCCTGTACGGGTCTTTCTGGATACAGAAAATGTTCGACTTGCTGCCCTGGCCAGCACATTCTCCAGATCCCTCACCAACTGAAAACGTCTGGTTAATAGTGGCCGAGCAGCTGGCTCGTCACAATACGCCAGTCACTACTCTTGATGAACTGTGGTATCGTGTTGAAGCTGCATGGGCAGCTGTACCTGTACACGCCATCCAAGCTCTGTTTGACCCAATGCCCAGGCATATCAAGGCAGTTATTACGGCCAGAGGTGGTTGTTCTGGGTACTGATTTCTCAGCATCTATGCACTCAAGTTGCGTGAAAATGTAATCACATGTCAGTTCTAGTATAATATATTTTCCAATGAATACCCGTCAATCATCTGCATTTCTTCTTGGTGTAGCAATTTTAATGGCCAGTGGTGTAAATTAAGTAGTGTGTAAGCTTAGCGACCGATAACCTAAACAGTTTGGTCCCATAAGATCTTACCACAAATAAATAAATAGTCACTACACTCGTGAATTTGCACAAGGGGTTTAGATGTTAGAGGTAAATTTTCAGAAATAACAGGAAACTGTTTATTGTCTTACTAAAGCGAATACTGCTTTAAATTATCGCATGAATCGATACCTACAAATAATTTTCATAAAACTGTAATTAAAAAACAAGACTATGACCCTGTACCCTCGTAATGTTCAAATTTTGTTTTAAGAAGGCTGGATTTAAGTCGTTTTTCAAACTAGTCTCATTTGTTCCTCTTTTGTAGGACATTTCTGCTATAAAGGATGTTTCCGTAAGAGCGTGCATAGATGTAATTGGACAAAGTGTAAAGTTCTTCGTTTTTTTTTTTTTTGCCAATGAATATGATATGCGTAATGTTTGTGTCACGCAAGTTTACTGTGTGACGTGTTGTAGAGCAAATGGCTTAATCTGCGAAACCAATACGCAATGCCTTTAATGAAATCGGTCCCTCAGACTTTCACCCGCCGGCCTTTGTCGCCGAGCGGTTCTAGCCGCTTCAGTCTGGAACCGCGTGACCGCTACGGTCGCAGGTTGGAATCCTGCCTCGGGCATGGACGTGTGTGGTGTCCTTAGGCTAGTTAGGTTTAAGTAGTTCTAAGTTCTAGAGAACTGATGACCTCAGATGTAAAGTCCCATAGTGCTCAGAGCCATTTGAACCATTTTGCCATTTATCCAGTCTCGTGTGCACAGAGTTCTATGGCCCTGTGCGATAAACTGATAAAACTCCCTGTGCAAGTAAATAATGAAATAAATTTTAATTAGCTCTAGAGCCGCAAAGGATGTAATCTTGGTATTCTGTTTTCTCCACAGTTGGCATAGAAAATATTCAAACTTGGCACGGCGAAGTGGAATGCCGGCTATAAAACAGCTTCATACAATTAATATCTGTAGATTGGTTGATAAATGAATAACCTTGCAAATGTTCAGTGAAAATACTGGATATTGGCTCAGTGCTGTGCAATGACGCCCGCATTGAAGCTGTTACAAACATTAACACTTTTCTGATTCTGGCACATTAATATTTTTCTGACTCTCATTGAAAAATGATTTCTTCTAGAAAAATATTCATTAGATTTAAATAAACACGACATAGAATTGGATGAGGTACTGATAAGGGCATATGCTAAGACCGAATGCTTAAATTTGAAAATTTTATTCAAAATAAAGTTTCTCCTTCACAAGTTCTGACATGAAACATTTTCCATTAACTTCAAAATCAGTGAACTTCTCTACTGTTCTACAATTCTCACTTATAGTTGTAATTAAAAACACTTCGATTGTTAAATGACATAAACTCTGACATTGTTTGACAAAATAGATTCCAAAATTTAAATTCTATCAGTGTTACAAAACACACAAAAATATTACAAATCGGCTATACCTAACCAACCTATACATTAAATCTGATGAAAAATACTTGGTTCCTACATTCAGGGGTCAGCGCTGTAAAAATTATCGAAAGTCACATTGCGGTGCTGCATACGTAAAAACCAAATATACAAAATTTCATTACCTTGCAAATTAGTGCCCGTTGCTTTACCTTTCGGTTACAGAGTAAAGTCATTACTGTTCTATAATTGCCACAGGCAGTTCTCAGTATTTGTTAACTATCAGTATCACTTCAATTCCTGATAATCATACAGCCTCAGAAATTAAATAACACACTTTACTCTGTAAGTGGGCTGCTTCTGTGTTGGCAGCCCTGTGTAGCGCTTTGCATTGGATCTCTGACTGCGCTTTCTTTGTAAGAGACTCTGTGACTGGTCGGACTCGTAAGTTAATCGCCAGTAGTGTAGGGCAGTAGGAAGTTAGTTGCCAGCAGTGATGGAAGTACAGTTGGGCCATTGGAGGTGAACAGCCAGCAGTGATGGGTGTTAGATGTGAAAAGTTAGTACTGATGGAGGGTAGAGGTATGAAGTGTTGGCGCAGGCTAACGATATGTACATGTTCGACGTGGAGATTGAATATTATTCATGATTATATATACTTTTGTACTAGATGTCAATGACGATTTATATTCGTGTCTGAACTGGATGTCACGTAATTAAGGTAAAAAAAAATACATTATTTGGTTTGCTACAAAATCTTTCCTTTTCTAACCACATTTAATAGTTAGAATCTTTTATTTAGCTGGCAGTACTGCCGCTCGCTGTATTGCAGTACGCGTAATGAAGATTTTTGTGAGGTAAGTGCTTAATGAAATGTATAGGTTATTGTTAAGATTTCTTTTTAATCAGGGCCATTCTTCTGAATTAATTATTTGAAGTCAGGTTGTAATTTTTTTGAGCAGTCAGGTTGCGCCGCGCTAGAATATTGATAAGAAAAATTACAGAGAAAGTAGGCTCAGTACGTTGGGTTTTACTCAGCTGTTTCAGAATCAAATAACGTAGAAGTTTCATCTTCTCAGTCATTCTGCAATTTAAGTACAGACACACTCATTTAAATAATGAAGTTTCAACACTTTTATAGAAATAACTACGACCCAACATTTACTGTGTAATGTCTCTTGCAGCGGTCTCTCCGCGATATTTTCAGAAATTTTATAAATTATATAGCTCAGTACATATCTCGAAATATCTCTTCTTATCTTACCGATTCCTAAACTTTAATATACGATGATTATCGATGCAAAGTAGTTTCAAGCCCTATTATTCCTTCGAGCGACCATTTACTCCACGGAATAGCTTCTCTGCTATCTATGTTTTCTCTTATGAAATGAATGATTCAGATCTTGCCGATTAGCCGTGAAAGAACGAAGATGTGTATGTATGTTATTGTTGAGCTAGTCGCCATCTTGATGAGATTCTGTATGAGAAGGAATTTAATACATGAACTGAACTAAAGTAAGTGTGTTCGCGTATTATTTAACTGCTTATTATTGACAGTGTCTGCTTACTATGCTGTGTTGCACGGGATCAGTGGGGAACGTCTGATTTACACTGGACGAACCTGCCGTTTTGTACGCTCAAGATAACCAGTTTGTTACTTTCAATAAATGGGCTAACACGGTCTTACCAGCAGATCTCCGGTCTTCCCCATGTGATCACCGAAAGCTAATAATTATTACAAATGTTTTCAGGAGATCGACTGACAATGTTCGTCGCACCGAGACTTTGAAATTGCTTCACCGCCTTATGGAATTTAAGTTAAGCTCAATTTAATCAGGATAGAACAGTATTGAACTGTGGGAATGTGATAAGCCAGCTTTGTGACTGAAAATTCCCTTAATATACGCATGTTTTTTACTATCCTGATCAGTGAAGCTAAATCAGGCCGGTGTGAGAGAGGTTTTTAAATTTCAGATCCCACAAAATTATTAAAACTGGCTCTGTGTGAGAATAAACAATATCATTCGTCCATAGACCGACAACTAAATTCTCCCAGCTAGCGACTAGCTTTAAGCCTTACATCCAACCTGTAACAGAGAACAACGGCAACTTCTACAGCGCTCTGCGCGCCCCTACTTACATCTACATCTATGTGATTACTCTGCTATTCATAATAAAGTGCCTGGCAGAGGGTTCAATGAACCACCTTCAAGCTGTCTCTCTACCGTTCCACTCTCGAACGGCGCGCAGTAAAAACGAGGACTTAAATTTTTCTATGCGAGCCCTGATTTCTCTTTATTTTATCGTGATGATCATTTCTCCCTATGTAGCTGGGTGCCAACAGAATGTTTTCGCAATCGGAGGAGAAACCGGTGATTGAAATTTCATGAGAAGATCCCGTCGCAATTCACGTATCATGTCTCTGGCACTATCTCCCCTATTTTGTGATGGTAAAAAACGAGCTGCCCTTCTTTGTACTTTTTCGATGTCATCCGTCAGTCCCATCTGATGCGGATTCCACACCGCACTGCAATACTCCAGAATAAGGCGCACAAGCGTAGTGTAAGCGTCTCTTTAGTAGACCTGTTGCACCTTCCAAGTGTTCTGCCAATGAATCGTAATCTTTGGTTTGCTCTAACCACAATATTATCTATGTGATCGTTCCAATTTAGGTTATTTGTGATTGTAATCCCTAAGTATTTAGCTGAATTTACAGCCTTCAGATTTGTGTGACTTATAGTGTAATCGAAATTTATCTGATTTCTTTTAGTACTCACGTGAATAACTTCACACTTGTCTTTATTCAGGGTCGATTCTGACACTCAGGCAACATCTTTGGTTCATTGCTGTCAAAAATACAATCCCTTCTACATATGACAATCGTTTCAGGTCATTCATCATTAATTATATTAAAAAATCGGTCTCCACATACAAGTGGGGCAACGGCCTTGCCGCAGTGGCTACACCTGTTCCCGTGGGAGCACCGAAGTTAAGCGCTGTCGGGCGTGGCCGGCACTTGGATGGGTGACCATCCAGGCCGCCATGCGCTGTTGCCATTTTTCGGGGTGAACTCAGTCTCGTGATCCCAACTGAGGAGCTACTCGACCGAATAGTAGCAGCTTCAGTCGAGAATACCATCATAAGGACCGGGAGAGCGGTGTGCTGACCCCACACCCTATCCACATCCTCCCTTGAGGATGACACGGCGTTCGGATGTTCCCGGTAGGCGACTTGTGGCCTGAAGACGGAGTGCCACGTACAAGCGGACCCCTCACAATAGACAATGCTCCACTGAACAATCTGAGGTAGGGAGATCGGTGAAGCCAGCTTAAGCAGATACGGAAGCAAACTTTGCTACCGCTTTGTCTAGAACTCCTGTTTTCCAGATTATTTACAGCTAACATGCGTACATGTGTACACGTACTGTGTTGTTTATTGATATGCACATTATTTCCCGCAAGGAAACAAGGAGGTCGAGCCTGACTACCAGCAAGTTATGATGCAGGTTTTGTTTACTTTACTTGCCCATAAGGTTTCTCTGTTGTATGGCATTTACATTGTCCTATGTCAGAACCTGCTATGAATCAACGAGAGACCCATTCATTACTCCGTGCTATTCAGAGACGTAGAGTACACCGAGCGAGGTGGTACAGTGGCTAGCACACTGGACTCGCATTCGGGAGGACGACGGTTCAATCCCGCGTCCGGCCATCCCGATTTAGGTTTTCCGTGATTTCCCTATATCGCTCCAGGCAAATGCCGGGATGGTTCCTTTGAAAGGGCACGGCCGACTTCCTTCCCAATCCTTCCCTAATCTGATGAGACCGATGACCTGGCTGTTTGGTCTCTTCCCCCAAAACAACTCAACCCAGACGTACAGTACAGTACAGTACGATGGAGCAGTACCGGTACGGTTTCACAAAACTCACTGATACGCACCTCGTGTATGGGTACGTGCGTTCCAATGCTCTCGCTACTGAAAGGCTGTACAGGGAACGATTTCCTAACAGGCATCATTCGTGACGACGAGTGTTCATTTTTCTCGATCGACGGATGCGGGAGACTGGTTCGTTGGAAAGAAGAAACGAGGGACCTGGCAACATGACGACCACTCGCACACCCGATTTTGAAGAAGAGGTCCTGGAACGTTTTGCAGCGCTCCCCCGTCGTATAGCACGTGAAATGGGAGCTGCACATATTAAACTGTGGCGAGTACTCTACAAACAACAATTACACCCATATCACCTACAACGAGTTCATGCAATGGTTGTGACTAACTTCGCACCAAGGGTGGCATTGTGGCAATGGTTGCTCCAAGATGGATTGATCGACCAGATTTCCTCCATTTGATCGTGATGGTATCTCGAACAGCAGGAATAACCTCGTATCGGATGAAGAAAACCCTCAAGCTGTAGTAGAGTCACGCCATCAGATACGTCTTGCTGTGAATATCTGGGCCGGCACTGTAGACGACAACCTCATTGGGTCACATCTTCCACTTGGCCCTCTGAATGGCCACCTGTACTTGACGATCGTGCAAAGAGTTCTACCTGAGTTGTTAAAGAACGTACCCTGGGTTGTTCGTGAGAGGATGTGGATACAACATGACGGTACACCGCCTCACTTCAGTGTGGATGGCCGCAACCATCTCAGTGCTGTATTTCCTGGTCTATGAATTGGAAGAGGAGATCCTATTCCGTGGCCCACAAGGTCACCTGACTTGAATCCCTTTGATTATTTCCTATGGGGGTATCTAAAGTCACTTGTGTATGCGACCCCAGTGGATACGGAAATGGAATTAGTTGCCAGAATTGTAGCTGCCTGTGATGTGACTCGAAACACACCAGGAAAAATTTTGTCAGGGTCCGTCAGAATCTTGTTCCCCAATGTCATGCTTGCATTGAGGTTGATGGCAGTCAGTTTCAGCATATTTTGTAAGATACGGTACAAATGGTACGTTCACTGTGTCAGTAATAGTACTTGCAGTTGGCTGTAACTAAAGTAAATAAAAAAGTGCACAGTAATGTGATGTTATTCCTATCATCTTGTTAAGCTGCCTTCTCCGACCCCAGGTTCCCTAACTCTATGTCCTGTTAAATTTTTGCACGCTATTACGAAAACACCCAGTACCGGGTGATCAAAAAGTCAGTATAAATTTGAAAACTGAATAAATCACGGAATAATGTAGATAGGGAGGCACAAATTGACACACATGCTTGGAATGACATGGGGTTTTATTAGAGCAAAAAAATACAGAAGTTCAAAAATGTCCAACAGATGGCGCTTCATCTGATCAGAATAGCAATGACTAGCATAACAAACCAAGACAAAGCAAAGATGATGTTCTTTACAGGAAATGCTCAATGTGTCCACCATCATTCCTGAACAATAGCTGCAGTCGAGGAATAATGTTGTGAACAGCACTGTAAAGCATGTCCGGAGTTATGGTGAGGCATTGACGTCGGATGTTGTCTTTCAGCATCCCTAGAGATGTAGGTCGATCACGATACACTTGCGACTTCAGGTAATCCCAAAGCCAATAATCGCACGGACTGAGGTCTGGGGACCTGGGAGGCCAAGAATGACGAAAGTGGCGGCTGAGCATACGATCATCACCAAACGACGCTTCCCGTGAGACTCACATTCCCAACTGTCCACAATTCTACCTTATAGACATTTGCCCACCCACTCATTACTCGTGTACGCTTTGGCGATTCCCGTAAGAGTTTGTCAGTTAGTAATCATTTATTCGAGGGAAAAGCTGCACGGTCATCAACAGTAACTGATCTTTCGAGAACAAGTTACTGTCTTCATATGTATAGTTAAAGGCTACCCAGCCATTGACCTACGTCTGTGCCAATGTGCACAGGTTGCCCAAACTCTTACGGGAATCGCCAAAGCGTGTGCGAGTAATGAGTGGGTGTTTTCCTCTAAAGTTAACTCAAATCATTTAGAAGTCAAAAAATAAACTATGGGTTACACAAGGAAGAGAGATATCACATGGGACAAAAAGAAGACTGTATCTACTATCTAGGAACAACTCTGATGTTAGTACTGTAATGCATTACAAAGAATACTGCAAAATATTGAAGCAAGTAATACAGAAATCGAAGCAGCTTTATTATGAGAAAAAGATAATTACATCAGGGAAAAAAAAAATAAAAACTGTATGAGATACAGTGAAGACAGAGACTGGTGGTGTCAAAAAGAAAGAGGAACAGATAGTTCTAAAAATAAATAAGACTATGGTAAAAGTGCATACAGTGTTGCAAACCTGTTAAACAAGTTCAAAAATGGTTCAAATGGCTCTGAGCACTATGGGACTCAACTGCTGTGGTCATCAGTCCCCTAGAACTTAGAACTAATTAAACCTAACTAACCTAAGGACATCACACACATCCGTGCCCGAGGCAGGATTCGAACCTGCGACCGTAGCAGCAGCGCGGCTCCGGACTGGAGTGCCTAGAACCGCACGACCACCGCGGCCGGCCTGTTAAACGAGTACTTCTTTTCTATTAATTACAGCATGGGGTTATTAGATTCAGTGAAAAATGCATTGGAGTATCTGAGACCGCTGGCCGAAGTGGCCGTGCGGTTAAAGGCGCTGCAGCCTGGAACCGCAAGACCGCTACGGTCGCAGTTTCGAATCCTGCCTCGGGCATGGATGTTTGTGATGTCCTTAGGTTAGTTAGGTTTAACTAGTTCTAAGTTCTAGGGGACTAATGACCTCAGCAGTTGAGTCCCATAGTGCTCAGAACCATTTGAACCATTTTTTATCTGAGACCAGTCTTTAAAAATAACTTAGTAAAATGGAAATGACACGTTTCCCAAAGTAGTAGTATCTATCTTAAAATCCTTAAAATCTAAGCATTCTAGTGGGTATGATAACATACCACCGAATTTAATCAAAGAGTGCTCATGTGAGTTGAGTTCTATCTTAATCAATCTCTTACCAGGGCAACATTTCCGGACTGGCTAAAATATGCTAAAGTTAAGCCTCTTTACAAGAAGGGGGATAAAGAGATACCATCAAATTATCGACCAATTTCACTTTTGCCGTCTTACTCAAAAATATTTGAAAAGGTTGTATTCAAGCATCTCCTTAAGCATCTGACTGCAAATAATATATTATATGTCACAGTTCAGGTTTCTTAAGGCTTCTATATCGAGAAAGCTTTAGAGGCTACTCGCATTTTCTCTGACCTGTCAAAAGCTTTTGACTGTGTGAACCACACCATTCTCTTAAGTAAATTAGAATATCTCGGTGTCACCAGCACAGCTGCAAAATGGTTTGAGTCTTACCTAACTAACAGGAAACAAAGGATGTCGCTGCAAAATACCTGTGCAGTAAGCAGTCAGTCTTCATCTGACTGGAAATTAATTACGTGTGGTATACCTCAAGGTTCCATCTTGGGTCCATTGCTTTTCTTGTGTTCATTAATGACCTCTCATCTGTTACATTGCCAGATGCTAAGTTTGTTTTGTTTGCAGATGATACAAACATTGCAATAAGTATCAAGTCACGTACAGATTTAGAAACAGCTGCTAATCAAATATTCGCTTACACTAATAAATGGTTTAAAGGTACTTCGTTGTCATTAAACTTTGAAAAGACCCACTATATGCAGTTCAGAACCTGTAAGAGATTTCCTTCCAGCATGTGTATAACATATGAAGACATGCAGATCGAAGAGGTTGACAGTGTTAAATTTCTGGGGTTACAACTCGATAATAAATTGAGTTGGGAAGGGCATACCACAGAATTGCTTAAGTGGCTAAATAAGTCTGTATTTGCAGTGAGAATGATGTCAGATGTAGGAGATATACAGGGTGGTCCCTTGATAGTGGCGGGCAAAATATCTCACGAAATAAGAGTCAAACGAAAATACTACAAAGAACGAAAGTCGTCTACCTTGAAGGGGGAAACCAGACGGCGCTATGGTTGGCCCGCTAGATTGCGCTGCCATACGTCAAACGGATGTCAACTGCGTTTTTTTAAATAGGAATCCTCGTTTTTATTACATATTCGTGTAGTACGTAAATAAAGGTCGATATCGTGTTGATGTATGGCTATTGTGATCAAAGTGCCCAACGGGCATGTGCTATATATGCTGCTCAGTATCTTGAACGACATCATCCAAGTGTCCGGACCGTTCGCCGGATAGTTACGTTATTTAAGGAAACAGGAAGTCTTCAGCCACGTGTGAAACGTCAACCACGACCTGCAACAAATGATGATACCCAAGTAGGTGTTTTACCTGCTGTCGCGGCTAATCCGCGCATCAGTAGCACACAAATTGCGAGAGAATCGGGAATCTCAAAAACGTCGGTGTTGAGAATGCTACATCAACATTGATTGCACCCGTATCATATTTCTATGCACCAGGAATTGCATGGCGACGATTTTGAACGTCGTGTACAGTTCTGCCACTGGGGACAAGATAAATTACGGGACGATGACAGATTTTTTGCACGCGTTCTATTTAGCGACGAAGCGTCATTCACCAACATCGGTAATGTAAACAGGAATAATATTCACTATTGGGCAACGGAAAATCCACGATGGCTGCGACAAGTGGAACATGAGCGACCTTGGTGGGTTAATGTATGGTGCAGTGTTATGGGAGGAAGGATAATTGGCACCCATTTTATCTATGGCATTATATATGGTGCAATGTATGCTGATTTCCTACGTAATGTTCTACCGATGTTTCTACAAGATGTTTCACTGCATGACAGAATGGCGATGTACTTCCAACATGATGGATGTCCGGCAGATAGCTCACGTGCGGTTGAAGCGGTATTGAATAGCATATTTCACGACAGATGGATTGGTCGTCGAAGCACCATACCATGGCCCGCACGTTCACCGGATCTGACGTCCTCGGTTTTCTTTCTGTGGGGAAAGTTGAAGGATATTTGCTATCGTGACCCACAGACAACGCCTGGTAAGATGCGTCAGCGCATTGTCAATGCGTGTGCGAACATTACGGAAGGCGAACTACTCGCTGTTGAGAGGAACGTCGTCACACGTATTGCCAAATGTATTGAGGTCGACGGACATCATTTTGAGCATTTATTGTATTAATGTGGTATTTACAGGTAATCACGCTGTAACAGCATGCGTTCTGAGAAATGATAAGTTCACAAAGGTACATTGGAACAACCGAAATAAAATGTTCAAACGTATCTACGTTCTCTATTTTAATTTAAAAAAACCTACCTGTTACCAACTATTCGTCTAAAAGTGTAAGCCATATCTTTGTGATCTTTAATTGGTAAACGGTCCATTTTAACACGGGTAATGTATGACGAAGCAAATACCGTCCGCACTAGCGGAATGTTACGTGATACCACGTACTTGTACGTTTGTGACTCTTACAGCGCCATCTACCACAAAGCTAAAAAAGTGGTCCAACTAAAACATTCGTATTTCTTTACGTACTGCACGAATATGTAATAAAAATGGGGGTTCCTATTTTAAAAAACGCAGTTAATATCCGTTTGATCTATGGCAGCGCCATCTATCGGGCCAACCATAGCGCCATCTGGTTTCCCCCTTCAAGCTAGACGAGTTTCGTTGTTTTCAGTTTCTTCGTTTGACGCTTATTTCGTGAGATATTTGGCTCGATCACGATCAATGGACCACCCTGTATACAAAAATTGGCATACTTTGCTTATTTTCACTCTTTCATGTCATACAAGATCATATTCTGGGGTAACTCATCAGAGCAAAACTTTTTAGGGTGCAAAAGCCTGTAATAAGAGTCATTTGTGCTGCAAATTCAAGAACATCATGTGAAACCTGTTCAAGGAACTTTGTATTCTAACCACTGCTTCTCAGTATACTTATTCCTTAATGAAATTTGTTGCAAGTAGTACACCTCTATTTCCAGTCAATAGCTCAATACACAGAATCAATACAAGCAATAAGAACAATCTACATGAAGACCTAAAACCACTTATCTTGGTCCAAAGAAGGGTCCAATATTCAGGAACACACATTGTCAGTAAACTGCCAGCAACCATTAAAATTTGGTTTCAGATAAAGTACCGTTTAAACAGAATTTGAAAGACTCCTTCTACTCTGCAGATGAATTACTTAACAGAGACTGTTAGGTCAGCTTAAGTAAAAATGTCTGATCGATATCAGTTTTGACAACACTTTGTCACAACAATCAAGATTATGTATTTTGTGTATCATAAATTTATTAGTAGTGCATAATAATGTTTCATTCTGACAGCGTATTAATTCTGTAAATCTCTGCTGCTTCAGTTTACTGTAATGTATTCACCTATTTTGACAATCTCCTGACAAATGATCAGGGTAGTAAGTATTATATTCAAATGTTTTATGTTTTTTATGTTATATTTTAGACATGTTCCACATCCACGAGAATCATCTAATTTTTTGGGTCTATTGAACGAAAACTGAATTTAATCTAATCCAACAGAGTTGAACTGAAACCTTTATTGGTCTGATGTATTGAGGGAAATATATGAGGCTGGTTAGGGAAAATTTAGGAGAAATCGGGGACAGAGGTAGTACAGGACTAAAAATATTCTATTCTGCAATGACTCTACAGAGGTTAGGTTTCTGGTAATGTGTCTACGATTTGATAAGTAGATTAGGTCTGACAAACGAATACAGGATAAATTGGCTCCTATACGAAATATCTTTGATTTATTCACAAAAAGTTGCATGACGCGCTATTCTCTTAGAGAATAAGTGACTGTCGGTGAAATGCTTGTAGAATTTCGAGGACGATGTAGTTTTCGAATGTACATTCCTTCCAAACCTAGCAGATATGGAATGAAAATGTTCAATACAGCTAGTGTAAGAACAGCCTACACCACAGAATCTGATTAAGGACAGCTACAAAATAGACCTTATAAGCTGCGTAGCCATGCAACTGGCGTGAAAAGGTTGCGTACTCGTATTTCCAAAACATCAAGAAATGTAACCAGGGATCATTATTTTACGAGCTAGGAATTGTTCCCGTCACTTCTGAAAGACCATCAATCAAGTAGTGAAACAAACGAGAATTTATTCAACTCCAAAGCAAAACATGTATACAATCCAAACCAATGTCAAGCCTTTTTGTATTCCCAGTGATTAAAATTAGCAGAGAAAAGCACATTGGGTCTAAGAGATCCTTCAAAGCAAAGATGATACAAACGAACACAGTAGCAATGCAGGGCTACCAAACTGACGAATTCTTGATGCCTCAAAATTATCCTGTCAACTCATTTCCTCTTTCGGTCAAATTTTAGTCTGAATTTCTTTTCTCCTCAATAATATTCCGAACCCCCCCCCTCCCCCAAGAACCATGAACCTTGCAGTTGGTGGGGAGGCTTGCGTGCCTCAGCGATACAGATAACCGTACCGTAGGTACAACCACAACGGAGGGGTATCTGTTGAGAGGCCAGACAAACGTTTGGTTCCTGAAGAGGGGCAGCAGCCTTTTCAGTAGTTGCAGGGGCAACAGTTGGGATGATCTGGCCTTGTAACACTAACCAAAACAGCTTTGCTGTGCTGGTACTGCGAACGTCTGAAAGCAAGGGGAAACTACGGCCGTAATTTTTCCCGAGGGCATGCAGCTTTACAGTATGATTAAATGATGATGGCGTCCACTTGGGTAAAATATTCTGGAGGTAAAATAGTCCCCCATTCGGATCTCCGGGCGGGGACTACTCAGGAGGATGTCGTTATCAGGAGAAAGAAAACTGGCGTTCCACGGATCGGAGCATGGAATGTCAGATCCCTTAATCAGGCAGGTAGATTAGAAAATTTAAAAAGGGAAATGGATAGGTTAAAGTTAGATATAGTGGGAATTAGCGAAGTTCCGTGGCAGGAGGAACAAGACTTTTGTTCAGATGAATACAGGGTTATAAATACAAAATCAAATAGGGGTAATGCATGAGTAGGTTTAATAATGAATAAAAAAATTGGAATTCGTGTAAGCTACTACAAACAACATAGTGAACGCATTATTGTGGCCAAGATAGACACGAAGCCCACGCCTACAACAGTAGTACAAGTCTATATGCCAACTAGCTCTGCAAATGATGAAGAAATTGATGAAATGTATGATGAGATAAAAGAAATTATTCAGATAGTGAAGGGAGACGAAAATTTAATAGTCATGGGTGACTGGAATTCGGTAGTAGGAAAAGGAAGAGAAGGAAACATAGTAGGTGAATATGGATTGGGGCTAAGAAATGAAAGAGGAAGCCGCCTGATAGAATTTTGCACAGAGCACAACTTAATCATAGCTAACACTTGGTTCAAGAATCATAAAAGAAGGTTGTATACATGGAAGAAGCCTGGAGATACTGACAGGTTTCAGATAGATTACATAATGGTAAGACAGAGATTTAGGAACCAGGTTTTAAATTGTAAGACATTTCCAGTTGCAGATGTGGACTCTGACCACAATCTATTGGTTATGAACTGTAGATTAAAAGTGAAAAAACTGCGAAAAGGTGGGAGTTTAAGGAGATGGGACCTGGATAAACTGAAAGAACCAGAGGTTATACAGAGTTTCAGGGAGAGCATAAGGGAACAATTGACAGGAATGGGGGAAAGAAATACAGTAGAAGAAGAATGGGTAGCTCTGAGGGATGAAGTAGTGAAGGCAGCAGAGGATCAAATAGGTAAAAAGACAAGGGCTAGTAGAAACCCTTGGGTAACAGATGAAATATTGAATTTAATTGATGAAAGGAGAAAATATAAAAATGCAGTAAATGAAGCAGGCAAAAAGGAATACAAACGTCTCAAAAATGATATCAACAGGAAGTGCAAAATGGCTAAGCAGGGATGGCTAGAGGACAAATGTAAGGATGTAGAGGCTTATCTCACTAGGGATAAGATAGATACTGCCTACAGGACAATTAAAGAGACCTCTGGAGGACAGAGAACCACTTGTATGAATATCAAGAGCTCAGATGGAAACCCAGTTCTAAGCAAAGAAGGGAAAGCAGAAAGGTGGAGGGAGTATATAGAGGGCCTATACAAGGGCAATGTACTTGAGGACAATATTATGGAAATATAAGAGGATATAGATGAAGATGAAATGGGAGATACAATACTGCGTGAAGAGTTTGACAGAGCACTGAAAGACCTGAGTCGAAACAAGGCCCCGGGAGTAGACAACATTCCATTAGAACTACTAACGGCCTTGGGAGAGCCAGTCCTGACAAAACTATACCATCTGGTGAGCAAGATGTATGAGACAGGCGAAATTCCCTCAGAATTCAAGAAGAATATAATAATCCCGATCCCAAAGAAAGCAGGCGTTGACAGCTGTGAAAATTACCGAACTATCAGTTTAATAAGTCACAGCTGCAAAATACTAACACGTATTCTCTACAGACGAATGGAAAAACTGGTAGAAGCTGACCTCGAGGAAGATCAGTTTGGTTTCCGTAGAAATGTTGGAACATGTGAGGCAATACTGACCCTACGACTTATCTTAGAAGCTAGATTAAGGAAAGGCAAACCTACGTTTCTAGCATTTGTAGACTTAGAGAAAGCTTTTGACAATGTTGACTGGAATACTCTGTTTCAAATTCTGAAGGTGGCAGGGGTAAACTACAGGGAGCAAAAGGCTATTTACATTTTGTACAGAAAGCAGATGGCAGTTATAATAGTCGAGGGACATGAAAGGGAAGCAGTGGTTGGGAAGGGAGTGAGACAGGGTTGTAGCCTCTCCCCGATGTTATTCAGTCTGTATATTGAGCAAGCAGTGAAGGAAACAAAAGAAAAATTCGGAGTAGGTATTAAAATCCATGGAGAAGAAATAAAAACTTTGAGGTTCGCCGATGACAAAGTAATTCTGTCAGAGACAGCAAAGGACCTGGAAGAGCAGTTCAACTGAATGGACAATGTCATGAAAGGAGGGTATAAGATGAACATCAACAACAGCAAAACGAGGATAATGGAATGTAGTCGAATTAAGTCAGGTGATGCTGAGGGAATTAGATTAGGAAATGAGACACGTAAAGTAGTAAAGGAGTTTTGCTATTTGGGGAATAAAATAACTGATGATGGTCAAAGTAGAGAGGATATAAAATGTAGACTGGCAATGGCAAGGAAAGTGTTTCTGAAGAAGAGAAATTTGTTAACATCAAGTATTGACTTAAGTGTCAGGAAGTCGTTTCTGAAAATATTTGTATGGAGCGTAGCCATGTATGGAAGTGAAACGTGGACGATAAATAGTTTGGACAAGAAGAGAATAGAAGCTTTCGAAATGTGGTGCTACAGAAGAATGCTGAAGATTAGATGGGTAGATCACATAACTAATGAGGAGATATTGAATAGCATTGGGGAGAACAGAAGTTTGTGGCACAACTTGACTAGAAGAAGGGATCGGTTGGTAGGACATATTCTGAGGCATCAAGGGATCACCAATTTAGTACTGGAGGGCAGCGTGAAGGGTAAAAATCGTAGAGGGAGACCACGAGATGACTACACTAAGCAGATTCAGAAGGATGTAGGGTGCAGTAGGTTCTGGGAGATGAAGAAGCTTGCACAGGATAGAGTAGCATGGAGAGCTGCATCAAACCAGTTTCAGGACTGAAGACCACAACAACAACAACAATATTCTGAATGTAGCAAGAGTAAAATACTGGGAGGGAAAGGCTATCTGCAACTTGTAGGAAAACCAGACGGCAGTTATAATAGTCCAGGGACTTGAAAGAGAACCAGAGGTTGAAACGGGAATGAGACAGGGATGTAACCTATCCCCGATGTTATTCACTCTGTATATTGACCAGGCAGTAAAAGTTTCTTGATTTCCGCAAGGCGTTCAATACAATTCCCCACAGTCGTCTAATGAATAAAGTAAGAGCATATGGACTATCAGACCAATTGTGTGATTGGATTGAAGAGTTCCTAGATAACAGAACGCAGCATGTCATTCTCAACAGAGAGAAGTCTTCCGAAGTAAGAGTGATTTCAGGTGTGCCGCAGGGGAGTGTCGTAGGACCGTTATGTTCACAATATACATAAACGACCATGTGGATGACATCGGAAGTTCACTGAGGCTTTTTGCGTATGATGTTGTGGTATATCGAGAGGTTGTAACAATGGAAAATTGTACTGAAATGCAGGAGGATCTGCAGCGAATTGACGCATGGTGTAGGGAATGGCAATTGAATCTCAATGTAGACAAGTGTAATGTGCTGCGAATATATGGAAAGAAAGATCCCTTATCATTTAGCTACAATATAGCAGGTCAGCAACTGGAAGCAGTTAATTCCATAAATTATCTGGGAGTATGCATTAGGAGTGATTTAAAGTGGAATGGTCATATAAAGTTGATCGTCGGTAAAGCAAACGCCAGACTGAGACTCATTGGAATAATCCTAAGGAAATGCAATCTGAAAACAAAGGAAGTAGGTTACAGTACGTGTTTTCGCCCACTGCTTGAATACTGCTCAGCAGTGTGGGATCCGTACCAGATATGGTTAATTGAAGAGACAGAGAATATCCAACGGAGAGCAGCGCGCTTTGTTACAGGATCATTTAGTAATCGCGAAAGCGTTACGGAGATGATAGATAAACTCCAGTGGAAGACTCTGCAGGAGAGACGCTCAGTAACTCGGTACGGGCTTTTGTTGAAGTTTCGAGAACATACCTTCACCGAGGAATCAAGCAATATATTGCTCCCTCCTACGTATATCTCGCGAAGAGTCCATAAGGATAAAATCAGAGAGATTAGAGCCCACACAGAGGCATACCGACAGTCCTTCTTTCCACGAACAATACGAGACGGGAATAGAAGGGAGAACCGATAGAGGTACTCAAGTTACCCTCCGCCACACACCTTGCGGAGTATGGATATAGATGTAGAAACCAAAGAAAAAATTAAGAGTAGAAGTTGGAGTTCAAGGAGAGGAAATAAAAGCTTTTTAGGTTTGCCAAAGACCTTGTAATTCTGTCAGACACAGCAGTACACCTGGAAGAGCAGCTGAACGGAATGGACAGTGTCTTGAAAGGAGGATATAAGACAAACACCTACAACAGCAAAACAAGGATAATGGAACGTAGTCGAATCAAATCAGGTGAGGCTGAGCGAATTAGACTGGGGAAGGAGACACTTAAAGTAGTTATTTCGGGCAGCGAAATAACTGATGATGATCAAAGTAGAGAAGATATGAAATGTAGACCGCAAGAGCAAAAAAATAGTTTCTGAAGAAGAAAAATTTGTTAACATATATTTGTTACGAAGTCTTTTCTGAAGGCATCTGCATGGCGTGAAGCCATGGTGGGTATGAAACATGGATGACAAACAAGTTAGACAAAAAGGGAATAGAAGCTTTTGAGATGTGGTGCTACAGAAGAATGCTGAAGATTAGATGGGTAGATCGTGGAACTAATGAGTAGATACTGAATAGAATTGGGAAAACAAAAAATCAGTGCCACAACTTGACCAAAAGAAGGGATAGGTTGATAGAACACATTCTGAGACATTAAGGGGTCACCAGTTTAGTACTGGAAGAAAGTGTGGCGGGTAAAAATCCTTGAGCGACTCCAAGAGATGAATATAGTACGCAGATTCCGAAAGATGTAGGTTGCAGTAGTTACTCAGAGATGAGCCACAATATAGAGTAGCATGGACAGCTGCATCACACAACATTTCGGACTGAAGACCACAACAACGACAACAACGTTTCAGTATATCGTCATCAGTTACCCGATCTACCCACCTAATCTTCAGCTTTCTTCTGTGGCACCGAATATCTAAATCTTCCGTTATCTTCTTATCTAATCTTCCACACAATACTACACTCCAGACAAATACCATCATGAAGGCTTCCTAACATTTAAATTTATGTTCGATATTAACAAATTTATCTTATTCGGAAATGCTTTCCTTGCTATTGTCTACATCTACATGGTTACTCTGCAATTCACACTCAAGTGCCTGGCAGAGGGTTCATCGAACCATTTTCATACTACTTCTCTACCATTCCACACTCGAAAATGGCGCGTGGGAAAAAGGAACACCTAAATCTTTCCGTTCGAGCTCTGATTTCTCTTATATTATTATGATGATCATTTCTCCCTACGTAAGTGGGTGTCAACAAAATATTTTCGCATTCGAAAGAGAAAGCTGGTGACTGAAATTTCGTAAACAGATTTCGCCCCCAAAGAAAACCGCCTTTGTTTCAGTGACGGCCACCCCTACTCGCGTATCGTATCAGAAATGGCTCTGAGCACTATGGGACTTAACATCTATGGTCATCAGTCCCCTAGAAGTTAGAATTACTTAAACCTAACTAACCTAAGGACAGCACACAACACCCAGTCATCACGAGGCAGAGAAAATCCCTGACCCCGCCGGGAATCGAACCCGGGAAGCGAGAAAGCTACCGCATGACCACGAGCTGCGGACGCGTATCGTATCAGTGACACTCTCACCCCTACTGCGCGATAACACGAAACGAGCTGCCCTTCTTTGCACTTTTTCGATGTCCTCCGTCAATCCTACCTGGTAAGGATCCCACACCGCGCAACAGTATTCCAGCAGAGGACGGACAAGTGTAATGTAGGCTGTCTCTTTAGTGGGTTTGGCGCATCTTCTTAGTGTTCTGCCAACAAAGCGCAATTTTTGTTTCGCCTTCCCCACAATATTATCTATGTGATCCTTCCAATTTAAGTTGCTCGTAATTGTAATTCCTAGGTATTTAGTAGAACTGGCAGCCCTTAGATTTGTGCGATTTATCGTATACCCAAAATATATAGGATTTCTTTTAGTACCCATGTGGATGACCTCGCACTTTTCTTTGTTTAGTGCCAATTGCCACTTTTCGCACCATACAGAAATTCTATCTAGATCATTTTGTAATTGGAATTGATCGTCTGATGATTTTACTAAACGGTAAATTACAGCGTCATCTGCAAACAATCCGAGGGGGCTGCTCAGATTACCAGCTAGATCATTTATGTAAATCAGGAACAGCAGAGGGCCTATGACTCTACCTTGCACATATCAGTTCGGTTCTTCTCGATGATTTACCGCTCTGAGAGGAAATCACGAATCCAGTCATATAACTGAGACGATACTCCATATGCACGCAATTTGATTGATAGTCGCTTGCAGGGAACGGTATCAAAAGCCTATCGTGAAGCTGTATTTCATATCGTATGTATTTCAGTCATCATCAGTTACTGTGCTGTACTACTTCAGTGTCGCATTTTCTAATCTAATTCTCTCACCATCGCCTGATTTAATTCTATTGTAATAAATTACTCTTCTTTCAATTTTGCTGTTATTCAAGATGCAATCTATTTCCTTCTACTACTCTACCAACTACTTTGCCGACTGTGTCAGAATTAAAATGTCATCGGCCAACCTCTAAATTATTATTTAGTCTGCGCAAACTTTAATTTCCTTTCCGAATTCCTCTTTCGTGTCCGTCACTGCCTGCTCAGTGTATATGTTGAGTAAAAGCAGTGAGAGTCTACAGTCTGGTCTCACTACCTCCGTTTACGGCTTCCCTTTCATATTCTTGGACTGTTTATAACTGCAGCCTGGTTTAATTTCGCCCGAGGAAGCGAAGAAAAAGCCCTTCGCAATCTGCAGCCATTCTCTTCTGTGGCGAGGAAGCTGAAACAAAACGTATAATTAAATTACGTCACTGTTTTGGCCTTTAGACCTATCAACTGAACTTGTGCAGCAGAAATTGGGCACATAATGTTTCGTACATTAGTATATCACTGATTAGCTTACTACACTATTCCGAAGGTATGTGTAAGTGTAAATTTTTATCCTCATCAAATTATATTATCCGTAAAAGAAGATTTTACTAAGTAAAGATATTTTATCGACTACTAGCGGAGAAACCCGGCGTTCGCCAGCTGTTTACTGTAGCTATAGCTGTGCGTCAATGCCTATGCAACGTGGCATCTCGCCTTGTGCTTAATATTTATGACCTCATATCTTCTGAAGTATGACTCATACAATGTTACAATTCTGTAGGTTGACCCAGAGTCATACGTCGATACCGTCTGCGAAATGTGTTGCTGATAAAGTTAGTAACAATCAAGAAATAAATTTAAACGTTATACACGATGCGGAATTTTTCACGCATCTCGCTGTTTGTGGCGTCATATCTCTTGAACTACACAATTTTGCAGGTACATTCAGCGGTGTATGTGGATCCTGCCTGTGAAATGTGTCGTGAATACAATTATTAGTAAAGAAGTCATGTCTCAGGCATTACTTTTACTGCACGAACAACGGAAAAGTAGTGAGGCATACACCTTTTTCCTTTTGTCATTTTGCATGGGTTGTCAGGGAGAGAAAATTTCGTAAGGTTTTGCAAAAATTTGCAAAGTCTCTCGCATGTCGCTAAGTGTTCTCATTCTCAAATGCTGGGTGAATAAAATCTGAAGTTCGCCAGACTCTGTTTCACCCCCACCGCCACCCATTTGATAAATGGGTGATTCTCACCACAACAGCAATTGTCGCCTGACAGAAAGTTATATGGGTACCAATTTGGTTCAAATGTCTCTGAGCACTATGGGACTCAACTTCGGAGGTCATCAGTCCCCTTGAACCTAGAACTACTTAAACCTAACTAACGTAAGGACACCACACACATCCATGCCTGAGGCAGGATTCGAACCTGCGACCGCAGCAATCGCGCAGTTCCGGACTGAAGTGCCTAGAACCACTTGGGCACCGCGGTCGGCCACACACACAAACACACACACACACACACACACACACACACACACACACACACACACACACACACACACACGTACACATATACATTTTTATAATATGCACATACACTGAAGAGACCAAGAAACTGGTACACCTGCCTAATATCGTGTGGGGCACCCGCGAGTACGCAGAAGTGCCGCAGCACGACGCGGCATGGACTCGACTAATGTCTGAAGTAGTGCTGGAGGGAACTGACACCATGAGTACTGAAGAGCTGTCCATAAATCCCTGCTGAACACCAAGTTACAAGGCACCCAGATATACTCAATAATGTTCATGTCGGGAGAGTTTTGTCGCCAGCGGAAATGTTTATACTCAGAAGAGTGTTCCTGGAGCCACTCTGTAGCAATTCTGCACGTGTGGGGTATCACATTGTCCTGCTGGAATTGCCCAAGTCCGTCGGAATGCACAATGGACACGAATGGATTCAGGTGATCAGACAGGATGCTTACGTACGTGTCACCTGTCAGAGTCGTGTCTAGACGTGTCAGGGGTCCCATACCACTCCAACTGCACGCGCCCCACACCATTACAGAGCCTCCACCAGCTCGAACAAACCCCTGCTCACACGCAGGGTCCACGGATTCATGAGATTGTCTCCATAGCCGTACACGTCCATCCTCTCGACACAATTTGAAACGACACTCGTCCGACCAGGCAACATGTTTACAGTCATAAACAGTCCAATGTCGGTGCTGACGGGCCCAGGCGAGGCCTAAAGCTTTGGGTCTTCGGCTCCGAAAGCCCATATCGATGATGTTTCGTCGAATGGTTCGGTCACTGACACTTGTTGATATCCTAGCTTTGAAATCTGCAGCAATTTGCAGGTGGGTTGCACTTCTCTCACGTTGAACGATTCTCTTCAGCCGCCATTGGTCTCGTTCTTGCAGGATCTTTTTCCGGCCGCAGCGTTGTCAGAGGTATGATGTTTTACCGGATTCCTGATATTCATGGTACACTCGGGAAATGGTCGTACCGGAAAATCCCCACTTCATCGCTATCTCGCAGATGCTGTATCCCATCGCTCTTGTGCCGACTATAACACCACGTTCAAACTCACTGAAATCTTGATAACCTGCCGTTGTAGCATTAGTAACCATTCTAACAACTGCACCAGACACTTGTTGACTTATATAGGTGTTGCTGACCATAGCGCCGTGTTCTGCTGTTTACGTATCTCTGTATTTGAATACGCATGTCTATACCAGTTTCTTTGGCGCTTCATTGCATTTTTGCTCTACATTAATCGTATTTATTGAAAATATTTTCCTTCCGTTACTATAATGCACGAGTGCTTCGCAAATAGCTCTGCAGACCTATCTGAGATGTTGAGATGAGAAATAGGTACCCAAGACTTGCGTAACTGACTCCGTTTGGCAAGAACCGGACCCTAAGTGCAAGTTTTTGTTAAAGTGAAAGGGGGTAATATGGATTCGAAATTTTGTAATTTTTTTATGTTTATGGTACATGAAATTCATAAGTCAAACGTCAGTCACCCAAAGCAGTTCGATGAACTCTCAACAATTCTCGAGGAAATCGACTTTGAAGTTTATCAACCAAGTAGTGGAAGTCACTGGACTCATCAGCAGAAGCAGCATTTTCGTGAAGATGGCGAACAGTTGGATCGCCGAAATATCGAGTCAAGTTGATTTTAGGATCCGGCAGCAAACCCGAAGAGACTTTCGAGACTTATTACGCCGGGAAAGCCTACGTAATCATACAAAGCGGTAGATACATACAAGACATGAACAGTCACGGCGGAATTACACATTTTCTGTCATAACACGAGTAATAAAACAAGGTGGTTGCATTTCCTGGATGGAAATTGATATATAGGCGCTAATTGTCCTGTCGTATTATTGCACTGTTAGTACTTTGTCGTGCCTCCATTCTTCCTATTTTCCTAGAAAATTCTTTTCGGAGTGTGTCAGAACTCTCCAATACACTGAAAACAAGATATCCAACTTAGCGTTATTCTTTGCATTGTTTAAGCACTCGGATATCGATGGTAACGATCTGAGGGCGAAACCTGGGAGCGCGATTCTAAGCACTGTTGTGAGACGAGGTGTGTCTGCGAGAGGGGGAGTAGTAGTGTCTGCCGAGAGCTGGCAGGCAGAAGGTGTGTCGTGCTGCCCTCACGTCGGTTACGGCAGACCTTACCACTCTCAAGGCCTGGTTTCATTTATATTGCCAGGAGAGATTTAGATGACTTAACTACGAAGATCGAATTCGAGGTCAAATTCGCAAGCTTAGCACAAAAGCAATTGCAAGATTAGGCTCGTGATTGTTAATCCGAGTTCGCAATAACCCCATGTTTTGCTTGTCAGTGAAAGAAGTCTCCTTATCCTCGAAATAATAATCAATATTCTCCACATCTAATTAATAAACAGGGTGTATACGCGGACAAGGAAAAAGAATCCCGGATTTTTCCCGGATTTCCCAGTTAAAAATACACTTTCTACTGGGTGAAAACACACTTTTTCCGTGTTAAGTGACAGTATATTTTCCCTCCGATCTACAAAACTTATCAGTCCTTTGAATGGTTATGGTTTTATACACGGGCGTTGAATTTTCCGGCACTTTAGAAAACGGAACTCAGGGAAAAAGACACGTTTTGGTATTATCTTTGATGTGCAGCAACATGTACACTGCGTATTTTCGTATTACGGACGTATACATTCGAATTCCGCCAAACGCCGCATGTTACTTTCCGAATCATTGAAATCGAGATTGCGATGTGCTTTTGCAAGCCAGTCATAGCTCATGTCACGTGATCTCGCCAGCGCGAACACAAACAGTGATAGTTAATAGTTTAAATTAGTACACATAGTGTTGCTACAAGAAAAGAAAAGCTTTCACATATAATATTGGTCTTAAAGGTTAATAAGCTGCAAGATTAGCTAAGCTTTCACATATAATGTCGATCCTTTTTTGTGTGTGAAACTTCCTAGCAGATTAAAACTGTGTGCCTGACCGAGACTCGAACTCGGGACCTTTGCCTTTCGCGGGCACGTGCTCTACCATCTTTTTTTTTATTATTTATTTTTTGCTCTACCAACTTTTTTTTGCAGGTGCTCTACCGACTTTTTTTTAATTTTTTGCAGGTAAGAAGAAAACAAATAAAAAGCTCTTATGTATCAAAATAAAAGACGCCCGTTCTTCATAAAATAACACAATATCCTTTGAAAACGTAAAACATAAAAGGTAGCTATATTTCCGCAACGGCCTTCGTTTTTAATTCTTTTTGATTTTGATTTTTATTTTTCTTATTTTTTTTTTTTTTGTTAACATAAATGAGTATACAGTCTCACCATCAGCAGCAACTCTTTTTTTTTTAGGCACAGGAGAAAGAAAACAAATAGGCTGCAGATAGAGAGCTATGTGTGAAAAGGATAAATATGTGTAAGGAGGAAAAAAAAAACTTGGAAGAGGAGGAGAAAAGAGAAGTGAAATAAAATAGGAATACTTTCCGCGCCATGCTCCACTTTGGCGCGCCATCAGAACAAAATGCATTCTATCATTGACCATTGAAGGGGAACGTGGGATCGTCCAGTCTTGGCTGGCACGGTTCGTTGAGATTCCAGCTTTGAGGTGGGTTGGTGAAAATACTCTGTAAATAGTTCGCGAAAGTGGCCCGATAGTGTCGATGTCGGCGAAGGGTGTGGTGATAAGCTTGGAGGCGTGTCCAAAAGTCCGCCGAATCGACGGTGTCGTCCCGGAAGAGGTAGTTGAAAGCCATGCCACTGATCCATGTGATGGCATGCCACTTAGCCGATGGAAAGTAGGTTCAAATGGTTCAAATGGCTCTGAGCACTATGGGACTCAACATCTTAGGTCATAAGTCCCCTAGAACTTAGAACTACTTAAACCTAACTAACCTAAGGACATCACACACACCCATGCCCGAGGCAGGATTCGAACCTGCGACCGTAGCAGTCCCGCGGTTCCGGACTGCAGCGCCAGAACCGCTAGGCCACCGCGGCCGGCTGAAAGTAGGTCGTGTCGGGATGCATGATCGTGGTACGAGAAACGTGATGTGGTGGTACTCGGAGGTAGAAAGCCACAATCTTCTGTACGAGGGTCCAGACAGCTGCTGCTGGCCCACACTCAAAACGATGTAAATCTGTATCTTCGACATTGCACTTGAGGCACAGGGGTGAGTCCACCAGTGCGATGCGATGCAGTTTCTGTCTTGTAGTATACTTGCCGTTGACGAGAAGGTACCACATAGAGGTGGTCTCAGTGGTGAGATATGGCTGGTGGATCGTTTTCCAAACTGTAGGCCATGAAACCTGGGGGTGACGTGTTTCGACGGGGTTGCGGAGTGGAGACTTTCGGAGAAGGCGGTAGATGTCGCGGGTGGTCGTCTTCCTGGTCCTGGGGAGCTCGGTGCATATGTAGCTGTACTCCAAAAAGAAACGGCCGATATGTGACATCGGAGGTGGGATGTGTATCTGAGCTACCCAAGCACGACTCACGCTCCGTCCTCACTTCTGCGAGGTCCGGCGCACAGTTTTGATCTACCAGGAAGTTTCACATCAGAGCACACTCCGCTGCAGAGTGAAAATCTCATTCTGGTTCTTTGGGCGTGTTACACTTTAAGATATATCACACAAATGTGCCAGTAAAATTTTTAATAATGACATAAATGTCTGATCTTTAGGATTCGAAATTCTTATAAATGGCTCGGCATCAAAGAGTTGATTTTTGAATGAGAGTCAAACTCCCTGTGATTTAAGAAATTCGTGGTACACTCTCGCACATAATTCAACTTACGTAAAAGGATATTTACTTTGACAGTAACGCTTTTCAAACCACCATTCGAAATATTTTCCCGCGACCTGTTAGAAATAGGTTCGTTTCAGCAGTTGCCAGAGAGCACAGAAAACAAGATAACAGGCGACACCGCGCTTGCGCAGCTACCATGACGTAGGAAGCCCGTATGTACGTACGTGTAAAACATTGAAAGATCATACATTACGTCATAAAAGAAACAAGACATCAGAGGATACTCCAAGAGCATCGGAATTTTGTCAACCATACTAAAATATGCACATTTAAAATGCATACTTAAAATCGACATTCGTATGTCCAGATTCCCAATGAAGTAGACGTCGACCTGATATTAATCTTTTCAGTGTGATTTTCGGGATGTAAATTTTCTTGGAGCACCAGTACTGCATTACATCATGTTTGGTTCTTTATGATGGCATAACGCCATACGTGCTAGAAGATGAAAACGTGCACTTGAAATGCAGCGAACAGTTGAAACTAGACAGTATGGTGGAATTAAACATTTCGTTTCAAATACATTGACTGCCTCTGCGGAAAAGGTTAATAAAAGCCAAATTTCTTTAGCAAACAGACAAAAATAACTTGATTGTTCTGCAAGGCGATTAATGTTTGACTGTCAGAAAATAAAATCTGAAACTATTCACATATTTTAGCCTTCTGTAATTATGTGAATGTATTTTAATTCACTTGATAGCTCCTGGTCACAGATATCCGTTTTGTTTTCATTTGACGTGAGAGTAAACGAAGGGGAAACAGAAAAATCACTGAACGTAAACACGGGTCACGTGGAGACTACCCACTGTATCTCAGACTGCTCTGCGCAACAGCCCTGGATCTACGATATTTACTAACCAGTTCAATACTAAAAAAATAGCGATTTTTCAAAAATATGTTCATCTTGTAGCGCACATCTTTCTGAAAAGCCTGAAACATAAAACATATGTGTTCGAGGAAATGTAAAACATGCTGTTTGGTCTGAAGTGTGCCAAAGTGCAGTGCCACGCCTCTTCATACAGCGTTCTTCTATCGCACGTCACTGTATTTCGCTCTGTGATGTTGAAACGCGTATATTTTGTAAGGGATGCCATCAAACTATATTCAGGACAGTGGAGATTGAAATGTCCTGGTGCTTCTCCTGCTCCCAATCAACCGGTTTGACAGCCTGCCCCCCTTTAAAAAAAAATTTTTAAAAAGATCTCGCAATTAACAGCGAATGGGATTATTTGTAATCGGTAGAAGAAGAACTCTTCAGAAAAGTTCCACTCTTTATTGCCTATTTGCTAATAACTTGCTGTTTTGTGTGACATAAAGTTAAATACCGGATACATAAAACCAATAAAGACAAGAGACAAGCAAGAAAGTCACATTTCTTCAATCCTTAGCTCCGAGCATATTTTTCTCTCTAATCTTGCTACAGCTTTACATGGCGTGCTTTCCTTTCTGCGACAGTTCGTAAAACGTTTTGCTACATGAAAAATCGAAATTTCGTTATCTAATACTGAAGAAGCTGTTAATACAAATAATACCCAAGACTGGTGTGGTTTCTCGATCTGATTGCGTCTATTTTGTCACTGTCTGCTAGATAAAATAAAATAGGCCATTCTAATATTGCAGCAGTTTTGTAAAACACACCAAATAAACGAGACTGTTTTGGCACAAATGGTCATTTTTATAACACGACAGAATATAATTCACGAAGTACCAATATGAAATGCTTATTAGGCCTGCTACAAGCAAAAAGCTTTATGTTAGGAAATAGTTTCACATTTGATTCATACGCACCAGTTTCTCAAGCATGAGATCGGAAAGTAGTATTACGAAATTTTTTACATAAATTTGGAATCGTTTTATTCTTCCATAATTTGTGTGATGGCCCCGTTTCTTCTCCTTCTTCGTTTTAAGAGACAATCTTGTCATCACCAGTTCTGTAGCTATTCCTGCCATTGTCAAAATTTGTTGGTCGAGTCACTTCACTAACCATGCCAGAATCACCGGTTCAGTTATCCCGCAATCATTACTCCTCGGTTAGGCGTTGTTACGTGTTCGTACAACACGTGTTCGGCTGCTAGCCGGGGTCAGTCAACTGGTCTTTACTAGTGAAGCGATCTGGCCAAATTTTTCTATCAAAATTTCATTGGGTACACCGAGAAAATAATACGTAATTTTATTCTGTTATTCTTGTTAGTCGTTTGTTTCCATTCTGGTAGTCTGAATCTATGAATTTTGCTAGAAATTATAACAACGCTGATCAGTTGCAAACCCAATGAACCATATAGTCAGACAGCGATTGGCATTCATCCGTTCGGCTTTACTCCGCTCACCTCTTATAGCTCCGTCCCCTTTTGTCTGCGGAAAGTTTATTTCTAGATGCGACGAGGTTTCTCCTGACAGAGACATCACGCACACTATGCTCGCATTCAAAAATCATCTTATGATTCAAATTAAAATGTCTTCAAATATGTTGAAAAACCAACAGGGAAGCGTTTCAAAATCATATGAATAATCGATAGACAAACGTGCGCTGGATGCTAGACGCTTTGTGAAACAAGTTTTTTTCCTCAAGAGTATGAATTTGGCGCGACCTTTTCCCAGTAGCATCTAGCTAGCTAGCTGCTTGTTGCGACTGCTTGCACAGCCAACAGCCACATTCCTGTAGCTAGAAGCAGGAGAATCTACTGCTCAAACGCGACTCAACTTCGCATGCGCATGAGCCCGCTCGTAACTGCTAAAACGATTCTAATGTAAACAGTTGTGACTTCACGCTCATCGGAGGCAATTTGTTGTTATGAAGCATTGCATAGTCTTACTAAAGCCTTTGACACATTTTGCTGTTGGCACACGCTTGCTTGAGCACTTTGAGTCGTTGTTGTGTATGGCGCATTTCCTTTGCAATTTAAGTTATTTCCGTTTTTTCTCTCGTTTATGTTTTATTATTGAAGTTTTATTCTGCAGTAGCGGGATACAGTGATATTCTTTGTTAGAGTATCGGTTATTACCAGTCAAAATTACAAAAATTTAACAGAAAACTAAAACAATGAAAAATTCCCGGAATTCTAAAAATGTCCCGGGTTTTTCCTCGTTTTCTCCCGGACGAAAAAATTCCCGGGTTTTTCCCGGATCTCTCGTTTGTCCCGGGTCGTATACACCCTTACCAGGGTGTATACATGGACAAGGAAAAAAATTCCCGGATTTCCCGCTTGAAAATAGGCCTACACTTTCTCCCGGGTGAAAATACTGTTTTTCCGGGTTAAGTGACAGTATACTTTTCCTCGTCACTGTAAAACTTATCAATCCTTTGAATGTTTATGGTTTTATACACCGACGTAGAATTTTCGAGCACTTTAGAAAACTAAACTCAGTGGGGACAGAAACACGTCTTCGAAAGATCTTTAATGTGCAGCAACATGTACGCTGCTTATTTTCGTGTTACGAAGGTATAAATTCGAATTCCACTGAACAACGCATGTTACTTTACAAAGCACAGAAATCGAGATTGTGGCGCGCTTTTGTAAGCCAGTCATAGCTCATGTTACGTGATGTCGCCAGCTGATGACAGCATAGGACACGTGATGTAGTCAGCCAATAGCAAGATCACCCTTAAGAACTGCGAACACACAAATAAGAAAAGTTATTGGTTTAAATTAATATACATCGTGTTGCTACATGAAAAACAAAGCTTTCATGTATAATACTGGTCTCTCAGATTAATACGCTGCAAGAGAAGCTAAAAAATGGTTCAAATGGCTCTCAGCACTATGGGACTTAACTTATAAGGTCATCAGTCCCCTAGAACTTAGAACTACGTAAACCTAACTAACCTAAGGACATCACACACATCCATGCCCGAGGCAGGATTCGAACCTGCGACCGTAGCGGTCGCGCGGTTCCAGATGTAGCGCCTAGAACCGCTCGGCCACCCCGGCCTCAGAGAAGCTATGCTTCCATATATAATGTTGATCTTTTTTGCGCGTATTACACTTTAAGATACATCACACAAACGTCCCAGTAAAATTTTTTATAACGACGTAAATGTCTGATCCTCTGGACTCGAAATTCTTCTAGATGGTCGTCCGCAAAGAGTTGATTTTTTTTTTTTTACCGAGCGAGGTGGCGCAGTGGTTAGACACTGAACTCGCATTCGGGAGGACGACGGTTCAATCCCGCGTCCGGCCATCCTGATTTAGGTTTTCCGTGATTTCCCCAAATCATTCCAGGCAAATGCCAGGATGGTTCCTCTGAAAGGGCACGGCCGACTTCCTTCCCTAATCCAATGAGACCGATGACCACTCTGTCTGGTCTCCTTCCCCAAAACAACCAACCAACCAACCAAGTTGATTTTTAAGTGAGAGTCAAACGCTCTGTGATTTAATAAATTCATCGCACAATCTCGCACAAAGTTCATCTTGCGAAAAAGGAAATTTACTTTGAAAGTAACGCTCTTCGAAACACCATTCGCAATGTTTGCCCGTGACCTGTTAGAAATAAGTTCGTTTCAGCAGTTGCCAGAGAGCACAAGGTAACAGGTGTTACTGCGCTTGCGCAGCTACGATGACGCAGGGAGCCAGCATGTTCGTACGTGTAGAACATTAAAAGATCTTGCATTACGTCACAAAAGAAACAAGACATCAGAGGATACTCCAAGAGCATCGGAATTTTGTCAACCATACTAAAATGCATAATTCGGTTTAAAGTGCACATTCGTATATCCAGAATCGGATGTACATTTTCTTGAGTACCAGTACTGTATTATATCATGTTTGGTTCTTTATTATGGCGTAATGCCCCACGAGCTAGAAGATGGAAAACGTGTACTTGAAGCCGGCCATAGCGGCCGAGCGGCTCTAAGCGCTACAGTCTGGAACCGCGCTGCTGCTACGGTCGCAGGTTCGAATCCTGCCTCGGGCATGGATGTGTGTGATGTCCTTAGGTTAGTTAGGTTTAAGTAGTTCTACGTTCTAGGGGACTTATGACCACAGCAGTTGAGTCCCATAGTGCTCAGAGCCATTTGAACCAGCGTGCACTTGAAATGCTGCGAACAGTTGATGCTAGCCAACAGTGTGAAATTTAAAAACTTCGTTTCAAATAAATTGACTGCCTCAGAGCAAAAGATTAATAAAAGCCAAATCTCTTTAGCAAACCGACAAAAATAACTTCATTGTTCTGCAAGGCGATCAATGCATGACTGTCAGAAAGGTGGAAATAAAACCTGAAACTCCTCCGTAATATTGCCCTCTGTAATTATGTGAATGTATTTTAATTCATTCGATAGCTCCCGGCCACAGAAATCCGTTTTGTTTTCATTTATTGTGAGAGTAATAAATGAAGAGGAAACAGCAAAATCACTAAACGTAAACACGGGTCACGTGGAGACTACCCGCCTCCCCACTACAGCTCAGACTGCTTTGTGCATCAGCCCCGGATCTACGATATTGCCGAACGGCGGCAATACTAGATAGTGGCGCCCAGCCACACATCTGTAGCCAGAAGCGGGAAAAGGTAGAAGTCATACGCGACTCAACTGCTCAAACGAATCTAATATAAACAGCTGTCACGTCACCCTCATCGGAGGCAATTTGTTGTTAGGAAGCATTGCATACTCTCCTAAAGCCTTTGACACACTTTGCTGTTGGCAGACTCTTGTATGAGCACTCTGTTTTATTGTTGTATATGGCGTATTTCCTTTTCCATTCTTTTTTTTCTGTCGTTCATATTTTGTTGCTACAGCATTATTCTGCAGAAGTGGGATACAGTAATATCCTTTGATAGAGTATTGGTTCTTACCAGTCAAAAACACATAAATTTAACTGAAAAATAAAACAATGAAAAATTCCCGGATCTCCCGGTTGTCCCGGGTCGTATACACCCTGTAGTATGTGCAACCTGGTGCATTGGCCATAGTAAGAGAAAGTAACCTGCCACACTTATGTAGGAAGCTGACCACCATTAAAGGACTACACCTTGGAAGCGATGGAATGGTGCGTGTGGCCATTATTTGAACACTGCAAGGGGTTTTGCAGAGTTCAATCTGCAAGCTATGTCCTTTACCGACTGATGTGCTACAAGAGTGAACAGTCTATTCGTGTTTTTTTTATTTGCGTGTTTTTCTCCTGTTGTCTTGTGTATACGTTGCAGCAGACTCACTGTATTTTGTCTTTCTTTTTTCTTTATTGGATTTCGATTCCCTACCAGAGAGGAGGGGGGGTAGGGCTAGCAGCAGCACAATACGCCATTCTGCAGCCTACAGAAAAGTTAAAAAACAGAATCAGGAGATATGGAAAACAAACAAAAATAGGCGATAAAATGGTGGCTTAAAAACTGAAACATGGACAAAAAGGTACAAAGAAAATATAAAAACAAAGCGATCGGCGATGCTGATTCAAACACATAGTAAACAGACAGGCACAGTTTAAAAAACACGGAGACAGTCTGCTTTCTGTTCGCACACGATAAAAAAAACACAACTAGCGACAGTATGGTGGGTGTTCGCAACACTGACAGGGGACGCGCAACACTGAACACTCACTTAAAACAGCACTATACAGGCGACACGGTGGCTAATGGGGTGGGGGGAAGGACCCAGACCGATGAGGGGGGAAAAGGGGGGAAGGAGAGGAAAGGAAAAGAGGGGGTAGCCGACGGAGTGAGCAGACATAGAAAAAGGGGGGGGGGGGCTGCGTGGAAGCGAGAAGAAGTGGGAAAGGCAGTGGAGTGGAGAGCAAAAAGGACTTGGAGGAGAGAAAGCAGGCAGAGAGAGGGTAGGAGGGAAAAAAAACAGGGTGTAGGGAGCCCAAGAAAAGGGGGAGGGGAGGATCAGGATAGGAGGGATAAATGGAGGGAGAGAGGGCATCATCCGTGAGGGGGAGTTGTGACGTCCCCTCTCCCCTTTTCTTGTCGCTGTTGATGTTGAGCCGCTACTGCTACAGCTCGGTCGGTGGAATGGAGATATGACGCGCAGTGACGGTTGTCCCCGTCGGATAACGTGGAACAGCACCTGAAAATCTATAAAGAAAATTGTTCCTCGCGTAATGTATGAAAGTCCGTTTGCGAGTCCGCACAGTCTTCTCAGCGATGCGAACTGCTGAATTTAATTGTCTGCTATGGTTTTATGATGATTTGCTATGCCCGGTTAGTTAGTTATTGCAGTATTGAGTGAATCATTCATCACCGGCGTCGTTTCACACCACTGAAGCGAGGAAAACTTCATTTGCGGCTCAGTATCAGTAGTTGTTGTTACGTTGCTAGGTAGAATTGTTCGCTACGGGATGACGCAAATCCAGAGATAATCTATACTGTTATCTTGCATTCGTGCGTCGTAATATTATTTCGGCAAAGCACTCCTTTCAATGCTCAATGTTCATCAAGTCACTCTTTCAGTTAAAATGTTCACAGTTAATTATTTCCGATCATCAATTATCACACAGTTCCATTAATGATAGAGCCAACACGTGAGATTTCCATTACTGACGAACAATTATTATTGTTCCTTCTTAGCAGTTAGTTTATAATCACATCACACCACACGCACACAGATGGATCAGATCAATTACGATTCTTTTCAATTCGGTGATCGTGACAATTACAACTTTTACAATCGGCGCATTTGTATTATCTTCGTGTGGTCATATTAACGTTTCCTACTCAAGGCTAATCAGGTATTGCAGTCTTCGATACTATGTCCATTCTACGTTGTAACTGTTCACTTTGATGAAGGTTGAGTCGAACAATAATATCTCCAATAATTAAAGTTCATTAATTCCTCATACACTATCAGAATATCACTTCAGTTCAAGTTCTCAAGTCAGAATAACTGAGAACAAAGTCCGTGCATCTCTATCACGCAATAGTACTTCTTTTTTTAATAGAAACAATCTCGTAGCGTTCCATTTGTAGTACTGTAACAAACGGTGCTCTCTCACAACTTGATAGCAAGCAAGCTAGCAAGCGACTAACATTTCCATGATCGAGCATTGTAGACGCATTTAATTACCTTTTCGCCGTGTTTACAACTCTCTTTCACAATAAATGTTTTCTCTGTCCGACATATTACTTTGGATTTAACTTTCGTCGTACTGATTTGCAGTTGTTACTGAGATGTTTGATAGCTAATTAAAAATAACCTTTCTTTTTTTCTACCTTTATATCATGACATACTCAGTAATTATTGAAATTGGTGTTCATCAAAACTTTAAGGTTCACGGAAAAGGAGCCGATGGGGGTAAGGAATAAGGATGTACAGAATCTGCGTAGGGGACGGGAGGTGTATACGGAAGGCGAGGTGAAGTGCATGGCGCTCGAGGATCTGGAAGGACTTATAGAATTTGTGGTGTGGCCGGCCGCGGTGGTCTAGCGGTTCTAGGCGCTCAGTCCGGAACCGCGCGACTGCCACGGTCGCAGGTTCGAATCCTATCTCGGGCATGGATGTGTGTAATATCCTTAGGTTAGTTAGGTTTAAGTAGTTCTAAGTTCTAGGGGACTGATGACCACAGATGTTAATTCCCATAGTGCTCAGAGCCATTTGAAACATTTTTTTGTGGGGTGGGGAGGGTGTGTGGGTGGATATCCAGGTGGGACTGGCATAATAATTGTCAAAGTTGTCGTATCTGTCAAGATAACACTGCTCCCTACTTTAAATTATCATGTCATTCTTATTTGGGTTTTCGGGTTTCTTGGGGTGTTCTCCTTGGGAAAGGAGATGAAGGATGTAGAGGTGGATGGTATGGGGGACACAATGGTGAAGACGCAGCAGAGGGCGGGGTTGGAGAGGAGAGGAGCAACCAGGGGATGAGGGGGATCAAGGCAGCAGGAGGTGTAGAGGACGCAGGTATGTTCGAGGAAAAGGAGCAGATAGGGAAAAGGAATCAAGTTGTACAGAATCCGCGTGGGGGACGGGAGGCGTATATGAAGGGGAGGCGGAGTGCATGGCGCTCGAGGATCTGGAGTGACTTACAGAATTTGTAGGGGGTGTGGGTGGATATCCAGGCGGGACTGGCATAACAGGATGGGAGGGATTAAGGATTCGTAGGTGTGGAGGATGGCAGACGGGTTCAACCCCCACGTCCGGCCAGAGAGGACTTTGAGGAGTCGGAGGCGGTTGTGGGTTTTGGATTGGATAGAGCGTAGATGAGGGATCCAGGTGAGGTGACGGTCAATGGTGAGGCCCAGGTAGGTGAGGGTGGGGTGAGGTGGACAGGACGGGCGCAGTGGGCAAGGGTGTCTTTCGTCATTTTCTTTTTTTCTTTGTTGTATTTCAATTCCCCATCGGGACAGGCTGGCAGCAGCATATGCGCTGCTCTTCAGCCAAAAGACATAGAACAAACAATAGAAGACATTTAAAAATAACAAAGGACAGAATATGGTGAACATAGATATAAAAAAAGGGGGAACATCATGGAAGGCAATAGACAAAAAACGGGGTGATCGTAAAATGGAGATAAAAAACAGTTCAAACTGTTTAAAAGTAGCTCACACAAAAGGCCACACACTGCGACAATTAAAAGAACACAAGGCACAGTATGACTGGAGCATAAAAGGTATCAACAGATGGTGTAGCACATAACAAACACTGACAGCGAACCTCAAGGCAGTACATGATTAAAATCACACCTCTTGATGCACAGCAGAAACAGCACTAAACACAACACTGATGTGGCACACTGATGATGATCAAAACAGAGGATCTGCCAGGCACAAGGAGATGAGGGAGACTGGAAGAAGGGAGGGAGGGGAAGAGATGGGCGAGATGAGCGGGGGGGGGGGGTGCGCTGAAGAGGGCCAGGTAGGGAGGGATGTGGCAAGGAAAGAGGCAAGTATGGGGTGCAGGGTCTCAGGGGAGGGGGGAGGGAAGGAGGAAAATCCGCTCTGGGAGAAGGAGGGACGAGGAAAAAAGGGGGCCCTGGGGAGGGGGGGAACAAGGCCAGGTTATAGTTGGAAGGAGGGTAGATGTCACGGTGAAGTTCGTCATCCAGGAGGGGGAGGCGTTGGAAATTTCCCTGATGAAGGAGATGGAGGGTGTGGAGGTGGAGAGAGGGAGGGATACAGCGATAGAGGCGCGGCAACGGGCGGGGAGTGGAGAGGAAGGAGGAAACCAGAGGGTGGGGCGGATCGAGAATGCGGACAATGTAAAGGATGCGGAGATGTTGGAGGAACAGGAGGAGGTGGGGGAAGGGGATCAGTTCATACAGGAGCCGTGTGGGGGAAGGAAGGCGGATACGGAAGGCAAGGCGAAGCGCATGGCGTTCGAGGGTTTGGAGGGCCTTGTAAAAGCAGGTGGGGGCGGAGATACTGGCAACGTTGGCATAACAGAGGATAGGACGGATGAGGGATTTGTAGGTATGGAGGATGGTAGAAGGATGCAATCGCCATGTCCGGCCAGACAGGAGTTTCAGAAGGCGGAGGTGGGAATGGGCTTTCTGCTGGACGGTCTGGAGATGAGGGGTCCAGATGAGGTGTCGATCAAGGGTGAGGCCAAGGTATTTCAGGGTGGGGGTGAGCTGGATGGGACGACCATAAAGGGTGAGGTAGAAATCATGGAGGCGAAAGGAGCGAGTGGTGTGGCCTATGATGATTGCCTGGGTTTTGGAGGGGTTGAGACGGAGGAACTACTGGTTACACCAAGTGGTGAACTGGTTAAGGTGGGTTTGGAGGGTACGTTGAGACCGTTGAAGGGTAGGATAGAGAGCCAGGAAGGCAGTGTCATCAGCAGACTGGAGAAGGTGGACTGGTGGGGGTGGCTTGGGCATCAGCTGTGTACAAGAGATAAAGGAGAGGGGAGAGGACAAAACCCTGGGGGACGCCAGCCGTGGGATAAAATATACAGGAGTTGGTGTTGTGGAGGTCTTCCGTCATGTTTTATGTTTAAATGTATATTTGTTTCTGTGATTGTGATTTCGAGATTACAGTTACAAACACTATGGACAGAATACCTGACTGAAGGACGCAATGTTGTGTGCATTTAGTTGTGATACTTTCTATGATTTAGCAGAACTTGTTTACTTGTATTATGCTGGAAGGAAATTAATATTCCTTTGCCGGCAGGTATGTTCGGTGGTTACATGTGAGTGAGTCTGTGAACAGTGCTGCCCTCTCTGGAGGTACGAGAGCTATCCACAAAGTACGTTACGTTTTCGTTTGTGTCCGTTAGGGGCGGAGCTAGCGCGGCCATCTTGGTGTCATGGCATTCCGCCGCTCAGTCGGCATCCTGCCGTGCTAGTGAGAGGTTCGTGCTGTACTCTGTTGAGTTACTGTGACAGTTTGAAATGTCAGCGTCAATTGAAAATGCCGTGAAGTGTGAAGTGCGTGCTGTAAAAGTTTCTGACTGCAAAAAACTGTACACCGATAGAAATCTATCGGCAGCTTTGTAAGTGTATGGAGACAACATAATCACTGAAGGTGGAGTGCGTCAATGGGTCATAAAATTTAAAAATGGCATGAATTAACGTTCATGACGAGGACCCAGGATAGTGACTGCCGAACTTGTCGAAAACGTCGATGCCGCGGTCCGTGAAAACCGTAATTTCACAATAACGGAACTCTCTATGAGTTTTCCACAAATTTCACGAAGTTTGTTGCGCGAAATCATTACCGAAAAGCTCGGTTACCACAAGTTTTGTGCAAGATGGATACCAAAAATCTTGACAGAGATTCACAAAAATCTGCGAATGGCTGCAGCGTTAATGTTTTTGGACGCTTACGAGAAAGATGGCGACTCATTACTCGATCGCATCGTTACTGATGACGAAACATGGGTTAAGCAAGTGAACTGCGAGACAAAATTGCAGTCAATGCAGTGGGGGCACACAAATTCCCCCCAAAAACCCAAGAAATGCGTGCAGACAATGTCGGCAAGGAAGGTGATGGTGACTGTCTTTTGGGACAGAACACGTGTGATTTTTGTGGATTTCCTGGAAAGAGGCACTACAATAAACTCTCAAAGGTATTGCCAAACTCTGCACAACCTCAGAAGAGCAATACAAAACAAGTGCAGGTGAAAGTTGGGCTCAAAGATCTTGCCGAATAACGACAACTCCCGGGCCCACACATCAAATGCCACTCGTGAAGTTCTCGAATCTTTTAAGTGGGAGTTGTTTCCTCATCCGCCGTACAGTCCCGACCTGGCACCGAGCGACTTCCACTTATTCCCAGCAATGAAGAAGTCGTTGGATATGCAGCGTTTTGATGACGACGCACAGCTTCAAGAAGAGGTAACCACATGGTTGAAGGCGCAGGCGGCCGAATTTTACGACGAAGGAATTTCCGAGCTCGTCCATCGCTACTATAAGTGCCTTAATTTAAATGGCAACTATGTAGAAAAGTAGTATTTAAGTGTGGCTTTCATCTGTATATAATAAAAAAAATTTCCAATACTTTATTTATTTTTAATTCCAAAACGTAATGTACTTTGTGGATAGCCCTCGTATTTGTACATTGGGCCACCCCTCCAAGAGCACCTAACGGCGAGGGAGAGACGTGCAGTTCTGAATGGATCTCAGTCGCACGGCTGTCGGACGTCGGGGCTCGCGCGCCTCGTATGCTAAAAGGCTAATATGTATATTTTCTTTGTGTGTGATTGTTGTCAATAATAGTCCGCAGCTCGTGGTCGTACGGTAGCGTTCTCGCTTCCCACGCCCGGGTTACCGAGTTCGATTCCCGGCGGGGTCAGGGATTTTCTCTGCCTCGTGATGACTGGGTGTTGTGTGATGTCCTTAGGTTAGTTAGGTTTAAGTCGTTCTAAGTTCTAGGGGACTGATGACCATAGATGTTAAGTCCCATAGTGCTCAGAGCCATTTTTGTTGTCAATAATAAGTGTTTCTCTACACACGTTGTCATTCATTGCAATCCGAATTGATCAGAATCATTATACAGTCCTTTAAATTCCTGGTCGTCCAGTAAAATTGATGATTCAAATTTCCGTCTGCGGGCGCTAACATCATGAATAAGTATGTAAAACTGACTAGTCCACCGAAGTTCAGGGTAGTAATATCCTTCAAATTACATTCCACATGTATGATTTTTTCTTCGCCACATACAGCGGACATACCACTTTATGTGGAAGTTCTGTGACGCGCTAACATAGATGCGGAAAAAAAACCACTGCATTCTACTACAACACACCCAAGCAATAAAACCATTAAACGTGCATAAATAAATTACGTAAAAACCAACTGTAAGACAAATAACGAATAATAGTGGACGATTAACAAAGACAATACAAGAAAACAAACAAAGAACAACGTGAAAATGTACATTTCCATGTACGTATCTGTATCTGTCAAAATTTTAAATAAAAGTTTATATACAATACCAAAAAAATTCCAGGTGGCATCAAATTTTTAGACAAAGGTGCATGTCCTACGAGCATTTCCGCCTAGCGTAGAATACATAAAACTTACGATACTGGTGATCATAGATCGCATTTTGTTTCGGTCACTTTTTTCCTTTTTTCTTTTTCTCCATTCAATTCCAACACCTACATCATTTAAATACAAAATTCATCAAAAATATATGCTATTCAACATATCTAATTGTAATTTTTATAAAAAATGCACGTCTTCACTTTTCTAATTACAAATTGCACGCAAAAATTCTGTATAATTTAAAAATTACAAATTAATTTTTATTTATCTTTTTGTATTTTAGAGTTCACCTAAATGTTCACAGAACCTGCACATGTGTTTACAAATTTTATTCCGCCAGGATTTTTTAAAGGGCTAACTGAGGTTGAACACATCGGTTTCCGTTTTTTTCTGTTCAACCAAGTTAAGGAATCACACCGAGGCCGAACATTAGTTTAAACAGGGGGGAATGAAACGAGACAATGTTGTTGTTGTTGTTGTTGTTGTTGTGGTCTTCAGTCCTGAGACTGGTTTGATGCAGCTCTCCATGCTACTCTATCCTGTGCAAGCTTCTTCATCTCCCAGTACCTATTGCAACCTACATCCTTCTGAATCTGCTTAGTGTATTCATCTCTTGGTCTCCCTCTACGATTTTTACCCTCAACGCCGCCCTCCAATGCTAATATTTGTGATCCCTTGATGACTCAGTACATGTCCTACTAACCGGTCCCTTCTTCTCATCAAGTTGTGCCACAAACTCCTCTTCTCCCAAATTCTATTCAATACCTCCTCATTAGTTATGTGATCTACCCATCTAATCTTCAGCATTCTTCTGTAGCACCACATTTCGAAAGCTTCTTTTCTCTTCCTATCCACTTCCATACATGGCTACACTCCATACAAATACTTTCAGAAACGACTTCCTGACACTTAAATCTATACTCGATGTTAACAAATTTCTCTTCTTCAGAAACGCTTTCCTTGCCATTGCCAAACAGAAAAAGAGCTAATATGTGAGGAATTTAGCAAATTGGAAAAACTGTAGCCTTTTTGCACATTTTTAATGAAAAAGCTAATCAAAGAATAAATGATTTCTTGTTCGTTTCCATTTTACTCTTCTTCTTTCCTTCGAACTCATGCCCCCCCCCCCTCCCCTCACACACACACACACACACACACACACATACACACACACACTCCAGGCGAGCAGTTTACCACATAGCCACACCGATTATCGAAAGTTAAGCATATTAAAAATGGTCGAAAACTTTAAAGTCGAATTCCTCGAATATTTTTCTCAGTTACATGGAACTAACAGGCGGGTGTAATTAAAGTGCAGTTACTCATGCAGGTCCAATGTGCGCTGTAGTTGTTGCATGGCAGCGAAACTTGGTTAGATATACTAACGCGTTAAAACGGAACCAGTATATATTAGAACAAATAAGCCCTCGGTCACAAATAATGAGTTAAAATTGACCAGGTTTCGACGCTACTATGAGCGTCGTCTTCAGAATTAAAATAACTGTTCTAAAACATATTAGGTATATAATACATTAACAAAATTAAAGTTTGTACCGACTGGAAAGAGATGCAGTACTTACAAGTCACATTTTAAAAAATCTAAACCGGAAAGGCGACGTCATGAATAATTGCAAATAAGATGGCGAGCCGCTAAGGGCTGCTCGTACTTAAGGGTTGCAACAAGAACCAGTATACGCTGGAATTAAATCAGTTCCAGTTTTGGCCACCAGGTGCAAATCTGTACAGTATCTCGTCGACGTTTCTGGCGCTGATATTGAGCAAATTGTGTAACTGACAGTTAATAATAAAACCAACATTATGCTTTTCTCACTGGTTTGACCTTTTCTGCCCATGTCCCATTCTTAATGCATTAAATACGGAAACATTTCTATACGTCTTCCTTGCATTCACAACGCCATATTTACACCTGGTGACCGAAATTGCAGTTAACTTTTTTCCAGCGTAAAGCGATTCCGCATTAGAATATCTACCAAGTTTCGCTGCCATACGATAATTAAGTGCTCCCTGGACCTCTGTGAATAACATTGATTATAACGACTAGATACTTTGGAAGAGGTATATTTGAGTTCTGAACTAAACATACCATAAACATAAAAAATTACAAAAATCTGATCGTCGTGTCGTCCCCTTATGAGACTGCTCGTCTGCAGTTGGTGCTCTGCTTGGCAGTTTTTCCCTCAGTCGTAGTAAGCAGCAGCGAAAATTGTCCATCGACATACGTGTAAAATTTTGAAATAGGTCTACATCTACATCTACATCTACATTTATACTCCGCAAGCCACCCAACGGTGTGTGGCGGAGGGCACTTTACGTGCCACTGTCATTACCTCCCTTTCCTGTTCCGCGTATGGTTCGCGGGAAGAACGACTGTCTGAAAGCCTCTGTGCGCGCTCTAATCTCTCTAATTTTACATTCGTGATCTCCTCGGGAGGTATAAGTAGGGGGAAGCAATATATTCGATACCTCATCCAGAAACGCACCCTCTCGAAACCTGGCGAGCAAGCTACACCGCGATGCAGAGCGCCTCTCTTGCAGAGTCTGCCACTTGAGTTTGTTAAACATCTCCGTAACGCTATCACGGTTACCAAATAACCCTGTGACGAAACGCGCCGCTCTTCTTTGGATCTTCTCTATCTCCTCCGTCAACCCGATCTGGTACGGATGCCACACTGATGAGCAATACTCAAGTATAGGTCGAACGAGTGTTTTGTAAGCCACCTCCTTTGTTGATGGACTACATTTTCTAAGGACTCTCCCAATGAATCTCAACCTGGTACCCGCCTTACCAACAATTAATTTTATATGATCATTCCACTTCAAATCGTTCCGCACGCATACTCCCAGATATTTTACAGAAGTAACTGCTACCAGTGTTTGTTCCGCTATCATATAATCATACAATAAAGGATCCTTCTTTCTATGTATTCGCAATACATTACATTTGTCTATGTGAAGGGTCAGTTGCCACTCCCTGCACCAAGTGCCTATCTGCTGCAGATCTTCCTGCATTTCGCTACAATTTTCTAATGCTGCAACTTCTCTGTATACTACAGCATCATCCACGAAAAGCCGCATGGAACTTCTGACACTATCTACTAGGTCATTTATATATATTGTGAAAAGCAATGGTCCCATAACACTCCCCTGTGACACGCCAGAGGTTACTTTAATGTCTGTAGACGTCTCTCCGTTGATAACAACATGCTGCGTTCTGTCTGCTAAAAACTCTTCAATCCAGCCACACAGCTGGTCTGATATTCTGTAGGCTCTTACTTTGTTTATCAGGCGACAGTGCGGAACTGTATCGAACGCCTTCCGGAAGTCAAGAAAAATAGCATCTACCTGGGAGCCTGTATCTAATATTTTCTGGGTCTCATGAACAAATAAAGCGAGTTGGGTCTCACACGATCGCTGTTTCTGGAATCCATGTTGATTCCTACATAGTAGATTCTGAGTTTCCAAAAACGACATGATACTCGAGCAAAACACATGTTCTAAAATTCTACAACAGATCGACGTCAGAGATATAGGTCTATAGTTTTGCGCATCTGCTCGACGACCCTTCTTGAAGACTGGGACTACCTGTGCTCTTTTCCAATCATTTGGAACCTTCTGTTCCTCTAGAGACTTGCGGTACACGGCTGTTAGAAGGGGGGCAAGTTCTTTCGCGTATTCTGTGTAGAATCGAATTGGTATCCCGTCAGGTACAGTGGACTTTCCTCTGTTGAGTGATTCCAGTTGCTTTTCTATTCCTTGGACACTTATTTCGATGTCAGCCATTTTTTCGTTTGTGCGAGGATTTAGAGAAGGAACTGCAGTGCGGTCTTCCTCTGTGAAACAGCTTTGGAAAAAGGGGTTCAGTATTTCAGCTTTATGCTTGTCATCCTCTGTTTCAATGCCATCATCATCCCGGAGTGTCTGGACATGCTGTTTCGAGCCACTTACTGATTTAACGTAAGACCAGAACTTCCTAGGATTTTCTGTCAAGTCGGTACCTAGTATTTTACTTTCGAATTCACTGAACGCTTCACGCATAGCCCTCCTTACGCTAACTTTGACATCGTTTAGCTTCTGTTTGTTTGAGAGGTTTTGGCTGCGTTTAAACTTGGAGTGAAGCTCTGCTTTCGCAGTAGTTTCCTAACTTTGTTGTTGTACCACGGTGGGTTTTTCCCGACCCTCACAGTTTTACTCGGCACGTACCTGTCTAAAACGCATTTTACGATTGCCTTGAACTTTTTCCATAAACACTCAACATTGTCACTGTCGGAACAGAAATTTTCGTTTTGATCTGTTAGGTAGTCTGAAATCTGCCTTCTATTACTCTTGCTAAACAGATAAACCTTCCTCCCTTTTTTTATATTCCTATTAACTTCCATATTCAGGGATGCTGCAACGGCCTTATGATCACTGATTCCCTGTTCTACACTTATAGAGTCGAAAAGTTCGGGTCTGTTTGTTATCAGTAGGTCCAAGATGTTATCTCCACGAGTCGGTTCTCTGTTTAATTGCTCGAGGTAATTTTCGGATAGTGCACTCAGTATAATGTCACTCGATGCTCTGTCCCTACCACCCGTCCTAAACATCTGAGTGTCCCAGTCTATATCTGGTAAATTGAAATCTCCACCTAAGACTATAACATGCTGAGAAAATGTATGTGAAATGTATTCCAAATTTTCTCTCAGTTGTTCTGCCACTAATGCTGCTGAGTCGGGGGGTCGGTAAAAGGACCCAATTATTAACCTAGCTTGGTTGTTGAGTGTAACCTCCACCCATAATAATTCACAGGAACTATCCACTTCTACTTCACTACAGGATAAACTACTACTAACAGCGACGAACACTTCACCACCAGTTGCATGCAATCTATCCTTTCTAAACACCGTCTGTACCTTTGTAAAAATTTCGGCAGAATTTATCTCTGGCTTCAGCCAGCTTTCTGTACCTATAACGATTTCAGCTTCGGTGCTTTCTATCAGCGCTTGAAGTTCCGGTACTTTATCAACGCAGCTTCGACAGTTTACAATTACAATACCGATTGCTGCTTGGTCCCCGCATGTTCTGACTTTGCCCCGCACCCGTTGAGGCTGTTGCCCTTTCTGTACTTGCCCGAGGCCATCTAACCTAAAAAACCGCCCAGCCCACGCCACACAACCCCTGCTACCCGTGTAGCCGCTTGTTGCATGTAGTGGACTCCTGACCTATCCAGCGGAACCCGAAACCCCACCACCCTATGACGCAAGTCGAGGAATCTGCAGCCCACACGGTTGCAGAACCGTCTCAGCCTCTGATTCAGACCCTCCACTCGGCTCTGTACCAAAGGTCCACAGTCAGTCCTGTCGATGATGCTGCAGGCGGTGAGCTCTGCTTTCATCCCGCTAGCGAGACTGGCAGTCTTCACCAAATCAGATAGCCGCCGGAAGCCAGAGAGGATTTCCTCCGATCCATAGCGACACACATCATTGGTGCCGACATGAGCGACCACCTGCAGATGGGTGCACCCTGTACCCTTCATGGCATCCGGAAGGACCCTTTCCACATCTGGAATGACTCCCCCCGGTATGCACACGGGGTGCACTTTGGTTTTCTTCCCCTCCCTTGCTGCCATATCCCTAAGGGGCCCCATTACACGCCTGACGTTGGAGCTCCCAACTACCAGTAAGCCCACCCTCTGCGACTGCCCGGATCTTGCAGACTGAGGGGCAACCTCTGGAACAGGACAAGCAGCCGTGTCAGGCCGAAGATCAGTATCAGCCTGAGACAGAGCCTGAAACCGGTTCATCAGACAAACTGGAGAGGCCTTCCGTTCAGCCCTCCGGAATGTCTTTCGCCCCCTGCCACACCTTGAGACGACCTTCCACTCTACCACAGGTGAGGGATCAGCCTCAAATCGGGCAGTATCCCAGGCAACCACAGTCGTAGTCCGATCGGGGGATGCGTGGGACGAGCTGGCCGTCCCCGACAAACCCCCATCCGGTCCCCCACAGTGATGCCCATTGGCAACAGCCTCAAGCTGTGTGACCGAAGCCAACACTGCCTGAAGCTGGGAGCGAAGGGATGCCAACTCAGCCTGCATCCAAACACAGCAGTTGCAGTCCCTATCCATGCGAAGAACGTCTGAACTAATCTACAGAGAGCGCAAACAAAACGACACAAAATTTAAATGGTTATTAAAATACAAGATTGCCTAGTAAATGCAGTAATGCTGCCACTTGTGCACTGCTGACACACTGCTCGGCGGCGGAAGGAGACTACGCGATTTTACACTATTCGGGTACTAAAACGCGATGCTACAATTCTCAAATACTAGAATACGCCCGAAATTTATGAATTAAACAATGCAAGTACCAAAAACACGCAAAGAATTTAAGAATAATACTATGTAACAAATGAGTGAGCTAGGAGTATATGACTTGCTGCTGCAGCTGCTTATCCAACGGCGGCAGGGAGCACACTGACTCTGACCAACCGACACTGGCCGTTCAAAACAAAAACAGATGACAGATGACTAAGCGAATTTACACTATTCGGGTACTAAAACGCGATGCTACAACTCTCAAATACTATAATACGCCCGAAATTTATGAATTAAACAATGCAAGTACAAAAAACACACAAAGAAATTAAGAATTAATTTATGTAACAAATGAGTGAGCTAGGAGTATACGACTTGCTGCTGCAGCTGCTTATCCAACGGCGGCAGGGCGGCCGGGTTTGTAATTCAGTGACTGGTGCCCATCCACTGCGTGTTTGATGCTTCTGCAAAAATTCAGACACCTATACTTTTTTTTTCTTTGGCTGCTTTGCATAACCAACAGCACAACTGCCACACACAAAAATCCCGTCCTGGTATCACTGTTTTTATCGCGACTGTTTCTCTACGGTGGCGCTCAATCGGGCGAAATCTGTGTGTTGTCTTTTACTGTGTGAACGCTTGCTCGGAAGTCAAAGCGAGTGGTAATGAGCGATTTCTCTGTGGAATGCCAATGCCCTTATATTGGGAGCTGTGTATGGGCACATTACCCGCTGCAAGCCTTTCGACATAACGCTACTTTAGTGACCTTACGCGGTAATCTCGGTGTTTAAACTTCCAAGCAGCTTTCTAGATGCCCTCAAAAGGCTCAATGGGCGACCTTGCGAACGTTTCCACAGAAAAATTTTAGGGAGTGGTGGGGTTTCGAACCCGGGACCTCTGCAGTAGTAGCCAAAAACGATAGCCATTACACCACAGTCACGATGATAAAAACGCTATTTTTTTTAAAGTCTAGGTGAGGAACAAGAAAACAGAATATAACAGAATCTAATGGCAAACTAATAGTCGGCATTATCATCTGCGATTGAAGCAGCGGTGGGGGCGTCTCTTGATTTTGATTTGTCTGCTAAGATTTTACGTGATTAATAAAAATGTTTCTTGAAATGTTGCACACTTCAAATCGGGACCAACATTCCTAACTACCACCATAGTACCAGAATTTTCAGTAAATGCGACCTGTGTTACAATTCTAAACGTTGAAACAGTTTATGCCGTTTCAGCTGCTAATATTTTGCGCAGCTGATCTGAATTAACATCTTGTACTTACACAGAGCCGAATCCTTGCTCCCCGCACCAAGAATAAAAAATTATCTGCTCCCCTGTTGTCCGGATATCACTGTTGTTAACGCAGTTATTTCACTGTGGTAGTGTTCTTTCGGATGAAATCTATATATATGATTTTAGCGCCAAGAACTCAGCGTTCGCTTGTGTTCACAAGGTCAATCTTAGTTCGGCAGTGTTCTCTTTCGCTTGTCTACTATAAACGCTTGTTCGCAAGTACAAGCGAATGTTAGTGAACACTGACTAGTAGTTTCCGGAGTGCACGTTCACTTATGTTCGCTTCGGTGAGCAGGCACACTGTCCATTGCAAGCCTTTCGACGTAACACTAGTTAGAGGACTTGCGCGGCAATTTCTCTAGCAACTTTTCTGATGCCCTCCAAACGTCTCTACCAGAAAAAATTTGAAGTAGATGACGGGTTTCGAACCTGACCTCTCAGTAGTACCAGTCACTGACGGTAACCACTTGTTTTTTTCTTCATTTTGATTGGTAATGCTTTCGACATGTGGTCTGGGCTCTAGTCACCACACGACACCCGTCATTTTCATTGTAGAATAATTTACTCATTTCTTTGTAATAAAGAGCAGCCACCCTCTGACCAAACACACACTTTTTTTTATTATTCCACAAAAATGAATAGCTTAGAATAAAATGACATAAATAAGGTGACTAATTGCAGTATTCATAGAATGAGGAATGATATTCAGTTCCTAGCAATATCACACATTTAGCATCTTCCCTCTCACGTTCAACTAGTGGCAGTTCATCACATCCCAGACCCAACTCAATCATTCAGTAAATCTTTGATGTATGTTCCTAAGTCTCCTCCAAGGTAAAACACAATGAGCTGCCGTGCCTGCGTTAGACCAGACTGTCTACAAGCTATTCGCTGCAATATTAGCTGATATCACTGGAGTGAAATCAGATGACTAAAGGGCGTGCATCAAGCCACAGAAAATATATGGTGACTATCGGAGGGGAGATACTTTCGTGGACAATGAAACTGAAAATATAATCAAATCTGTCGGTATAGATCCTAAGAGTCGGCATTATTCATCCGTGACTGAAAAAGCAGGCGACGAATTAACAGACTTCACTACGGAAAGTATCATCACCGGGATTTTTTTTTTTTTTTTTTGTCACCTTCTCGGGCGTAAACGTGATGGTACCGCCACAGCAGTTCGCTTTGCCGGCTAATAATAATTGTATTTGTTGTTTACAGACGAAAAAATGAAAACAGAGTTTACAAAAATTGTTGTGTGGTCGAGCAATGTTTCTCCTGTCTAACTTGTTTTGCGCCCTGTCACGCTCCTGTCTCAGCGCTCCCACATGCGAGAAATGCAGCGCATCCATTTCTGACGCGTGGGGCGGACAGAAACTGCTGACGGGCGCAATTATCTCGTTCCTTTCTAGGTCGAGATAGAGGTGACAGGCACCGCGGACGCTCCGATGCCTCGATATACGTCCGAACTGCTTGATCAGGGCAGTCCTTCCCACACAACGGCCTCCCAGTCGCATGGGATTACAAGAGTCCGCCATAACTCCCAGCCGGACAAAATTCTCTCTGACAGCAGTCACATAACGCCTCTAGCCGCCCCCAGCATTATTTCGCTGCTCGCAGAACGCCGCGGCCAAGGAGTGAGCAAGAAACCCCGTATTCGTTATAAATCACGGTGATTGAGAAGTCACAGATATCACAATAACAATTTTAAACAGAATCTTGCGATTTCAGTCACAAATAGGAGACGCAAACAGCCTCGAACATTCAACGTTGTGTGCCATCTGTTGGCCGAATTCCGAACTTCTTCCTGTGAACCTTTTGTCTCGCTGCGATTTCAGTGACAAGTTGTAACTAGCAACTAAAGAGCACAGTTCACATTCAGCGTCGTGTGTCATCTGTATGTACTTCTTTCTCTGAACTTTAGCTGCGGTTTCAGTAACCATTTGCAAGTAGCAACTAAAAAGCACAATTAACTTCGACATCGTGTGCCATCTGCTGGCCGAATTTCGTACTTCTTTCTCTGAATCTATGTCCTATATTCTAGCCCGGATTTCAGTGACCCAAGTGGAAGCCGCACGTAGCAACTAAAAACCGCAGTTAGGTGCTGTATGCCATTTGTTGTCCTACGTCTTTACTTCGTTCTAAGAATCTTGTGTCTCACGATACGGATGCATAACAAACCTATGGTCGAAGAAATGCACCAAGAGGTCAATTTGCTCTGAGAAAAATTTTATACTAGGTTGCCGCCGAGGAATATGAAGGCCCAATAAAGATTGTGCTAATAGACAGGCCCAAGGCGTAGAATTGTCGTGACATAGATAAACACACTCTTCATCATAAGGCTCTGGCGACTATTTTGAAGCGTATTACAAACATACAGGGTGATTCAGGAAGATTTTAATATATTACTCTACAAGTAAAACTAAAGAAAAGAGTTCATATAAACAATGGTCCTCAAATGTTTAGTTACAGAGTTACGGCTAGTACTAGATTTGGCCCGAAATTTAGCAACTTCGCTAATATGAAGCCATCGAAAATGTTTGAGGTTAAATTAAAGCACGATTTCCATTTATTGATCTGGTGAATCTAATAAAACATGTCCCAGACGTTTATCTGCAGTAGTTTTCCAGAACATCCACAGACGCAATGACGAAAATTCGTAAAATTTGTAATTTATTAGCTACTCGGCCAAATTTGTTTTTTTAAATTCCAGACAATTGCTCGAAGTTTTCAACAGAATTTGCTGAGAATTTAATTTTGGAAAAATGATGGTAATAACGTTAACTGAAACTGTATGAATGTGTCAGAAAATCTGCTATTATTAATACCATAGTACTCATGAATTCATGTGAAACCGGAAAAAACAAAGCTCAGTGTTAAGGCAGTTGTATAAAGTACATACAATTTCACATTAAATTCACAATAAATGCTCAAAAATGTCTCCGCCGAGTTCAATGGATTTAGCTGCACGTGTATGAGCAGATTTTGATGCTCGTTTACGTTTCACAGGGGTGTTCTTAATTTCGTTAATAGTTCGTGCATTCGGAATTCTCCGGGTTGGATAACACACGCGACATTCGTTAACTGCAGGCGTAGAATAACCATCACATTCGCCATAAATAAACACCATATGTGCCTATTCGTCTGTCGTAGATTTTAAAGGCATCCCTATTTCATAAATAATCTACAAACTACAACAGTTACTGTATAGTTTCACTTACATACACTGTTGTTATTACGTTCTTTCGCTGAAGAATACATAAAGCTAACTCGCTTTAAGGTTAGGAAACTACTGAACAACTCATTAACGGTTGCCAACAATGACATAACGTTCCTACATTCTTAATGCAAAGTAAACAAATTTACTTGTATAATAATCTTTGCTTCTCTGGATGTTGCAGAAAACTACTGCAGATACACGTTTTGGACATGTTTTATTAGATTCACCGGCCAAATATCAACAAAATAAATGTAAATTGTGCATTACTTTAACCTCGTACAATTTTGCGATGGCTTCATATTAGCGAAGTTGCTAAATTTCAGGCAAAATCTTTTATTAGCTGGAACTCCGTTACCAAAAATTTGCGGACTTATGTTTATATGAACTTTTTTTCTGTAGTTTTACTTGTAGAGTAACATATTAAATATTTGCATACCTTCGTTAATTTTACATAAACTCTTAAAAATGCAATATGGTGTCTACTAAGTAACTTCTACCAAATGTTTTTTCGGACAGTGCAATTCGCAGTTAACCTTTTGTCTGTATTTTCAAATATTGCGTTAGTACTATTCCCAATGTCAACTTGCAATTGTAAGATCAGTGCTTTCCACTGTTTTCACTTGCACATTATCAACCTTAAGACACGCAACCTTCCAGCCTAACCTAGACGTTAGGCTACGCTACAGGTTAGTCTGTCATCAAAACCAACATTCACGGCGGGAGGGTTAATTGTGTTTGTTCATTTCTCTACCAACTTTATACGTTGATTCAAGAACAGTAGGAAGTGCAAATATAAACAATAGTTCTGTGATTCACGCTAGCACCCTGCGACTGTTTCGCGAAACATGGTAAACAACTGAGCAGCGAATATTGTTAAACTGGAGAATATTTTCGGGCCCATCAGTACCGCCATGTCAATATTTCCGGTACTGACAACACATTAATACTCATCCTCAGACGGTCAAATAAATTGACAACAATATCGAACGCATGAGGGCCCCTTAAAGCGTAAAAATTTGAAACTAAAGATGTTTTATATCTATTTTCCAAGAAAAAACTAACAACAAAAACTTTTTTGTCGAATACACGTTTGATAAGGACTAAACACATTTACTTCTACAGAAAAACTGTTGACAACGGTTCAAACACGCATATAAAGAGAGAGAGAGAGAGAGAGAGAGTGTATTTAGGATTCTTATAGATTTCCAGTGCACTGATCACACACCTTTCGTTTTCACTTTCAGTGACCTACATGTCATCTTCGTCATCAGATTCATCGGTAGAAAATTAACTCGCTGTTTCGTGAACAGTGGGAATACCATTTTGGATGGTAATGTTGCTACCGGGATCGCCATCTTGATCTGAACAGTCAGCGTCACATTATTCCTCAGCCCAGGTTAGTATACTTTCCTCGAAGTTTGGATCTGTAGCGTTAACTTTTTTGGGTTCGCGAACATATTCACTAAACTGAAAATACTACACTAACTGCTTCACGGAGTCGTGGGAACTCGGACATGTCTTCCCACCCAGTTCAACAAATACGAAAGTTACTACAGCTTCAGGCTTCCCTGGATCCCAGAGACTCCACAATGCTGTTGATAAAGCAAGGGAAATTATAAAAATAAAGTCTAGTAACACATTAGCTGCGTTTGACCTCATAGCTTACGTCTTCCGCATTGGTGAAAGACTTTCATGCTGAACTTTCATTTTGAAAGTATTTAACATGATTATTACAGAATTTCGTGACTCAAATGCTGCATTTAACCCGTGTTACAGATCTGTGATGGAGCATCATTTTTACTCTAAATTCCATGGCGAAATAAGTTAAAAAAATATTTAGAGGAGCGACAGTTAACAGTTTTAGTTTGACATGCTTACGTATTCGAGAGGAAATTGTTGTTGTTTTTGTGGTCTTCAGTCCTGATATTGGTTTGATGCAGTTCTCCATGCTACTCTATCCTGTGCAAGCTGCTTCATCTCCCAGTACCTACTGCAACCTACATCCTTCTGAATCTGCTTAGTGTATTCATCTCTTGGTCTCCCTCTACGATTTTTACCCTCCACGCTGCCCTCCAGTACTAAATCGGTGATCCCTTGATGCCTCAGAACATGTCCTACCAACCGATCCCTTCTTCTAGTCAAGTTGTGCCACAAACTCCTCTTCTCCCCAATTCTATTCAATGCTTCCTCATTAGTTATGTGATCTATCCATCTAATCCTCAGCATTCTTCTGTAGCACCACATTTCGAGAGCTTCTATGCTCTTCTTGTCCAAACTATTTATCGTCCACGTTTGACTTCCATAAATGGCTACACTCCATACAAATACTTTCAGAAACGACTTCCTGACACTTAAATCTGTATTCGATGTTAAGAAATTTCTCTTCTTCAGAAACGCTTTCCTTGCCATTGCCAGTCTACATTTTATATCCTCTCTACTTCGACCATCATCAGTTATTCTGCTCCCCCCAAATAGCAAAACTCCTTTACTACTTTAAGTGTCTCCTTTCCTAATCTAATTGCCTCAGCATCACCCGACTTAATTTGACTACATTCCATTATCCTCGTTTTGCTTTTGTTGATGTTCATCTTATATCCTCCTTTCAACACACTTTCCATTCCGTTCAACTGCTCTTCCAAGTCCTTTGCTGTCTCTGACAGAATTACAATGTCATCGGCGAGCCTTAAAGTTTTTATTTCTTCTCCATCGATTTTAATTCCTACTCCGAATTTTTCTTTTGTTTCCTTTACTGCTGGCTCAATATACAGATTGAATAACATCGGGGAGAGGCTACAACCCTGTCTCACTCCCTTCCCAACCACTGCAAAATACGCATCGCACAAGAAAAGTTCGACAAAAAAAAAAAATGGCTCAAATGTCTCTGAGCACCATGGGACTAAAATCTGAGGTCAACAGTCCCCTAGAGATCAGAACTACTTAAACCTAACTAACTTAAGAAGATCACACACATCCATGCCCAAGGCAGGATTCGAACCTGCGATCGTAGCGGTCGCGCGGTTCCAGAATGAAACGCCTAGAACCGCTCGGTCACTCTGGCTGGCTAAGAGTTTGACATGAAAAGTTAATATTTTCAAGGGGAACATCTGAGAAACTGGTCGTCTCCTAATCCGGCCAATCCCCCAAGGAGGTCAAATTTTTAATTTTATAGCATGAACCCCCATGTTTATTGCAGATTCGGATTCTACGCCGAAAAATACCGAGGGTTAACCAACGGGAAATTTTCCATTTGTGGTGGACGGCACTGTAATCGACCAAATGAAATTTTTCCGCTTTTTGCAAATTGAGAATCAGCTCATATCATTCTACAGCACATCTACCATAACAAGGTAAACTCTGTTCTCCTAAACAGTTGACATTATGGCTAAAATTTAATTTAGTTTTGCGAAATTGATTGTACAGTAAAACATTTACGTTTACACATTTAAAAGTCTGGCAAATAAGCTACATTTAAATTAACCTAGTCTCCCATTCTCACCAGGGTTGATTTTGGTAAGTTCCTCAGCATCGAGATGCTGGATTTCGGATGAACACCTCCTGTCTCACCGCCAGCTGATTTTGGTGGTTTCTTCATCCAGCCACAGGAACCCTTTCGCTGATTACGGCGCCATGTTCCTCAAATCACAAAAATTATTTTGGATAAGCTGTAGGCATATTTTGGCTGAGAATCCGAGTCGTCAATGAAAAGGGGAGTTCCCACTTGAAAAATAAAATATCGACTTCCCTCCCCCATGGAGCTGTGGGTTGGGGCTGCCAGTTTAAGCGGACCACACCGTGGTTCAGGTCGAAAAAAATCGATTTCCGGTTTTCATCGTATTTAGATAGATTAAGATTTCATTTAAGTACTCTGAAAAGGATTTTGCTGAAAAAATTTTTTTTCGAGCATTTAAAGGGCATTTTCCTACCACGTGTGTTTATCAGTCTCTAAGCTTACACACTACTTAACCTAAATTATCCTAAGGACAAACACACACACCCATGCCTGAGGGAGGACTAGAATCTCCGCCGGGACCAGCCGCACAGTCCATGACTGCAGCGCCTGAGACCGCTCGGCTAATCCAGCGCGGCGATTGTAATTCTACGAGTGCATCATCAAAGAAGCTCTCGCCATTTCAAGAGATTTACGACGAATTTACTGTAAGTGACAAAGGGTGCAAAAACATTATTCTAGATTCGAGAATATCATCAGATGTAATTTCTAAATTTGTACAATGTAGACAGTGTGGTGAGTCACAGAGGGTGAAAATTTGTGAGAGTGCCAGTGGGAGAAAAGGCCTAGCAATTGCTTTGGATTTAATTTGCACTAAATACTCAGCTGTGATTTCATTTATGAGTTCTTCACAACCAGATGCAAGTGGCCCTTACGAAATCAATACTAGATTAGTTTATGCCTTACGATCCATTGCCAAAGGCATGGCTGCAGGGAGAACATTTTGTTCAGTGATGTACGTACATCAACCACCAAATAAATTTGAAAAACTGACTGCAATACTAGAGAAAGCTGTATGTAAGGTCAGTGACGAAAGCACGAAACTGGCTGCTAGGGAAGCAGTGGAAGAAAATGATGGATGTTCGGATATTGCAGTTGCACTTGATGGAAGTTGGCAGGAAACAGGATACTTCTCTGAATGGAGTAGTGACTACCACGATTGTTGACACCAGTAAAGTGTTAGATGTGGAGGTAATGTCTCAATACTGCAAAAGTTGTAAAGACAATGAACATAAAGAACACTACTGTGTGGCTAATTTTAGAGAAACAAGTGGTGGTATGGAACTTCATGTATTACAATAAAATGAGGAAAGCTGATGCAGACAGGTCTGCATCTAATGTGGCCAAGAAAGCAAGACAAACATCCAGGAAGGTGAAAAAGAAGCTAGGAGACCTGCTAGAGGCCAAAGAAGGGCCACCATATGCAGCAGGACAGTTTTAAGTAACTGTAAGTAACAAATTTCAAAAGTTTTTTTCTTTAAAGTCAATTTCTCGCAAACTAAAATTTTCAGTACATATGCCCCATTATATCAGAAACTACCATAGAAAAATTAAATGAAATTTTCAGAGACTCTGCATAACATAAAAAGCCACCTCTGGTACTACATTCATTAATATTCCCCCATTAGAAAAAATTTAATATTTTTTGTTAATAAATTTTAAAAAGTATTTCTTAAAAACTATAAAATAGATAAAGTAAATTTTAGTACAGCATCATGTAACGTACAGTAAAAATATTAAGGTCCTGCATCAAATAGTTTTTTTTTCAGAAATGGGTCAATTACTTGCCTAAAATAACATGGATTAGATAGACGGGGTGTAGTCCCCTTAAGTGCAGGCAGATGTGTCCTTTGAAAATATTAGCTTTTCATCTAGAACATGTTTTCACACAATGCGTATTTTTCGAGATATTCAATCATTCCAAGTTAAAATAAACGTAAAACAACTGAACTCCACCCGAACAGACCATGGAGGCCCGACGGTACCGACCGGCCGCCGTGTCCTCCTCAGAGACAGGCGCCACTGGATGTGGACGCGCAGGGGGCATGTGGCCAGCACATTCTTCAAGCCATATGTCAGCTTACGAGACCGGAGCCGCTACTTCTCAATCGAGAAGCTCCTGTTTGCCTCACAAGGGCTATTTCATTCCTACTCTCCAACGGGGTGTCTCACAACGCCAAGGCGGTAAAAATGGCTTGAAGAATTCCCTTTGCAAGATACCTCGTGTGGGAGGGAGAAAGAGGTGTGAATTTTATTTAAATTCTGTAAATGAAATGCAAGGAGTACTGTTCAACATATAAGTGGTTTATTCAGTCAAACTGCATTAACCTGCATATGCAATAATTATTGAAATTTTATCAGATTCATTTAACAATCACTCACAAATTATTCAAATAATGATAAACAAAAATAAAAAATTTGGGTCGCCAGATACAGTAGAAAGTATCAAATAAAAAACAACAAACAGAATTGAATTGGCACCAAGAGCTCACAAGAAGTGAATTATATGAGGTGCCTGCCCTGGTATTTGCTTTTTAACATGGGCATTGTATGACTTCATTCTAATTTAACATATAAATAAATTACACGAGACGGGTTGACCTGGCGTAATAAATGAGGAAGGAATACAAGAAAAACAGCTCTTAGTGGGCAAACGGTGAGCACTGTGCCTTGCGTCTTTACGAGCATCTAACACGTTGAAAAGAAATTGAAGAAAGCGAAAGAAGAATGCGCATCGAGGAAAGCGGGCGTCTTCTGTATTACCATGTTCATAGCGTGGTCGGCGTGGCGGTGGAGTCGGCTGATTGCGTCCGGCTGCATCGAGGCTCTGCCGTCGACATAGTTGATAGCGTCTAACGTGCCCTACGCTGAAAATAGTGACCGAAACCTGCTGCTGGAAGTTACTATTATTAGACGACGGTATGCGTCCATCTTCAAGTGCAAACCTACGTGAAACTGCATTAAACAAAGCTCAAAACTATTCTAAAAATACTACCGTCATCGGACATGTACTAAAACAAAATGTGATCCTGAGTTAAGCTCTTGATAACGCACACAGTGAGTGAAGCTCGCCTACTTGGATGTGAAAAACTTTGCTCTCTACGCTGTTTGCGACGAATGCAAAGTGCATTGTCTCATTACAAGCGATAAGAGAATCCTTGCGACGAATCGGAAGCAGTCAAGAGTGAACTCCTGCCTCCTCAGAAGCAATATTCGGAATCCCCCATACTGGTGCACTCCTCGCACCTGGAGAGAGAGAGCCGTTCCCCTCCAGCCTCTTGTCTCCGCCCTTCCGCAAATTATGTAGCTCATACTATTTTTCAAAGCGAACATGAGATTCTTGCCAATGAAGAGGTCCGTTTCCAAATTTCTTCCCTCCTTGCCGTCGCACTCCGCGAGGAAAAGAGAGCGATAACCTGTGTGAGACAGAGTATACAAATAAACCGAGACTTCTCCCTTTGAGTATTGCCACTACGTTCCCAGGTATTCTGCTCGTGGGAAACGGCCAAAATTCCCCGGGCCACTTGAGATTCTTGGACACCCGAGTCGTGTTGTTGCTATTCAACTCGCCGCTCTGCAGGCGTTATCTAGAATCGTGACCAAACTGTTTTTCGCTCTTAAGTTTGTAGTTTCCGCTGCCTCGGGCACACGTGCGAATGTCCACGGCTTCCCTTGGCAGCGTGTCGACGTATGCAGCGTCTTCGCCTGTCGTTAATCCTCTGGGGCCTGCCCTCTGTGAAGCGGGCCGACATAGCTGCGCGACCTGTGTCCACCTGGTAGCTGGGTGTTGTGTACATAGTTCCGTGTAGTCAGCGCGTCCACAACTTTCCCACTAGAGTGCGCCCCGCTAAGCACAACAGCGCAGGCGCAGCGCTCGTCTGTCTCCGCACTACGAGATGGCGCTGCCTTAGAGATGGACCAAATTCCGCTTTCGCCAATCAGCGTATTAATATGTAACACAGCCAATGAGATTGCTGCTAACGTAGAACCTTTTCTCCTCACGGATCACACTCCCGCAGTGATACCTCAACGTGCGAGGTATTATAACGAGTGTACAGACCTCCGATTAGTCAGTATGCATTAGTCTGCATTTGTCTGTACCAGTCTATAGTCAATTTTCGGTCTGCACCTAATAAGATTACCATATTGCTGTACATAGCCACGAAGATAAATGTATAGACACTTTTGTCAAGTATCAGAGATATGTGAGAATAAGATCAACGTACCAAGACCAAAGAAACTTCAGATTGTCAATTGTAAATAGCATCCAGAACCAAGTTAAGTTACTTTTATGCTTGTTATTATTTTAATAAATGTGTGTGAAAATTAATCAGTTTCTGTTTAAAGTTGGTCACTGTCAATCTGCTACTCTAAGTGCGCAAGTGGCATTTCTGTCGTCTGACCTAACGGTAGAAGATAAACACGCCAAGATAAGACCACGAGACATATTGCTGACACTCGCCTACTTCATTAGAGCGACAAGCCAAATAATCTGATGGTGTGTGTACCGAAGGACTTAGAGTACGCACACCACACTGGGCTTCCCAGCTAGGAACGCATCAGAAGAATTCCTTTCATGCACAAAATGTACCAAGTATGCAAAGAGAAGAATCATAGCCCTTTACCGACGCTTAGTGACACAATAATTCACCTCCATCATACTTCATATATTGCAATAAACTAATGACTGATTTTAAAAGCAATTACCTCCTTTAATTAAAAACATGAAAAGCTTTGACGCTTTTCACCTTTACTAAACTGGAGATGCTCCTTCCACTGTAGCTGGTTTTGTGCGACCTAGGTTTCAGCGGGATCTTGTCTTCAACTGCTGTATAACGACTGCCCTGTAATTGCCTTGACAAGTTCCAGTTTTTTTGTTAAAGGGTATTAATGTTGGACCTGACAAAGTCATACAATTCTGTGTGTAGTATTTTTATATTTCAATGTATCCCTGTTGTCATAGCTTCCTTTGGAATTTCATACACTTGTTCATAGTTTTTGACTTTGCAGTGCACTTGCACACAAGTCATCTTTATTAGTTTCCCCTTTTCTGTTGCACTGAATGAACTGTTCTGTTATATTATCATCACTGTACGCTGAGGTGTCGAATAGCGATATAGATATATACAGATACTGGTAGTATCGTGTTGTTTTTGTTGTGGCCTTCAGTCCTGAGGCTGGTTTGATGCAGCTCTCCATGCTACTCTATCTGTGCAAGCTTCTTCATCTCGCAGTACCTACTGCAGCTTACATCCTTCTGAATCTGCTTAGTGTATTCGTCTCTTGATCTCCCTCTACGATTTTTACCCTCCACGCTGCCCTCCAGTACTAAATTGGTGACCCCGTGACGCCTCAGAACATATCCCTCCAACCGATCCCTTCTTCTAGTCAATTTGTGCCACAAACTCCTCTTCTCCCCAATTCTATTCAATACCTCCTCATTAGTTATGTGATCTACCCATCTAATCTTCAGCATTCTTCTGTAGCACCATATTTCGAAAGCTTCTATTCTCTTCTTGTCCAAACTATTTAGCGTCCATGTTTCACTTCCTTACATGGCTACACTCCATACAAATACTTTCAGAAACGACTTTCTGACACTTAACTCTATACTCGATGTTAACAAATTTCTCTTCTTCAGAAACGCTTCCCTTGCCATTGCTAATCTACATTTTATATCCTCTCTACTTCGACCATCATCAGTTATTTTGCTCCACAAATAGCAAAACTCCTTTACTACTTTAAGTGTCTCATTTCCTAATCTGATTCCCTCAGCATTACCCGACTTAATTCGACTACATTCTATTATCCTTGTTTTGCTTTTGTTGATGTTCATCTTATACCCTCCTTTCAAGACACTGTCCATTCTGTTCATTTGCTCTTCCGAGTCCTTTGCTGTCTCTGACAGAATTACAATGTCATTGGCGAACCTCAAAGTTTTTATTTCTTCTCCATGAATTTTAATACCTACTCCGAACTTTTCTTTTGTTTCCTTTACTGCTTGCTCAATATACAGATTGAATAGCATCGGGGAGAGGCTACAACCCTGTCTCACTCCCTTCGCAACCACTGCTTCCCTTTCATGTCCCTCGACTCTTATAGCTGCCATCTGCTTTCTTTACAAATTGTAAATAGCCTTTCGCTCCCAGTATTTTACCCCTGCCACCTTTAGAATTTGAAAGAGAGTATTCCAGTCAACATTGTCAGAAGCTTTCTCTAAGTCTAGTAATGCTAGAAACGTAGGTTTGCCTTTCCTTAACCTTTCTTCTAAGATAAGTCGTAGGGTCAGTATCGTGCACACAGTGCATTGATGGAGGTCTCATTTGTACTCAGGTGATTCATGTGAAAAGGTTTCCAACGTGGTTCTGGGCACACAGCGGTAATTAATAGACTTTAAATGTGGAACGCTAGATGGAGCTAGACCCATGGAACGTACCATTGCGGAAATCATTAGGGAATTCAATATTCCGAGGTCCACAGTGACAAGACTGTGCCAAGAATACCACACTCCAATACAGGCATTACTTCTCACCACTGACAGTTAACCACCCAGGGTAGCGGTGTTGGTAGAGTTGTCGACTTTGCGTTGAAGTCCAAAGCAACAGACTACGCCAAGTACCTTTGCTAAGAGTATGACGTCGCATTCAGTGGCTTCGTGACCATATCGGTTGGACCCTGAGCGACTGAGAAACTGTGGCCTGGTTAGATGAGTCCCGGTTTCAGTTGGTAAGAGATGATAGTATGTTCGAGTATAATGACTTTTCTGGAGACTAAAATCTACTCTGTAGGAATCAGCATGGGTTTGGAAAAAGACGATCGCGTGTGAAAACCCAGCTCGCGCTATTCGTCCACGAGACTCAGACGGCTTCCCAGGTAGACGCCGTGTTCCTTGACTTCCGCAAGGCGTTCGATACAGTTCCCCACAGTCGTGTAATGGACAAAGTAAGAGCATACGGACTATCAGACCAGTTGTGTGATTGGATTGAAGAATTCCTAGATAACAGAACGCAGCATGTCATTCTCAATGGAAGGAAGTCTTCCGAAGTAAGAGTGATTTCAGGTGTGCCGCAGGGGAGTGTCATTAGACCGTTTCTATTCACAATATACCGCGTGATAAAAAAGTCAGTATAAATTTGAAAACTGAATAAATCATGGAATAATGTAGACAGAGAGGTACAAATTCACACACATGCTTGGAATGACATGGGGTTTTATTAGAACCAAAAAAATACAAAAGTTCAAAAAATGTCCGACAGATGGCGCTTCATCTGATCAGAATAGCAATAATTAGCATAACAAAGTAAGACAAAGGAAAGATTATGTTCTTTACAGGAAATGCTCAATATGCCCACCATCATTCCTCAACAATAGCTGTAGTCGAGGAATAATGTTGTAAAAAGCACTGTAAAGCATGTCCGGAGTTATGGTGAGACATTGGCGTCAGATGTTGTCTTTCAGCATCCCTAGAGATGTCGGTCGATCACAATACACTTGCGACTTCAGGTAACCCCAAAGCCAATAATTGCACGGACTGAGGTCTGGGGACCTGGAAGGCCAAGCATGACGAGAGTGGAGGCTGAGCACACGATCGTCACCAAACGACGCACGCAAGAGATCTTTCACACATCTAGCACCATCCTTCATAAACATCCTACGTTCCAGCAGATGTTTATCAGCCAGGCTGGGGATGATGCGATTCTGTAACATTACAGCTCCTTTTATACACGATTGTCATGCGCAGTCACTGACGTTTTGCTGTCCAGCGCCATCTGTCGGACATTTTGTGAACTTTTTTTTTCTTCTAATAAAACCCCATGTCATTCCAAGCATGTGTGTCAATTTTTACCTCTCTATCTACATTATACTGTGGTTTATTAAGTTTTCAAATTTATACTGACTTTTTTATCACCCCGTACATAAATGACCTTGTGGATAACATCGGAAGTTCACTGAGGCTTTTTGCGGAAGATGCTGTAGTATATCGAGAGGTTGTAACAATGCAAAATTGTACTGAAATGCATATCTGCAACGAATTGACGCATGGTGCAGGGAATGGCAATTGAATCTCAATGAGCCCGCATCTCGTGGTCGTGCGGTAGCGTTCTTGCTTCCCACGCCCGGGTTCCCGGGTTCGATTCCCGGCAGGGTCAGGGATTTTCTCTGCCTTGTGATGGCTGGGTGTTGTGTGCTGTCCTTAGGTTAGTTAGGTTTAAGTAGTTCTAAGTTCTAGGGGACTGATGACCATAGATGTTAAGACCCATAGTGCTCAGAGCCATTTGAATCTCAATGTAGACAAGTGTAATGTGCTGTGAATACATAGAAAGAAAGATCCTTTATCATTTAACTACAATATAGCCGGTCAGCAACTGGAAGCAGTTAATTCCACAAATTATCTGGGAGTAGACATTAGGAGTGATTTAAAATGGAATGATCGTATAAAGTTGATCGTCGGTAAAGCAGATGCCAGACTGAGATTCATTGGAAGAATTCTAAGGAAATGTAATCCGAAAACAAAGGAAGTAGGTTACAGTACACTTGTTCGCTCACTGCTTGAATATTGCTCACCAGTGTGGGATCCATGCCAGATAGGGTTGATAGAAGAGATAGAGAAGATCCAACGGAGAGCAGCGCGCTTCGTTACGGGATCATTTAGTAACCGCGAAGCGTTACGGAGATGATAGATAAACTCCAGTGGAAGACTCTAGAGGAGAGACGCTCAGTAGCTCGGTACAGGCTTTTGTTGAAGTTTCGAGAACATACCTTCACCGAGGAGTCAAAATGGTTCAAATGGCTCTGAGCACTATGGGACTTAACATCTGAGGTCATCAGTCCCCTAGAACTTAGAACTACTTAAATCTAACTAACCTAAGGACATCACACACATTCATGCTCGAGGCAGGATTCGAATCTGCGACCGTAGTGGTCTCGCGGTTCCAAACTGACGCGCCTAGAACCGCTTAGCCACACCGGCCGGCACCGAGGAGTCAAGCAGTATATTGCTCCCTGCACGTATATCTCGCAAAGAGACCTTGAGGATAAAATCAGAAAGATTGGAGCCCACACAGAGGCATACCGACATGCTTTCTTTCCACGAACAATATGAGACTGGAGTAGAAGGGAGAACCGATGGAGGTACTCAAAGTACCCTCCGCCACACACCGGCAGGTGGCTTGCGGAGTATGGATGTAGATGCAGATGTAGATAGTAGGGTTCCACTGTGATGTAGACCCCACGACGCCGCGGTGGTGGTTCCCTAATGGTGTGGGTTGTGTTTACATGGAATGGACTGCGTCCTCTGGATGTTCGGTTACTAGGAGACCAAACAGCCATTCACGCCCCCAAACGACGATGGAATTTTCAGAATAACGATGCGTCATGTCGCCAGGCCACAATTGTTGACAACTGGTTTGAAGGAAATTCTCTACAACTCGAGTGCACGGTTTGGCCACGCATATCACAAAACACGTGACCCATCGAACATTTATGAGGCATGAAGGAGAGGTCAGTTTGTGCACAGAACCCAGCGCTGGCAACATTTTCGCAATTATGGGCGGCTATAATGGCAGCATGGCTCGAAATTTCTGTAGGGGACTTCCAGCGACTTTTTGAGTATGGCCGGACGGTGTGGCCGAGCGGTTCTGGGCGCTTCAGTCCGGAACCGCGCGACTGCTACGGTGGCAGGTTCGAATCCTGCCTCGGGCATGGATGTGTGTGATGTCCTTAAGTTAGTTAGGTTGAAGTAGTTCTAAGTTCTAGGGGACTGATGACCTCCAATATTAAGTCCCATAGTGCTCAGAGCTACTTTTGAGTCCATGCCACGTAAAGATGCTCCACTAAGCCACGCAAGAGGAGGTCTGAAATGATATGGGGAGGCATCCCCATGACTTTTCTCACCTCAGGGTATACTGTATTATGTTATTCAAAGATGCTCACCACATTCTTGTTCTCACTGAATTTAAAACAGTATATAGAATCAGTATATCTAAATTTTGTTTGGGGCTATGTTAGGGTGTTCCTTCGTCCTGTTTTTCCCGGGACAGATCGATTTTTTCCCCAAAATGTCCTGTTGTCCCAAAAGTTTTATTTTTGGAACCTTCAAATGTTCCACTTTTTTGTGATTTCGCTTGGCTAAAGTAATTCGCTGCTCTCGCATATATGCTATGAAGCGCCACTTGTGCAGCTTGCTTTACAATCATCGTTTACTTAATGTTAATGTTTTGCACTGGTAGTAGTTCAAATTCATGGTAACTTGTATTTTTGGTTGGTTTAGATGGCAAGAAATTCCTAGATAGCAAGAATTTCCTTTTCCACTGTGGTAAGCAGTCTGAAGAAATTTTAGTGGATACATGACGAGTCTAAATGTATGCAATCACTGTTTCATCACGGCAAAAAGAAAGTGCAATTCTGACAGCAAGTGTAAATTGAGTTTTCTTTTATCACTGGAAGTGGAGAAACTGCAGAATGTGTGGGTGTTTTCCTTAGCGAACTCCTGAAAGCTGTCAAACACACTCTAGTGGGGTACCACATGCTCCTTTTTATTGAAAGATGTGAAATGAAGAAAGACTCCTTGATAAAAAACAGAAAAGTGAAAAGTATGTTGAGAGTACAGGAGAATAAGTATAAAAAGTTATTTGGGACGATGTGAGTGCATGATGCAAAGGTAAACTTCTGTTCCATTTAATTTTGTCAGTACAGCTTGTGTGGTATCACCTAAAGATCATGGCACCAAGGCAAAGCTGCCAACCAGTGCACATCGATACCACCACAGCTATTAGTGACGTCCCACTGCAATCCACAGTGACGAGTGGGAGAAACTGAAGATGACACACCCTCTCTCAGCACAGCAGTGCCCTCGCACAGAGGTCAATATGGAGCTTTGTCATAGTTTTCGAGCTCAGCTGAAATAATCAGCATCACCGACTAAGACTAAAGAGTTATTCGAGATTCATATGGAAATGTACTTTTGTAAATTTTGCAGGCCACTCTCCATTTCTCTTATGAGGATCTTCCTTTTGATTGTGTTCTTTCGTTTGGATGTTTTGTAGAGTCAAATTTAGATGGTTTGGTTAAATAATGAGGCAGACTGACGAAAATACTTAGCATTATGCCATCTCTTAATTTTGGCCGAACTCTTAGGACTTCTGCTTGTTTCTTAGCTATCTTTAAACGTATCAAAGTTTATTATATCTTCTTCCCTGAAATCCTTAGCACAGATTACAAATCTCTTGGACGGGGGTGGTGTGTGTCTATATTTGTTGGGATGCAGAATGTTGTGAGGTATCTTTTATCGCCACTGGAAAGGAAATTGATTGAACATCCTAGACAAAAAATGGCTCAAATGGCCGCACAAATGTGGATGATGAACAACGGAGTGGGCGTCCTTCGATCGTTAATGAAAGTTTGGTGCAGGAAGTGGACAATAAGGTGAGAGAAAACAGACACTTTGCGATTTCCTCCTTGTGGGATGACTTTCCTAATGTTTCTCGTAGTGTTTTGTATGGCATTGTGACTGAGCACTTGAATTATCAAAAATTTTGCGCACGTTTGGTACCGAAAATGTTGACGGATGTGCACAAAACCAAACCTTTATAAAGTGCATTGACTTTCCTTGAGCGGTACCACAACGACGGTGATGATTTCTATAGCCAAACTGTTATGGGCGATGAGACATAGGTGGCCTACGTCACACCAGAATCAAAGCAACGATCCATGAAAGTTGACGAAGGGCATCGTTTTGCTGCAAGACAATGCCCATCGCATGTGGCGAATCAGACCAAAAATCTCATCACATATTTTCGATGGGAAACTCTAGATTATCCTCCGTACAGCCCAGATCTTGCGCCCAGTAATTACCATCTGTTCCTGCACTTGAAGAAACACCTGGGCGGTCAGCGTCTTCGAGACGATGATGAAATCAAAACAGTGGTGATGCAGTGGTCAACAAGTCAGGCAGCATACTTCTATGTATCATGTGATTATGTCTGTAATCCAAACACTTTAATAGAAGGAATCATTTTGATTCATCAATATCTATTTATAGGTGTTATAACACCTTAAGTAATATTCAGGGTCATCATGTTTGTAATATATTATGTCAGAATGAATGGATGTTATAATCTGAATACAAGAGTTTAGTTAACAAATTTTTGCAAAGAGAAAAGGCTCTTTAGAAATTTCATACCTTGGAATATTTGATGGAGACAAGTTTTATCACTTAGTGAAACATAATGTCCAGTTGGGGTCCATATCATGTTCATTATCAGAGTTTAGGATGGGATGGACTATGGTCTGGCAATGTGAGTGAAAAGATAAAGGTTGATTTTTGTCTTTATTGGAAAAAGGTGACTACAATGCAGGTGCATATACATTATCTAGTATAAGGTGATTTTCTGTGAACCCAGTGATATCATAGAGACATTGTGACTATGATCATAGTAAAGTGTCCCCGCTGAGTCGAACTTTATCGTAGATAGAATGTAATGTAAATATCATAATTGCAATATTCTCTGTAACCTTAACTCTCTAAGGATTGGGGGTTTAATATGTCTAACCATTCTTGAAGTTATTCTATAGGTGTGCTGTTAAGTTGGCTTTGTCACTCCAGCTCTTTTTATGTCCCATGGGTCCGAAAGCATTCTGCATGCCCTGACCTCTTCCATATTCTGCCCTAAGGTCTCATTAACTGGCCCTTCAACAAAATTGAACATGGGGTTTTCTACCAGCCTACAAGTATGACATGTAACTACCATAATATACAGGTTTCTGTAAGAGCATGCAAAAATGTAATAGGAAGGGAACCTGGGATCTGAGAAGACAACTTCAGGAGATAATAAGAATGAAATCACATTACTGTGTTCTTTTTTATTTACATTAATTACAGTTAACTGCAAATGCCATCATTAACCCAATGATCATACCATTTGTATTGTATCTTACAAAATGTGCTGAAAATGACAGCCATCAGCCTCAATGCGAGCACGACATCTGACACACCCTGACAATTATCCTTGGCCATGCGGGATTAGCCGAGCGGTCTAAGACGCTACAGTCATGGATTGTGCGGCTAGTCCCGGCAGAGGTTAGAGTCCTTCCTCGGGCATGGGTGTGTGTTTTTGTCCTTAGGATAATTTAGTTAAGTAGTGTGTAAGCTTAGGGACTGATGACCTTAGCAGTTAAGTCCCATAAGATAAAATCCGTGGTGTTCCGAATCACATCACACTCAGCTACAATTCTGGCAACTAATTCCATCTCTGTATCCTCTGGGGTCACATACACAAATTGCTTTAGATATCCCCATAGGAAATTAAGGGGATTCAGATACCATGACCTCGGAGGGAATGGAATGGGACGTCCCCTTCCCATCCAGCGACCAGGAAATACAACTTTAAGTAGTTGCACACTAAACTGAGGCAGTGCACCAACATGCTGTATCCACTTCCTCTTATAAACAGCCAAGGATATGTTCTCAAACAACTCAGCTAGAACTCTTTCCACAAACCTCATGCACGGGTGGCCAATCAGACAGCTAGGTAGAAGGTATGGCTCATCCTCCTTGTTTCCTTGCGGGAAATAAAGAATGCACACGTAAATAAACAGCACAATACATGTAAACTTGTAACATGTTAGTTGTAAATAAGCTGGAAAATGGTAATGCCAGACGAAGTGAGAGACAAGTTAACTCCCATATCTCCTTAAGCTGGCTTCAATGACCTCAAGTTCCCTACCTCAAACTGTTCAGTGGAGCATCCTCCATGTCCTGTTAAATTTTTGTACACTCTTATGGAAACATCCTGTATTAGTGCAGTGTCAAGATATTCAGCCTGAGGCATCAGGTTAGGAACAAAAGTCTGCCAGGTAATGTATCTTGTTTTAATTACCACATTAGCATAAGAACTGGGCAGTGGTCTGCAGGTCATATTACCCAATTCCACACAGCTTCACACTTCCACAAAGTAACTGACAGCAAGATAGGCTCCTTCCTCGTGTGCTGACTAATAGCATCCAATTATGTTGTCAGTTTGTTAGTGTAATGAGGCAAACCTCTCGTTGCTCGCAGAGTGTCCTAGCTAGAGAGGTGAATACTTCTGCATCTTCATAGAACAGTAAAGAGTGAACTTGAACAAAGACGCAATGGTCTTTACTCTGTCCATTCCAGCTGCTTATTGTTTGCATGTGGATTAGGTCATATTGAAGTGTTCATCTGCAGTCTTCATGAAATTTAATTGCTTGTATTGCATTGTCTATTAGTCCATCTGTCTGTGCCTCGTTGTCTTCAGAGGTATCCCAAAAAATTGCCCTCGCTGAAACTGAATAGACATAGAGTAACATTCGTGAGAGAATTAATAGTGACAGTCCTCCCTTGGAATAGGTCTTCATATCTCTCTGAAACATCATAGCAACCTATCATTACTGTTTCTGTAATGTCCCTCCATCTAATTCTGATCTTAAGCAGCTAAGAGCTTTTGTTGTTCTCTAGTCATTGTGCAGGGTGCGATCAGAGCTGTCTGCTTGTGCGATGGCTTATAATTAGAACATTCCCTCTGGCATCAGGTCTTGTCAGGTGCTTTACATTGCTTAATATGTGCTCCATGCTATGGTTGCAGACAACCCCCAGTAATATGATAGTGGTATACCACACCTGTGAGTATCCTAGTGCCAACAGCTCCAGGCCAAGTTTTCCTTACTGTGGCACCTGGCTTAGTATTTTCATTCTTTTCTGTCACATCAGGTTGTTAGTTGTCTACACTTTCATACATCATATCTTACAAACACCCTGAGAAACCCTAGATGCATTTTGATGAGCATACAGCAGTTTGTTAGGACTGCATTTATCCTTTCTTTAAACAAGATTTGGAGTGCCTTACTAGGGTATACTAGCCTCCAGTTTCGTCACATCCCCTGTATCTATGTGCCATTCACGTAAGTTTTCAGAAAACTGTATTTATTTATTTATTTATTTATCCTTTGACAAAGTACATTGTATGGATCAAGATATATTTTCATTTCATGAACCGGCAGGTACATAGTATTTACTGTCTGTTTAACAAAAATGTAGTTTATTAAAAATTTATTCTAGGGCTATTTCATATTAAATTAGGTTTTGTACAATTTTTTTTGTGGTACAATAATGGTATTGCAATTGTTTTGAACTGTAGTGCACATAAATTCATTTGCACTGTCATAAGTTTTCTATTAGAAAATTTTTGAGACATTTTTTGAAAATATTTTTGTTTATTTCAAGAATGGAGTTTTTCAAGGGCTTTTGGTCAAGCGTATGATGGCTTCTTTTTTTGAATTTTGTGGTGTGTGTAGGCTCATGGAAGAGGTTTCGTTTCCTTGTGTCATGGTTGGATTGATTGATTGATTTGTATTGTTGTAGAGACCTCAGAGATCATCTGAGGCATTACAAAAGTCAATATTACACAGTATAAATGTTACACAAATAATTACAAAAATAAGAAAAATATTACACAATATAAATATTACACAAATACAAAACAGAGAAACTTCTGGTACAAATTGATATTGCATAGTAAATTTAGTCAATTACAGACTTGCTCCTATATAAAAGCATATAAAAACTGATCACAAAGTGTAATCATACCATATTCTTTGCCTCCCTTAAAAATTCATCAGTTTCATAAATGCTGAGCTCAAGAAAAATTTTGTTTACTTTTTCTTTGAATTGGAAGATCCCTGATATGTTGGGGTATGGCGTTAAAAAATTTTATGGACTTGTATAAGAAGCACGTGTGTGTGTGTGTGTGTGTTTTTAGTTACATCGGAAAGAAAGTAGGTCCTGCTTGTTTCTTGTGTTATAATTATGTCACATGTCATACTGTTGATAACTTGGGTAGTTTTCCTTAATACGCATTACACACTGTGGTATAAATATTGATGGCAGGGTCATAATCTGTAATTTTTTAAAGCTTGGCCTACAGTGAGCTCTGGGTGCCAAGCTACATATCAGCCTTATTGCCTTCTTTTGTAGTTTTGAAGACATTAGCTGCCTTGCTTTGATGTCCCCACAGTACTGTACCATAGGAAATGTGACTGTATATTAAAGCAAAATAAACCACTTTAAGCACTGGCACGTTTAGATAAAGACACAGCTTCCTTAGAGCAAATATTCCTTTGCTAATGCTGCTTCCCACTTTGTCCATATGGCTACCTCAGGATCCCCCCCATGAACCATGGACCTTGCCATTGGTGGGGAGGCTTGCATGCCTCAGCGATACAGATAGCCGTACCGTAGGTACAACCACAACAGAGGGGTATCTGTTGAGAGGCCAGACAAACGTGTGGTTCCTGAAGAGGGGCAGCAGCCTTTTCAGTAGTTGCAAGGGCAACAGTCTGGATGATTGACTGATCTGGCCTTGTAACAATAACCGAAACGGCCTTGCTGTGCTGGTACTGCAAACGGCTGAAAGCAAGGGGAAACTACGGCCGTAATTTTTCCCGAGGGCATGCAGCTTTACTGTATGATTAAATGATGATGGCGTCCTCTTGGGTAAAATATTCCGGAGGTAAAATAGTCCCCCATTCGGATCTCCGGGTGGGGACTACTCAAGGGGATGTCGTTAACAGGAGAAAGAAAACTGGCGTTCTACGGATCGGAGTGTGGAATGTCAGATCACGTAATTGGGCAGGTAGGTTAGAAAATTTAAAAAGGGAAATGGATAGGTTAAAGTTAGATATAGTGGGAATTAGTGAAGTTCGGTGGCAGGAGGAACAAGACTTCTGGTCAGGTGACTACAGGGTTATAAACACAAAGTCAAATAGGGGTAATGCAGGAGTAGGTTTAATAATGAATAGGAAAATAGGAATGCGGGTAAGCTACTACAAACAACATAGTGAACGTATTATTGTGGCCAAGATAGATACAAAGCATATGAAGCCCACACCTACTACAGTAGTACAAGTTTATATGCCAACTAGCTCTGCAGATGACGAAGAAATTGAAGAAATGTATGATGAAATAAAAGAAATTATTCAGATAGTGAAGGGAGACGAAAATTTAATAGTCATGGGTGACTAGAATTCGAGTGTAGGAAAAGGGAGAGAAGGAAATGTAGTAGGTGAATATGGATTGCGGCTAAGAAATGAAAGAGGAAGCCGCCTGGTAGAATTTTGCACAGAGCACAACTTAATCATAGCTAACACTTGGTTTAAGAATCATGATAGAAAATTGTATGCATGGAAGAACCCTGGAGATACTAAAAGGTATTAGATAGATTATATAATGGTAAGACAGAGATTTAGGAACCAGGTTTTAAATTGTAAGACATTTCCAGGGGCAGATGTGGACTCTGACCACAATCTATTGGTTATGACCTGTAGATTAAAACTGAAGAAACTGCAAAAAGGTGGGAATTTAAGGAGATGGGACCTGGATAAACTGAAAGAACCAGAGGTTGTACAGAGTTTCAGGGAGAGCATAAGGGAACAATTGACAGGAATGGGGGAAGGAAATACAGTAGAAGAAGAATGGGTAGCTTTGAGGGATGAAGTAGTGAAGGCAGCAGAGGGTCAAGTAGGTAAAAAGACGAGGGCTAGTAGAAATCCTTGGGTAACAGAAGAAATATTGAATTTAATTGATGAAAGGAGAAAATATAAAAATGCAGTAAATGAAGCAGGCAAAAAGGAATACAAACGTCTCAAAAATGAGATCGACAGGAAGTGCAAAATGGCTAAGCAGGGATGGCTAGAGGACAAATGTAAGGATGTAGAGGCTTATCTCACTAGGGGTAAGATAGATACTGCCTACAGGAAAATTAAAGAGACCTTTGGAGATAAGAGAACCACTTGTATGAACATCAAGAGCTCAGATGCAAACCCAGTCCTAAGCAAAGAAGGGAAAGCAGAAAGGTGGAAGGAGTATATAGAGGGTCTATTCAAGGGCGATGTACTTGAGGACAATATTATCGAAATGGTAGAGGATGTAGATGAAGATGAAATGGGAGATAAGATACTGCGTGAAGAGTTTGACAGAGCACTGAAAGACCTGAGCCGAAACAAGGCCCCCGGAGTAGACAACATTCCCCTGGAACTACTGATGGCCTTGGGAGAGCCAGTCCTGACAAAACTCTACCATCTGGTGAGCAAAATGTATGAAACAGGCGAAATACCCTCAGACTTCAAGAAGAATATAATAATCCCAATCCCAAAGAAAGCAGGTGTTGACAGATGTGAAAATTACCGAACAATCAGTTTAATAAGCCACAGCTGCAAAATACTAACACGTATTCTTTACAGACGAATGGAAAAACTAGTAGAAGCCGACCTCGGGGAAGATCAGTTTGGATTCCGTAGAAATACTGGAACACGTGAGGCAATACTGACCTTACGACTTACCTTAGAAGAAAGATTAAGGAAAGGCAAACCTACGTTTGTAGCATTTGTAGACTTAGAGAAAGCTTTTGACAATGTTGACTGGAATACTCTCTTTCACATTCTAAAGGTGGCAGGGGTAAAATACACTGAGCGAAAGGCTATTTACAATTTTTACAGAAACCAGATGGCAGTTATAAGAGTCGAGGGACATGAAAGGGAAGCAGTGGTTGGGAAGGGAGTAAGACAGGGTTGTAGCCTCTCCCCGATGTTATTCAATCTTTATATTGAGCAAGCAGTAAAGGATACAAAAGAAAAATTCGGAGTAGGTATTAAAATCCGTGGAGAAGAAATAAAAACTTTGAGGTTCGCCGATGACATTGTAATTCTGTCAGAGACAGCAAAGGACTTGGAAGAGCAGTTGAACGGAATGGATGGTGTCGTGAAGGGAGGATATAAGATGAACATCAACAAAAGCAAAACTAGGATAATGGAATGTAGTCGAATAAAGTCGGTTGATGTTGAGGGTATTAGATTAGGAAATGAGACACTTAAAGTAGTAAAGGAGTTTTGCTATTTGGGGAGCAAAATAACTGATGATGGTCGAAGTAGAGAGGATATAAAATGTAGACTGGCAATGCAAGGAAAGCGTTTCTGAAGAAGAGAAATTTGTTAACATCGAGTATAGATTTAAGTGTCAGGAAGTCATTTCTGAAAGTATTTGTATGGAGTGTAGCCATGTATGGAAGTGAAACATGGACGGTAAATAGTTTGGACAAGAAGAGAATAGAAGCTTTCGAAATGTGGTGCTACAGAAGAATGCTGAAGATTAGATGGGTAGATCACATAACTAATGAGGAAGTATTGAATAGGATTGGGGAGACGAGAATTTTGTGGCACAACTTGACCAGAAGAAGGGATCGTTTGGTAGGACATGTTCTGAGACATCAAGGGATCACCAATTTAGTATTGGAGGGCAGCGTGGAGGGTAAAAATCGTAGGGGGAGACCAAGAGATGAATACACTAAGCAGATTCAGAAGGATGTAGGTTGCAGTAGGTACTGGGAGATGAAGAAGCTTGCACAGGAGAGCTGCATCAAACCAGTCTCAGGACTGAAGACAACAACAACAACCACAACCTCAGGATAATTTTGAATCAACTGAAATACCAAGGAAATTAACAGCATTTGAGCTCTGCTCAAGTTCAGTGTTATTATTCCATGATACATACAGGTCTCTTTTCCCCAACAGGTAATTAGCTTTACGCCAATTTTCAACTTTGACAGTGCACTGGTCTGCTTCATATTTCACCTTCTGTGCTGTTTCTGCAGTTATACAGACCGCAAGATCATCTGCAAATAAGTTGTGTGTTGTTATCTCTAGTATCGGGAGAATATTTGAATTTTGGCCAACAGAGGAGTTCATATAGGTATATAATGGGTAATGTTAGTATTTTGAGAGCTTTAAATGCTGGTTTACATGAAACTTTCCATTTAAGGTTGGCTATCATTCTTATGGCTCTTTTTTTGTAATTTAAATGTTTTATTGTATGTTTGTTTTTGAGGTATCTCCCCGCAGTTATGCCGTAACTTAATGTCATATGAATTAATGCATAGCATATTGTTTTCATAATGCCCGTCTCGCATCGGGCGCTCCATTCGCGGTCCGTACCTGCCTGGTGCTGCTTGTAAGGTGTTGTCTCTTCCCTGGTGCTCAGACGGTCGTCCGTGCCCAGCTCGTCCATCATTTGCAGTCGTGGCGGCTGTCAGAGACCCATCCAATGTCGGGAGTTGCGTTCGCGGTGCGCGGCCACCTTTCGCTACTCCTGTGGTGTTATTACTTCTTGAGGAGTTTCTTGGTTCCTGGGCCCTGATAAGCTCCAGCGTCAGACTCCACGCCAAGCTGAGCTGGTAACTGCTGTCTCGGTTTATTAGGTTGTCTGTCACCTTGATCTCGACGACCTCCTTTATGACACTGTCCCAAAATCTTGGCATCTGTGTCACAATTTTGGTGTTGTTGTAGTCCATTGAGTGACTGAGCTCCAGACAGTGCTCCGCTATGGCAGATTTGGTTGCCTGTCCGAGTCTGGTGTGCCTCTGGTGTTCCTTGCACCTGACATCCACCGTCCTGGTTGTCTGGCCAATGTATGACTTCCCACACTGGCACAGGATGTTGTAAATGCCTCGTTTACATAGCCCCAGGTCGTCCTTTACACTCCCTAGCATTGTCCCAATTTTGGAGGGTGGACAGAAGATACTCTGTATATCATATTCTGAAAGAAGTCTGCTGATCTTTGCAGAAATAGGTCCAGCTTATGGCAGGTATGCCACATTCTCCTCCTCCTCTGGCTCCTCTTCTGTATGTTGTGGTTGGCTGGTATTTTGGTAATATTGTTGTTCAGGTTTAATTCAGTAAATCTTTGGATAACATTATTTACTTCTACATTGGCTTTTATTTCTAGCTTTTCTGTGTCTTTACCCATGAACAGTAGAGTTGTCATCTGCGTAGTTAACTATACTACCATACCTAATCATTTTGTGGCGGCGTTCGTAGCGACAAACACTTCGCTGTAGAAACGGCTTACGAAGTCACCACCACACTTTTAATAGCGGCCGACCGGTCCGCTGGAACAGTGAACAGAAAGATGAAAACCCAAACACTCTGATTAAATAAAAGTCGGTACTTATCTTTATTAACGAAGATACAGAAACACAGTAGTGAACTCCGTGTCTACAGAAATCTGTCTAGTTCGAGTCGGAGCGGCTAGGTCAGCGTCGGCTGACGACAGACAACAACTCTGCTGCGATGAACACACAACTGACAAGCAAGTACACAAATCGGTGGCGAGTATACAACTGAGCGGCGAATACAGAACTGTCCTAGCGCTCGCGACTCCAGCGCTTAAGAAGCCAGAAGCCAGCGGTGGCGCGCGCAGACTTGCAGCGATTTCCTGTATCGCTGGTGCTGCTTATGTGGACGGCGTCCGGACTTTGATGCTGCCAACATTTTGGCAGCGGGCTCGGTTGGCATTACTGGCTAGGATATAACACTCCTCCCCCCAAATCGCCGCACCGTCGTGGAATAATGACGTGGCGAGCGTCGACGGCGGGGGAGGGGTCTGGCCGCAGGCGTAGCAGAAGAGACCGGGGCGAAGACTGTTGTCAGTGGCAGTCCCCGGTCCGCACCCCAGCATTGGCTGCGCGGGGCCTCGGGAAACACCGACGGAAAACCGAGGTCAGGGTGCACGCCTGTGACCACGGGCGCAGCTTCTGGTACTGGATGCGACGGGGCGTCGAGACCCACGAAGAGAGGCAGCGTCTCCTGACGCTGCATCGACGGCTGCTGCGTGGGCGCCGGACAAGGCGCTGCGGTGTCATACTCCTTGGGGGTGCCCAAGGAAAGCGGCTGCAGGACAGGCTGCACAGCCACCGCTTGGGATGGCGGCCTGGCTGAGGGGTCGACGTCCATCTGCTCCGAAGGCGGTGGCGACTGAAGAGGGACCGCAGGCGCCGGAGCGACCACCTGGGGCGCACCCAGATGACGCTGCGCGGGAGGCATCAACGGGACGGGCTGTCGGCGTGGTAGCGGCGACGGCTGCTGCTGCTGCCCTGGTGGTGGCAGCGAAGTCGGAAGGCGCGGCTGGAACCCGCCGCGGACCAAATCTGTGGACAAAGAACGAGCGGCAGAATCCGGGCGGCCAGCGCGGCGCAACTGGTTCTGATGCCTCTTGTGCATCCCAGTAGCACCTTGAACAGTATAAAAACCGCGACCCTGGACACTTATCACGGTGCCTCGTTCCCAACGACGGCGACCGTGATAAACTCTGAAAAAAACGGCGTCGTTGCGCTGAAAACGCGTGCGATGCTCAGAAGCGGCGGGTCGATCCGGGGGGTGCAACAACCGTAGTAGGGTGCGATGACGACGGCCGTGGAGAAGCTCCGCAGGCGAAGGGCCGTCGCGTGGCGTGGTCCGGTACGACGACAGGAACGTGATGAGGGCCTGCTGACGAGAGTGCATAGCACGAAGGCGGTCCATATGATCCTTGAATGTGCGTACAAAACGTTCCGCTGCACCATTCGATTGAGGGTGGAACGGCGGAGTAAGAACATGGCGAATGCCATTGGCAGAACAAAAACTTTCAAATTCAGCAGAGGTAAATTGTGGACCATTGTCAGACACTAAAACTTCTGGAAGACCCTCAATACAAAAAATTGAAGTCAACGCCTGTATAGTTTATGCAGACGTTGTAGACTGCATGGGCACAACAAACAGAAAATTACTAAATGCATCTATCACGATGAGCCAACGAGAATTCCAAAATGGACCAGCGAAATCAATATGGACTCGCTGCCAGGGACTGGCAGGGCGTGCCCACTCAAAATAGCGTTGAGGCGGAGCATCTTGGTGTTCGGCACACGTGGAACAATCTGTAGACATCTGTGTAATCTGCTTATCAATGCCGATCCATGTACAATGACGGCGGGCAAGCTGCTTGGTGCGGACCACTCCCCAATGACCTTGATGCAACAAGTCGAGGACCTTGGATTGGAGCACTTGGGGAACCACTACACGAAGCTGGTTATTCTCGGTGCGTAACAGCAAAACTCCTTGCGAAACAGACAACAGATGACGTTGCGGATAATAGCGACGAACCACAGGATCCGATATATCCTTTGCCTTGGACGGCCAACCACGTTGAACAAAACTTAATAGTAAACACAGATGAGGATCCGTAGCTGTCTCACGTGCCACCTGACGATAATCAATCGGAAAATCCCGGAGGGATTGATGCTTATCGGCGTCAACTGATGGCAAGAGTCTTCAGAGGAATCGAAGACATCATCCGCAGCAATTGGCAATCTAGAAAGCGCATCAGCGTTTGCATGCTGAGCTGTAGGGCGATACTTAGGAACAGATTTAATTCAATGAGTGTGAGGAGGATTTGCTGTTCATAACGCAACATTAAATCGATTCTTTACATTTCATTTTGTATTATCATTTATTATTGCAGCTATGGCAGCAATTCACTTATTCTTCCTCAATCAAACAGGATCTAATAACCCATTAGGGCTAAACGGAGATATCGAAAAAATTCCATTTCACCCATACTTCACTTTCAAGGATTCTATCAGATCTGAAATAATAACATCGTTATTAATTATATTATGTATAATTAACCCCTAACTTCTAGTAGACCCAGATAATTTTGTACCCGCCAATCCATTAGCAACACCTGTTGACGACATTCAACCAGAATGATATTTCCCATTTGCATATGCAATTCTACAATCAATTCCAAAGAAGTTAGGAGGTGTTCTTGCACTATTCTTATCAATTAGAATCTTAATAATTTTACCATTCTATAACAAAACACCACTCCGAGGTTTCCAATTTTATTCTATCGATCAGATCCTATTCTGAATTATAGTAGTTGTTGTATGTTTATTAACATGAATTGGTAAACGACCAGTTGAAGAACCTTATACCATAACAGGACAAAACTTAACGATTATCTACTTTACATACTTCTTAGTTAATGTCCATGTTACAAATGCATGAGATAAGCTAATTAAGGAATAAATAAGTTAATTAGCTTGGGAAAAGCATATGTTTTGAAAACATACAACTAAAAGATTAACACTTCTATTAACTTTTCTTAAAAAATTACACTAAATAAATGAGATAAATAAAATCTTTAAACCAACAAAGAAAATAAAAAATTTAAAGATAAAAGTAAAGAACTTATTCAAGCTAAGTATATCAACTTATCATAATGCAACTGTGGTAAAGTACCTCGAACCCAAATAAAACCAAAAGATATAATAGCAAGCTTAATAACAAATATAAAAGAATAAAAATCACATCCTAAAAATTTAAAGCTAACAATATTCTTATAAAAACAAGTGTAGCACACTCAGCTAAATAAATTAAAGTAACACCACCTGCACCATATTTGATATTAAAACCTGAAACTAACTCAGACTCACCTTCAGCAAAATCAAAAGGGGTACAATTAGTCTTGGTGAAACAAGAAGCAAAACAAGCTAAAGCTAAGAGACGAGAAATAATAATAAATCAGCAATAAAGCTGATAATTTATAAAATCAAACATGTTAAAAATTCCCAATTAAAATAATTAAAGACAATAAAATCGAAGCTAAACTAACTTCATATGAAATTGTTTGAGCAACAGAACGGAGGGAGCCTAATAAAGAATAATTGAATTAGAAGATCATCCAGCAATTATAACAGTATAAACACCTAATTTAGTACACCATAAAAAAAAAAACAAAAACCAATAAGAAAAAAACATTTGAGTTAAGTAAGGGAAAACTACTCGAACAGCCAAAGAAATCATTAAATTAAAAACAGGAGAAAAATAATAAAGCAAATAATTAGATATAATAGGAATAAGCTGCTCCTTACTTAATAGCATCACTAAAGGGCTGTAGAATCCCTACAAATCCTACTTTATTTGGACCCTTACGAATCAGAATATAACCTAAAACCTTTCAGTCCAACAAAGTTAAAAAAGCAACACTAACTAAAACACAAATAACTAATAAAAGAAAATTTAAAATAAACATAAATAAATCAAAGTATCAATGCTATCTGTAGAAAAATCTACATAAATTAATTCTAAATTGAACACAATAACCTGTCAAAATAGTAAATTAATTAATATTAATAAATATATTTAAAAATATTTTAACCATATGGTCTTTTCGTACTAATATGGATTAATAGTCTTAGGATAGAAACCGACCAGGCTCATGGTCTGTCTAAACTCAGATCATGTAAGAATTAAAAGTCGAAGAGACCTAATTACTGGGTTCCTACACCCAAAATTTTTCTTAATCCAGCATCGAGGTTGCAATCTGCTTTGTCGATATGAGCTCTCAAAAACAAGTACGCTGTTATCTCTAAGGTAACATAATCTTATGATCATAAATTATGGATCAAAACAACAAACATAGATCAATGATATAATAATGAAGAGTTTATTTATTCTTCATATCACCCCAACAAAACATCATTAAATATAGAAAGACAAAAAAAACCATATAAAAGGCAAATGTTAAGCTCTATAGGGCCTTCTCGTCCTAAAGAATAATTTAACCCTTATGACCCAAAAGTTAAATTCAAAAATTTATTAAGAGACAGTTGATTTCTCGTAAAGTCATTCATTCCAGCCACTAATTAACAGACAAATGATTATGCTATCTTCACACGGTCAAAATACCAGGACTCTTTAAAAATGCGCTCAGTGAGCAGGCCAGACCTCAAAATATTTTCAAGAGGACATGTTATTGATAAACAGGCGAAAATCCATTTTGCCTAGTTCCTCATAATAAATTTACAACTTAAAAATTTTACGCAAATAAATATACTAATTCTATCATTATTACAATGATTTAAAAATTAAATCAATAATCTTAATAAAAACCTAAAATAGTTATAAAATCAAAATATAAAATAGTGAACTAAAATGTAATCTTAAAGATAGCTTAAAGCTTACTATTATATTTAAAAAAATAATTTATAGGTTCAAAACTTCAAAGCTTATCCCTTAAAAAATAAATAAGTTAATATTTATAGTGGAAAAATTAAATAAAAACAACTAACTAAAAAAAACTTAAATTATTTCTTAAGAAACGAGATATCTTAGGAAACGATTAACATCTCATTTTTATAAATACTTTAATAATAATTATGATACATTAACAATAAATTATTTATAAATCAATCCAAATCGAGACAAGTAAAATAAATACTAAAAAGCCTGATACAAAACGTACAATAATTAAAATCTACTTTAAAAAATTTAAAATAATATTTCATAAAACATTTACATGGCCAATATACTATAATTTTAAAAATCAATTCTATATAATATACTAAGACAAAACCAACAAAATTATTTATATTAAATAATTAAATGAACAAAAAATTAATATAACAAAATAAGTAATCAAGACATCCTGTTTGGCACAGAAAAATTTTCTGTGTAAGTGAAACACTTTACTAATAAGTTATAACTTGAACCTCTTCCTAGATACACTTTCCAGTACATCTACTATGTTATGACTTACCTGATCTACATTGAAGCTACTTTAAAATAATCCAAATAGAATAATCAATAATGATAGCGACAGGTGATGTGTACACACCTCAGACCCAATAACACTTAAATTAAATAAATCAAACTACTATCAACTCCACCTTCATCAACAGTATTTCACCATCAAATCCGTTATAAACAAAAATCAATTGCAACCCACCTCCTCTTAACTATAAGCTGCACCTTGACCTCATATATTTTATAATTATAAATCTTGAGAATTATAACTGTAAAAAGATTCTCTGATAACAGAGATATCCAAACAAATAAATTAAGTAAAGTAAATCGGTATTATCAATCATGGGGTAGGTTCCTCTGAATGGAATGAGAAGCTGCCAAATTCTTGGGGTTTAAAGACCTTAACTAATAGTACCCTATTAAATATAATTAACAATTAAAATAAAAGGGTATCTAATCATAGTTTATTATTTAAATTTCAAAGACTCATAAAAAGAGTGACAAATAAATTTTAACATTTCACCTTAAAAATTTATATTTTGACCCTAATAATATAAACAACTGTTTAAACGAATAAAATTCACTTGTATCAATCATATACCCACGGCTGATGCCACGAATTATGCCAGTACTAAATCAATTGCTATATCAAAAATCACTTGATAATTAAATCAAATTACGGTAAAAAGATCATTTAGTTCAACAGAACTTACATATAATACAAAGAAAAAGTGCATAAAGAAGCAAGAATAAAACCTTTACAAACAAAAAATAAATAAATTTAAAAATTAATCAAAATAGGAAAAAAGAAAAGATACAAATATTTAAAGAAAAAGAATGAAGAAAATTACAAATAATAGCAAAAAAAGAGAAACAGACCCCCTTTCAGGACCACAACAACTTCTCTATTATATATAAATGAAGAAAGATATGGAACACATATACCAATAAATGTATGGTATTCTTTCTTATTTAATATTTCTTTTCACTAATATTAAAGACAGATTCAAAAATAGAAAAAAATTATTTGGTACAAGTATGTAAATTAATGTAATATGTTATTAATATAATATTAACTATATTAAGTTAACTTAAATATTAATTAATTAAATAATCTAATTATAGATAATTATGTATTTATTTTATGCTAATTAATATAATTATTAATATTAACATAAGATATTATACTTAATATTATTAATCTTATTTATTACATCCAATTATATTAATATTTAATATTAAGTTATGTTATTATTATATACTTATAATAATTTATTTTAAGGTAGAAAGATAAGTATCTATAATCCCCAGTAAATGTATTAAAATAATCACTTAATAATAATAAAATAAACTCATAGGTATTTATATATAATTAGATGTAATATATTAATTTAAATTATTTATTTTGTATATATTTATATATACTACACAAAGAAAATATGCCTAAATCGAAACAAATTAATTCAAAATAGGCAAATCAATACACAACCTAATTTCTAAAAAATACTTTTAATTTATATATTAAATGAATGAAGTGCCTGATTACAGGGTTATCTTGATATGGTAAAATAAGTAAATAAGCATTTCCTTCATTAAACAAATTACAAAAGTAAACTACCTCCTTTAGTATCAAAAACTAACATGCATCATACACCTTAATTTAAAAAGGTAAGCAAATCAAGCTAATGGGTTCATACCCATTTAGAGAGGTATCAATCCTCACCTTTTTAATGACCAACAACTCTACAAAACTTCACTTCCTATCAACATTAATGATAGGAACGATTCTGTCCATTTAACCAAATTTCCGTTTTGGGGTTTGAATGGGACTTGAGATCAACTTACTTGCATTTATTCCACTTATAACGAGAAATAAAAATATAATGATAAGTGAATCATCAATTAAATATTTTATTGTCCAAGCAATAGATCTGACAATACTATTATTTTCAATTTTGTTGATTCAAATAAAGTACCCAGGAGGATGGGAAACAGAATTTATCCCCTCAAAAACAATTAGATCTAGATTATTATTAAAGACTTGAGCTGCACCCTTTCATTTCTGATTTCGAGAAGTCATAGGCGCTTCAAGCCGAACTAACTGTTTAACATTAATAACATGACAAAAAATTGCCCCAATAATGGTACTATCACATTGTATTCAACTAAGAACCTTTATTTGAACCATTATCATTTTAAGAATTGTTATTGCGGCAATAGGAGGTTTAAATCAAACATCTTTACGACAACTTCCAGCATACTCTTCAATTTGACATTTAGATCAAATAATCAGATCCTTAACAGTCATAGAAAACATCTGGGAACTATACTTTCTTATTTATTCTCTACTAAGACTAATCAAAGTCTTATTATTGAAGCAAATAAATTTATTGTTTATAAATAAGATTTATTCAGCTAGAAACATAAAAACTGAAATTAAATTCATAATATTTTATCCCTACTACCTCTAGGTGGTTTACCACCATTTCTTGGATCCCTACCAAAATGAATTGTAATACAATCATTAATAGAAAAGAACATAACAACCATTATAACTATTATAGTTGTATTAACTACAATTACACTTTATTATTACATACATATTAGATTCTCGCCTCTAATTATGTCATATACCGAAAATTCAGGATCTCCAAAGATAAAGTCTCAAAAATAGAGAATTATTCTTCCTATATCCATAATAGCTTCAACAATAGGATTGATTTCAACATCAACCCTAATCTCATTGTACTAAGGACTTAAGTTTATCAAACTAATAACCTTCAAAGTTATAATTAAAAGAATAATCTTTTAGGCCTTAGTAAAACTTAAAACCTCTAGAATTGCAGCTAGAATCATATTTGAATATAAGACCAGAGTATGGTTACAGTGCAAATGTCTCATAAGTAGATTTACAGTCTACCATCTAAAATTCAGCCATCTTACTGCCAAAATTATTATTCTCAACAAACCATAAGGACATTGGTACTTTATACTTTCTATTTGGAGCATGAGCAGGTATAGTAGGAACATCAATAACAATACTTATTCGTGCTGAACTAAGTCAACCAGGATCTCTAATTAGAGATGATCAGGTTTATAATGTTAATATTACAGCCCTCGCATTTGTAATAATTTTCTTCATAGCATTGCCTATTATAATTTGTGGATTTGGTAATTGACTTGTACCATTAATAATTGGTGCACCAGCTATAGCATTCCCACGAATAAATAATATAAGTTTTTGATTAATACCTCCCCCATTAACCCCTCTTTTTACATCTTCTGTAGTAGATAACAGTGCTGGTAAAGGATGAAAAGTTTACCACCTCTAGCAGGAGCTGTTTCACACAGGGGTGCATCTGTAGATCTAGCCATTTTTTCACTACACTTAGCAGGTGTATCATCAATTCTTGGCGCAGTAAACTTTATTACAACAGCTATTAACATACGATCAGAAAGTATAACTTTAGACCAAACACCTTCATTTGTTTGGTCTGTAGCTATTACAGCCCTTCTTCTTTCACTTCCAGTTTTTGCAGGAGCTATTACTATATTATCAACAGACCGAAACCTAAATACATCATTCTTTGACCCTGTGGGAGGAGGAGATACGATTCTATATCAACACCTATTCTGATTCTTTTGGCACCCACAAGTTTACATTCTAATTGAATCATTTGGAATGTTAGGTATAATCTATGCCATGTTATCAATTGGATTAATAGGATTTATTGTATGAGCACACCATATATTTACAGAAGGAATGGATGTTTACACACGAGCACACTTCACATCAGCAACAATAATTATTGCTGTACCTACAGGAATTATGGTATGCAGATGATTAGCTACATTGTATGGGACTAAATTCAAGTTTAATCCAACATTATTATGAGCTCTAGGGTTTATTTTCCTATTTACAATTGGTGGACTAGCAGGGTTAGTACTAGCAAACTCATCACTTGACATTCTATTACATGGCACATATTATGTAGTAGCCCACTTCCATTATGTCCTATTTATAGGAGCAGTATTCGATGACACCCACTATTTACAGGATTAACTACAAACAATACATGATTAAAAAGTCAGTTCACAATTTTTTTTGTTGGAGTAAACTTAACATTCTTCCCTCAACACTTCTTCGGATTAGCAGGAGTACCACGACAATATTTGCATTACCCAGATGCTTATACATCATGTAATGTAGTATCAAGAATTGGATCTACAATTTCTATTGCAGGAATTATTATATTCATTGTAATTATATGAGAAAGAATGATTACAAACCGAGCAAATATATTTAGAGGTAATATAAGAAGATCAACAGAATGGCTACAAAATAACCCACTTGCAGAACATAGTTACTCAGAATTACCATTAATTTCTAGATTCTAATATGGCAGATTAATGCAGTAGATTGAAGCTCTACAAATAAAGGTTTGACCTTTTATTAGAAAAAGCATTAATGGCAACATGATCGAATTAATCCCTTCAAGATGGAGCTTCGACATTAATGGAGCATCTATCATTCTTCCATGATCATACTATGGTCGTATTGTTATTAATTAAAGTAATTCTAGGTTATGCCTTAAGTTATATGGTATTTATTGTCTACAAAAACCGAAACATACTTCATGGACATTTAATTGAAACCATCTGAACAGCATTACCAGTAATTACCCTAAATTTTATTGCTCTCCCACCACTACGACTCCTTTATTTACTTGATGATTCAGTAGATGCAATAATCACATTCAAAATAATTGGACGACAGTGGTACTGAAGAAATGAATATTCATACTTTATAGATGTAGAATTCGACACCTACATAAGAACAAGATCAAGATTTAGAAAACGACAGCTTTCGACATTTACATGTAGATAACCGAACCATTCTGCCAATAAATACAGAAGTATGAGCATTAAGAAGAGCATCAGACATTCTTCACTCATGAGCAGTATCTGCTTTAGGGGTTAAAATTGATGCCACACCAGGTCAACTAAATCAAGGAACATTTACAATAAACCAACCTGAACAATTTTTCGGCCAGTGCCCAGAAATTTGTGGAGCAAATCACAGATTTATACCAACTGTAATTCAAGAAACTTCAGTAAATTTATTTATCAATGATTATCTAAGGAGTTAGTTGAAATGTATAACATTAGAGTGTCAATCTAAAATAACTAAACAATTAGTACACCTTGAAATATCAGATGACTGAAAGTAAGTAATGGACTCTTAAATCAAACAATAGTAAATTAACTACTACTTCTGATGGGGAAATTTAATCTAAATGCCTCAAATATCTCCTCTCATATGATTCTCCCTATTCATTATATTTTCAGTTACCTTATTCCTACTCAATCAAATAAACTTTTTCTCATTTAAACCTAACCTCAGTAAAAGAGCAGAAAAAAGATGAATTGAGATAAAAAAAAATTGAAAATGATAACAAACTTATTCTCAACATTTGATCCACCAACTAATATCTTCAACTTGTCATGAAATTGAACTAGAACATTCTTAGGACTATTATTAATCCCATCAAAGTTCTCACTTACACCATCAAGGATTAATTTTATCTGAAATAAATAAAACTTACCTTCACACAACGAATTTAAAACATTACTAGGACCAAAATTATTTAATTGAACAACATTCATCTTCATCTCAATCTTTATTATAATATTTAATAATTTTATAGGACTATTCCCTTACATTTTTACTAGAACAAGCCATTTAGCATTAACATTTGCAATCGCTCTGCCTATATGATTAAGATTTATATTATTTGGATGAATTAATAAATTTAATTTCACTACTAATTATTGGACAAATACTTCTATTAATTCTAGAATCAGCAGTAGCTATAATTCAAGCTTATGTTTTCTCAATTTTAAGAACTTTATATTCTAGAGAAGTATACTAAACCTATGTCAACAACTCACTCAAATCAGCCATTCCTTGACCACTAACAGGAGCAATTGGAGCAATAGTCCCAGTATCAGGATTAAAAAATGATTCCACCTATTTAACATTAATTTATTTATAATTGGATTTGAAATTACCTTATTAACTATAATGCGATGGTGATGAGATGTAGTACGGGAAGGAACCTATCAAGGATTACATACAGGATTTGTATCAACTGGATTAAGATGAGATACAATTCTATTTATTGCATCAGAAATGTTGTTCTTTGTATCACTCTTCTGAGCCTTCTTTAGAAGAACACTAGCACTAACAATTGAGCTGGGAATATTATGACCCCCAATAGGAATTCAACCTTTTAATCCTATACAAATTCCATTACTTAATACAGCTATTTTTTAGCCTCAGGAGTAACCGTAACATGAGCACATCACAGTTTAATAGAATCTAACCACACTCAAGCATTACAAGGATTATTTTTCACATTACTATTAGGACTATATTTCACAATACTTCAAGCATATGAGTATTGAGAAGCACCTTTCACTATTGCAGACGCAGTATATGGATCAACATTCTTCATTGCAACAGGGTTCCACGTAATTATTGGTACATTCTTCTTAACAACATGTCTACTTCGACACTCAATAAAGCAATTCTCACCAAGACACCACTTTGGATTTGAAACAGCAACATGATATTGACACTTTGTAGATATAGTATGACTATTCTTATATATTTCTATTTATTGAGGAGGTAGATAATTGTTTTTCTAGTATAAATAGTACATTTGACTTCCAATCAGAAAGCTTGATATAAATCAAGAAAAGCAAACTTAATCCTTTCTACAAGAGTTTTTATTAGATTTCTTATTCCAATAATTGTTATAATCCTTGCAACAACGTTATCCAAAAAATTAATCTATGACCAGGAAAAAAAATCAACATTCGAGTCTGGGTTTGATCCAAAAAGATCAGCACGAATACCATTCTCCCTTCGATTCTTCTTAATTGCAGTAATTTTTCTAATCTTTGATGTAGAAATTGGATTAATTCTACCAATTGTAATTATTTTCAAAACTTCAGACATTATAATGTGAACAGTATCAACAATATTTTTTATTTTACTCCTATTAGGCGGACTATACCACGAATTATATCAAGGAGCCTTACAATGAGCAGAATAAAGGGTTGTAGTTAACTATAATATTTGGGTTGCTTAAAAGAGTATTGATATAATCAACCAACCTAAAGTAGAATAATAAGCAAAATATTGTAGTCAGTTTGACCTGAAAAATCGGTAAATAATATGCCCTTATCCTTATTAATTGAGCCAAAAAGAGGTGTATTACTGTTAATAACTATTAAGTTCCAATTAAGGAAATGTATAGCCAATATGAAAGCTGCTAACTTATATTAGCGGTTAATCTCCATTAACATTTCTAAAATTTATATAGTGTAAATAAAACATTACATTTTCACTGTAAAAATAATATATTCATATTTATAAATACCTAAAAGTAAATATACTTCCATAACATCTTCAGTGTCATGCTCTAATTATAAGCTATTTAAGTATAAGAAAAGTAACATCACTAAAATAAACATTCAAAAAATAAAAAGTTAAAGCATTAACCTTAAAGTTAGAATCATATCAACCCTGGATATAACCAATTAAATAAATAAATAATCTATATAAACCCTGACCACCAAATAACACACCTCAACCATAGTCACATGATTTTGATGAATAATAACGCAACTTTAAAGGAAAAAATCTAACAAACTTAGTTGAAAGGAAATGTATAAATCATATAGAACCAGCAAATCTAACAAAAGAAAGCAAACTTAAAGAAAATAAATTATGAGAAAAATCAAACTTAGGCATAAGATAACCTAAATAAGCACCTAAAACAACAACTGTAATCGTCAAAAACTTTATATAATAAGGCAAAGCATTCACATGAGGAATATGGAATATCAACCAAGATAAAAGACTACCACCAAAAACAGCAACAAATAATAAACCAATCTTACCAAATGAAATATAATAACTCTCATCATCAAAAGAAAATCTAGAATAATAATTATTATCCCGAGATATTGAATAACAAAGAAAACGAAAAGAATAAGAAGCAGTTAAACCAGTAGAAAAAAAATTAAACGATTAATTCATCTTAAACAAACCAAAAGACATGAAGTCCTTTGAATAAAATCCTGAAAAAAGGTATACCACAGAAAGACAAACTAGAAACATTAAAACAAACCTAAGTTAAAGGCATAAAATTAACAATTGAGCCCATAAAACAAATATCCTGAGAATCCTTTAAATTATGAACTATAGAACCTGCACACATCAATAATAATGACTTAAACAAAGCATGAGCCAATAAATAAAAGAACGCAAGTTTTGGATAAGCTATACACAAAATTCTTATTATTAAACAAAATTGCCTTAAAGTAGAAAGACCAATAATTATCTTTAAATCAAATTCAAAATTAGCACCCAATCCAGCCAAAAATGTAGTTACACATCCAATTAAAAGTAAAAATCCACCACAATTATAAGTATCTAATATTGGGCTAAAACGAATAAATAAATAAACTCCAGCAGTAACAAGAGTAGAAGAATGGAATGAAGCAGAAACAGGAGTAGGAGCAGCCATAGCAGCAGGAAGTCAAGAAGAAAAAGTAATTTGAGCTTTTTCAGTTATAGACACCAAAACAATTAATATAGTAATAAGCTTTATTTCAAAAAATTAGAAATAAAATCATAATAATAAATATAATTTCAACCCCCAAAAATTTAATACTCAAGAAATAGAAACTAAAATAGCAACATGACCAATACGATTAGAAAGAGCAGTTAATATACCAGCACTCTTAAGATTTTACATTTTGATAATAAATAACTAAACAATAAGAAACCAAACCTAAACCATCCCATCCTAACAAAATTCTAATAAAATTAGGACTAATAATTAAAAACCATATAGAAAGAATAAATATTGAAACAATATTAATAAAACAATTTATATTTTTTATTCTCCCGACATATAACCCTCTCTATAGTAAATCACCAAAGAAGAAATATACATAACAAAAGACTTAAAAATAAGAGATATTCAATCCAAAATTATAGTTATAACAACAATAGAGCCATCCAAAAAGTTCTCATTCAACACAAACTCTACAATCAATTATTAAATAATAAATCCCTAAAATAAAAATTACAGTTCTAAAAAAAAAACAAAAAATCTCAAAGAACAAACAGAAAATAAATTCATGTACTAAGATGAAAAACTTCTAATCATTGATTCCACAAAACAATATTTTAAATAAAAAGGCTTAAGCTATTTATACAAAGAAATACTCACCTGTCAAACAAAGAATATTTCAAGGCAATCAATGAAAAAGTAAAAGATGAAAATAGCCAAGAGAACAAGTATAAACACAGGAATAATAATTTCCATGCTAAGAATAAGAATATATATACAAAGTATAAACAGCTCTAGAAAAAGATAAAAAGATTAAAACAAAAAATCTAAAAGAAAACAAGACAAAATTCTATTTAATAATCTAAGTTCACCTACCAAATTCAATGATGGAGGAGCAGCTATATTGGATGATAATATTACATAAATAAAACAATACAGAAGAACATAAACCATGACCAACCAGTAAAGAAAGTGAACCTATACAACCCCATCAATTTATAGTTATCAATCCACCAATAATCATTCTTATATGAGCACCAGAAGAATATGCAATTAGATAATTCAAATCAACCTGACGAAAACAAATAAATCTAACCAGAAAAATCCTAAAGACAATCAAAAGTAATTAAACTTTAAACCAAAATAAGATATAACCTTCAAAACATGAAAAATTCCATAACTTTAATAAAACACCAGCAAGAATTATTCTACCTGAAATAGGAGCCTCTACATGAGCCTTAGGAAGTCATAAATGAACAAAAATATTGGCGTCTTAACTAAAAAGGCCAGAATTATAAACACACATTATATAAAATAATAAGAACCAAAATCAACCAATAAAGGGAAATACAAAGTGTTAGAAAAATCATAAACCTTCAATAAAACCAACAATTAAGACAATCTAGCAACGAAAGTATAAAAAATTAAATAAACACCAGCCTGCAAATGGTCAGGTCGATAAGCTCAACCTAAAATCAAAAGCAAAGTAGGAACTAATCTAGCTTAAAAAATATAAAAAGGAAGAAGACATAATCTAGCAAATGAACAATAGAGCATAATTATTAAAATTAAAACCACAAAAACAAAAAAATTAGAATGATAAGAACTTAAAATAAACTGAACCTCTATCAGCAATTATTAAAGAGCAAACTCAAAAACTCAACAAAATTAAACTAAAAGAAAAATAATCAATACCAAAATTATATCTAATTATATTTAAATCAGCATATGAATATACACAAATTATAAAAACAAAACTCGACAAAAACATTAAAGAACGAACCAAGCACCAACAATTATTTAATAAACAAAGAGGGATCAAGAAATAGTTATAAATAAATAATTTAGCATAAAGATAAACCAAAAGAATTAAAAAATCGTTACCATGAGACCGAATTATTGAAACCGAAATAGAAAGAAACATAGCTCCTTCACAAATATAAAAAACTAAAAAAAATAACAGAAAAGAAATAAACGTAATCTCATTCAATAAGAAAAACAATAATTAATATAAATAAAGAAAGAACAATATACTCCAATCTCAGAAGAACCATTAACAAATGCTTACGTTTAGAAGAAAAAACATTTACACCAGAAGAATATACCAACAAAGAAGGAAAAACAGAGAAATAAACAATAGTTTTAATGGTAAAAAAACCAGTCTTGTAAACCGGAAATAAGTCTAGCCCCCACTTTTAAAACTTCGGAGGTAGAAAGCTTCCATCGTCAGTCCCCAAATCCGATATTTTTAAATAAACTAAACCCTGAAATGATTAAAATAATAATTATATCACTATCAAATGTAATAAGTATTAATTTTATTAAATTAAGAGTCCCAGTATCAATAATACTTTTCATTATCCTTCAAACTTTCTTAGTTGGATTAATAACAGGAACAATAGTGGAAAGCTTTTGACTATCATATATTTTATTCTTAACATTTCTTGGTGGTATATTAATTCTATTTACTTATATTACAATAATTGCATCAAACGAAATATTTCAACCTAAATCAATTACCATAATTATCACCTTAACAATATGGGACTTTATTATATCAAAATTAATTATCCTAGACAAAACAATACTTATAGACTTCTTCAAAAATACCGAACTATAAATATTGATAATTCAATCAATTACCAAGAAATAACAATATCGTTAGAAAAATTATATAATAGACCAACAAGCATTTATACAATAATAAAAATATATTATTTATTTTTAGCACTATATGCAGTAGTTAAAATTACTAATATTAACCAGGGGCCTATTCGTAAAATATGAATAATTTACTAATGAATAAACCCTTACAATTAAGACATCGTTTAATTAAAAGTATTAACAACTCCGTAGTTGATTTCCATGCACCAACAAATATTTCATTTTAATGAAATTTTGGGTCCCTACTAGGATTGTGTTTGGTAATTCAAATCATAACTGGACTATTTTAGCTATAAATTATATATCAAATATTGAAATAGCATTCAGTAGTGTAGTACACATCTGCTGGGACGTAAATAACGGTTGAATTATTCGAACTTTACATGCAAATGGAGCATCTATATTTTTTATTTGCATGTAGGACGAGTAATTTACTATCGATCTTATATATATATATATATATATATACACACACACCTGGACAATTGATACAGTAATTGTATTCTGTTGAGTGGTACTTAAGATAAGTAAATAAATTAGTGAAATCAAAGTAAAGTAGAAATTATAAAATAAATGAAAAACTTAGTTTAGTTTAGAAGAATTACACACTGGCAAACAGCGGGCAGAACAGCAGAGCAGAGAGAGACAATGACCGTGAAGTCAGCTAGTTCAGAAGAAGCCATCGCCCTCCCCACATAAGCAGACACTGTCGATTCAGCCGTCAGCCTTCCCCCACCGCGCCACTCCGCTGGCTGACGCACAACACACGCGGCCGCTTAGAGAAGAGAAACACTGGGACGCCACATCCAAGGTATCACCATCCGATGCACGACTTCGCTCGCAATAATTAAACGGGCCGCCTCGCACTGCGCATCTCCAGTCAACTGGGCGAGACGGCAACACGAGATACACACTGCCACGCGTAATCAGACGCCGCCGCCGCCACCACAGCAGAAGGCTTCGCAAACGACACAGCTGCCGTTCTCCGAGCCAGAACATCGAGTAAGGAAACAGTTGTACAAATCTTCAATAAAAGTTATCTTATGTAAAAATACTGTTTCATTCTACCTCATACCAGAGCCAAGGAAGAACCCACCCTGCCCACATGTTGTTAAGAGAGAAAAAGTAATTAATTTAGTATTTTCACCCTGACAGAATGCTTTAGAATCAAATGCCCTTTGCAGTAATGCTCATCCTGGCAATTGACTAGCATCAAAATGGAAAACCAGTTATTTTTAGTGACAGAAGTGTTACAATTCTTAGTTATAGCAACTGCATTTATAGAATATGTTTTACCTAGAGGCGAAATATCATTCTGAGGTGCAACAGTAATTACTAATTTATAATCAGCAGTTTCATACTTAGGAACAGATTTAATTCAATGAGTGAGAGGAGGATTTGCTGTTGGTAACGCAACATTAAATCGATTCTTTACATTTCATTTTGTATTATCATTTATTATTGCATCTATGGCAGCAATTCACTTATTCTTCCTCGATAAAACAGGATCTAATAACCCATTAGGGCTAAATGGACATATCAAAAAAATTCCATTTCACCCATACTTCACTTTCAAGGATTCTATCACATCTGAAATAATAACATCGTTATTAATTATATTATGTTTAATTAACCCCTAAATTCTAGGAGACCCAGATAATTTTGTACCCACCAATCCATTAGCAACACCAGAATGATATTTCCCATTTGCATATGCAATTCTACGATCAATTCCTAAGAAGTTAGGAGGTGTTATTGCACTATTCTTATCAATTAGAATCTTAATAATTTTACCATTCTATAACAAAACACCATTCCGAGTATCCAATTTTATTATATCAATCAGATCCTGTTCTGAATTAGAGCAGTTGTTGTATGTTTATTAACATGAATTGGTAAATGACTAGTTGAAGAACCTTATATCATAACAGGACAAATCTTAACAATTATCTACATTACAAACTTCTTAATTAATGTCCATGTTGCAAATGCATGAGATAAGCTAATTAACTAATAAATATGTTAATTATCTTAGGAAAAGCATATGTTTTGAAAACATAAAACAAGAAGTTTAATTCTTCTATTAACTTTTCTTAAAAAATTTCACTAAATAAATGAGCTAAATAAAATCTAAACCAACAAAGAAAATAAAAAAATTAAAGATAAACGTAAAAAACTTTTTCAAGCTAAGTATATCAACTTATCATAACGGAACCATGATAAAGTACCTCTAACCCAAATAAAACCAAAAGATATAATAGCAAGGTTAATAAAAAATATAAAAGAATAAAAATCACCTCCTAAAAAAATTAAAGCTAACAGTATTCTTATAAAACCAATTCTAGTATACTGAGCTAAAAAAATTAAAGTAAAACCATCTGCACCATATTTGATATTAAAGCCTGAAACTAACTCAGAGTCACCTTCAGAAAAATCAGAAGGGGTACGATTAGTCTCAGCCAAACAAGAAGCAAAACAAGCTAAAACTAAGAGAAAAGAAATAATAATAAATTGCTGATGTTTGAAGGTAGCAAAGAGACTGACAAGCTAGTAATGCTACTCACACGTTCGTAGTCCAGTTTGGGCCGGTATTATGTGCACCACTCTGTATATTCAAAAATGTACAGCCTATTCCTGCCCTAATTTTTGTGACATTTATGTAACAAAGAAATTAAAATCGTCAGAAAGTTTTAGAGATTTTTGCTAAAAACACTTCCCTATTATGTACGATATACATTAAAAATGTGTACTCTATCTGAACTTTCATACGAGTATTGTGTAAACATCTGAAATAAATAGGTCAAGAAACATTCAAGATTTTTGGTAACAGTGTCAAACTGCAACTTGCCTCTATACATGCATCAAAAAAAGGTTTTGCATTCCCGCTTCCCCAAACTCCTGCAGACGTTGACTGTGGATTTTGTATCACAGACATAGTCCCTTTCACCATTCTGAGATATCACTATACCCGCCCAAAGATGTAAACTACTCTGCATGAGTAGTACCTATTAGACAAAGGGGGTCCAACAGCCAATCAGTTCCTGTCATTCCACCAGGAAGGAGGTACACGGCTCATGTTGTCTGTAGTTCAACCATGCCTGTACGGTCAATACCGCGGTTCGATCGCGTCCGCGTCCTTACTTTGTGCCAGAAAAGGCTCTCAACAAGGGAAGTGTCCAGGCGTCTCGGAGTGAACCAAACCGATGTTGTTCAGATGTGGAGGAGATAGAGAGAGACAGGAACTGTCGATGACATAACTCGCTGCATCTGTTGCAGTGGATGACCGCTAGCTACAGATTATGGCTTGGATAATCCCTGACAGCACATTGTTGAATAATGCGTTTTGTGAAGCCACAGAACATCGTGTTACGACTCAAACTGTGCACAATAGGCTGCATTATGCGCTACTTCACTCCCGATGTCCATGGCGAGGTCCATCTTTGCAACCACGATACCGTGCAGTGCGGTAGAGATGGGTCCAACAACATGCCGAATGGACAGCTCAGTATTGGCATCACGTTCTCTCCACTGATGAGTGTCACATGTGCCTTCAACAAGACAATCTTCGAAGATGTGTTTGGAGGCAACCCGGTCAGGCTGAATACCTTAGACACACTGTCCAGCAAGTGCAGCAAGGTGTAGGTTCCCTGCTGTTTTCGGGTGGCATTATGTGGGACCAACTGCTGGTGGCTGCCGTAACGGCTGTACGATACGTGGATGCTCTCCTCCGACCGATAGTGCGACCCTATCGGCAGCTTATTGGCGAGGCATTCGTCTACATGGACGGCAATTCAGGCCCCCTCATGCACATCTTGTGAATGACTTCCTTCAGGATAATGAATCCTATCGAACATGCCTGCTATAGATTGAAAAGGGCTGTTTATGGATGACATGACCCACCAGCCACTCTGAAGGTTCTACATCGAATCGCCATTAGCGAGTGGGACAATCTGAGTCAACAGTGCCTTGATGAACTTGTGGATAGTATGACACGACGAATACAGGATGCATCAATGCAAGAGGACGCGCTACAGGGTATTAGAGGTACCAGTGTGTACAGCAATCTGGACCATCACCTCCGAAGGTCTCGCTGTATGGTGGTACAACATGCAATGTGTGGTTTTCATGAGCAATAAAAAGGGCGAAAATGTTTATCATGATCTCTATTCCAATTTTCGGTACATGTTCCGCAACTCTCGGGACCGAGGTGATGGAAGATTTTTTTTTTTTGAGGTGTGTATAGTAGTATACATTACTTATTCCATAATTTAATGGCAGCTTATACAAAAATTGCGCTAAAAAGTGTCGAACAGTTACCAGTCAGCTTATGCGAGACCATAAAAAAAGAGAAAAATTAATACACAAATATAATGTAATGGATGGTATAGTCTCTAAAATTTGCCAAACTGTTTTCCAGGACACTTTCAAAGGCAGTGGGCTACCATCTACTCGTTTTACAACGCCTACAAAGCTATAGATTATTAGGACAGCTTCGGCAACAGGAAAATGATGCCATATCAATCTGAAAATTAGCGCTGACTGTAACGCAAATAAAAAAACAGGTAAATTGAGCTATGAAACTTGTTTGAAAAACAAAAAAATGGGTCTGATTTTTTATATTCAAAGTGAAGATTCTAGTTTTTCTGGGTATCGAATACAAATTTTTATCGTGTCTACAACATGCCTGTACCAAATATCATCACTTACGAAGGGAATCAGTCTGTACTAGTGATGTAATGATATTCTAAATGTACTTGGCACTTTACAGGCAAACCAACACTGTTCCAAAACCACATGAACATGGTACCAACGTATGTTGACAACACAATATTGGCCTGTGCCTCTGAATGCTCACTCCAGAAATATTTCTACTGTATGGTCGATTCCATAGAAGATGACACTACAGACTTATATGGTACTTTGCTTTGAAGCCAGCCCTGCAATGTTAACTATCCCAAAACATTAGCAGACAGTTGCTTCCTGCTCTTAATTCCTATCATGTGCATGCAACAGCTGTTTTAAACAGAAAATAGTACAGTGGTTTTGTGAATAAAAGTGTCAGAAAGGTATTCTGTGACGTCTCTCTGGATTGAAGTGCATATTTGATTCAGTAATAAGATGTATTTCGCGTCGTTTTTGTTATATATTTCGGATAACCAATAAGAGAAGTGTGTGATGCTTAAATGAGTCAACTTAAGGGAGGATGTTCATGAAAAACACAAACTATGTTAATATGCATCAAATCCACAATTTTCAAGATATGGTACTTAAATTTTGTACCATGCTTCACATGAAATTAATATATTTACTGTTACGTTGTTTGGATTATATATAATTATCTTTTTTATAGGATTTAAAAATTTTATTTTCAGTAAATAACATAAGTACCTTTTCCTCACACCATTCAATAGATTTCTACAAAATTTTAGCAGCTTAATCTCATTGAGGTTTTTTTCATGTATCAAACAGGAGAATTTTGATAATTAGTGAGTATAATATAACAGCCAATGGTCTTGTGGCATCAGTAATGGTGGTTCCCATCAGATCACAGAGGTTAAGCAATATCAGATTTGGCTAGAATTTGAATGGTTGTCTGGCCAGGTCTGTCGAGCACTCTTGGATGACACAGCGGCCAGTTGGTGCCATCTGGCCTTCCGAGGTCTGTTCGGATGGAGTCAATTGTAAACAACATTTAGTGGATTTGTAGAAATAAGTGTACAAAATTTCATAATTGTAACCATATATTAGGAGGAAAAGGTATGTAAACACTAAAAAATTAATTTTCTGGAAATGCAATATGTAGTTTTTTCTTAGGTCAGCTCTTCAGACGGACGCCAATTTGTACTCAGGATCCTCTTTCCCTTCAAGACCTCTGTTTTGATTTCTTATTTTCTGTTTTCTTTGCCTTACCAGATCTCATCTACGTTTTAGCTACAGAGTGGCGCTGTAATTGTTTTTTTCAATATATCTTGAGTGAAATTTCCTATCTTAAAGCACATTCTCTCTAATACCTTCAAATTCTTTATTTGTGTGGCCATAGTTGTTTAAAATTCATGGTATTTTTTTTCTGTCATTGCAACTACAAAAATGCGTGATTTTTTCACCAGAAACGTTTTGCTTTATTGAGGTAAAAAAAGATCACGCATTTTTGTGGTTACAATGGCAGAACAAAAATACCTTCAAGAACAAATACCTTCAGCTTCCCTACATTCCCACCATTAAAAACAAGAGCTCCATCATAAGTTGCAATTCTGGATGAAATCCATCAGTAGCGTAAGCCAAAACAGGAATTTCTTCTTCATAAACAAAGCAGCTGGTTTGTTATTATTCCTAAGATGAAGGAAAGATTCATGCACCATTTATAGAACCAAAGGATATTATCACAGCAACTAGATAGCCATAAAATGCTTGAAGGTAGTCCTTGGAATTATTGTTCACTGAGCTAGTATTAAAGTGTTGCTTCAAAAAGCGAGTGTGGCATGAAAGTCGCATCACACAGTTGTTTTTCAGGTACTTCAGATGCGATTTAATTACTGAAATTTTGAGTTCTTCTAGTCCATTATATTTTCGGTCAGTTTTATGAATGTCCTCTCTTAAGAAAGAAATGTGAGACCTTCACAGTTTAGACTATAATTAGAACAATTAGTACATTCATAAACGACGCAGTCTGGCATTTTTGATCAAAACACTTCCACCAGAATCTAATGTTCAAAACAACTGACATGGCAGATGTCACCTTCAGGTTTGTGACACGACAACCCATATTATACCTCCATGGTCGATTCCATAGAGTAGAAATGACTTTGGAGTGAGGATTTCGAACAGATTACACAACACCATGATGAAAAGAAGTATGTAACATTCCAAAGAGTTCTCTTAAGTGAGAACACTCATTGAAAACATATTATTTAAAAGGTGCAGCTTATCCACACTTTTGAAGATACAGCAGTGAAATTTTGTACTATGCTCTACATGACAACACATTTACTGTTAAGTTCCTGTAGTTATATAATTTAACTTCATGGAAGTTAAAATTTTATTTTCAGCAAATTTAACACCATTTGTTCGAAAGCAAGACTGCGAAAAAGCTGGAAAGACCCATAATCTCTCTTAATTTCGAATTGAGAATGTAGCTTAATTAAATCTTATGTATTTGTATTCTATAGAAAAGTACGATATTCTAGTTCCAGTCATTTATTTGAACAACGTATCTCTCATAGCTTTACTTGTACAGCGCAATTCCATTTCTCTTTAGAACAATTTTGCAACCATTTCGCGTTCCTGTTTTCCTCATTTAAAATTCTGTATAGCTTGATGCCTTTTGCTGAGTTGGTACAACAGTTTGGTGCAACATGTAGGAATCTTGATGAAAACAGTAACGAACACAGACCTTGATAACCGCCAAAAATTTTCGAAGATAATACCCAAATACCCACAATACCTTCAACTTGATGTGCTAACGATTGTGTATTATGTCACTTCCTGTGTGTTGTTGCAGGAACAGTCTTGTTCAGTGGCCTGGATATTAGAGATCCATGAAGATATAATAAGGAATATTGTAGATATGTCAAAAAGTTTAAGCTGACATCCACCATGGTAGTCACCCAAACATTAGCTCTTTAGGGAAATGTGTTGATTGAAAATGCCTGCTTGCAGCATTTACTGGTGTACTAATAATGCTCGTTATAGTCTAAAGTGCAAATTAATTACATTTCAATAGTGAGTGGACTTTTTCCAAGCGTTATTTTCTTTTATATACATGAAATTTGGCTGCGCTGTGTCGTTTTAATGTAGCAGTTTTGTTTTTGTCACTTGGCTTTAGACTTAAAATCAGTTCATCTCGAAAAGCTCCCTGGATGATCTCTGTGAGAAGGGAAGATTGGAAACTGGCCAAATAAAGCGAAATAAGATCTCACCACTTTTGGCAAGAGGACATAAACTGAGCATCAGCTTTGGTAAACCATATTAAGGAAAATGCTGGATTGTGGAAGTAAACTTCTCGTATCACATACTTCTCTTCCTTGTTATTCGACACTTATAATGAAAATAAAGTTACATTAACAAAGCGAAATGTGTCTTAGTGCAGGATAAAATATGGATTTAAGACTAGAAAAAGTCTTAAAATTTCTTTCTGGATTTTTATTATTCACAATAGCACTATTAAATTTTCTAGTCAAAACATTTAGCATGTACACAACAGTACTTACAAGGGAACCTCCCCATCGCACCTCCCCATCGCACCAGCCTCATGGCTCTGAGCACTATGGGACTCAACTTCTGAGGTCATTAGTCCACTAGAACTTAGAACTAATTAAACCTAACTAACCTAAGGACATCACACATATCCATGCCCGAGGCAGGATTCGAACCTGCGACCGTAGCGGTCTTGCGGTTCCAGACTGCAGTGCCTAGAACCGCTCGGCTACTTCGGCCGGCTATGAAGAAGAAGGATTACTATATGGAGCTGGAATCTCAGATTAATCGGTAAGAATTTTATGTTATTGTTAATTTCCTTGAATTTCCAGTTTGCTAGAATGTATTTTTCAAATGCGTTTTTCTCGAAATGACTTCACATTTGCGTGCAGTCTAACTCAAAGTATAGAAGCGATCATTATGAAAATTTATAGTATGATTATTTATAAAATTACGTATTATATAAATCAACTTGTCAGATGATATGATTTAAGGGTACTTTTCTTTGCATAATTAGAGGTGAAAATCGAAGTAAATTGTTCCAACTCCGGCAAAATTTTTAATTTTCATTATGTTCACCTGTATGGAGGTTCATATTCATAGAAAATAAGTTATTAATGTAAAATCAAAACCTTTTCGATTTCAGATGAAAATTGGAATGGGTACACTGCACACAATTGGAGAACTACACTCACAACCTTCAGTAGACAGCACAGCATAACTTATTTTTAGCTGAAATTATTTAAAAAAAATCACAAAAACTGTTCGAAATACTGTATAAATTAAATGTCAAAATTTGATTAAATTCTAATTAATTCTTCCCACCCAAAAAATCAGTGTCGAACTGCCTCCTGATGTGGTTTCCCCCATTAAAGTAATGTACAGCATGTAGCCGCATTTATACGCCCAAGAAAACCATTGCAGTTGCCAGTTGGAGCTCCCAGTTTTTAGTGGCGCAACTTCAGCCACACAACTTTTGTCACGCCACAAGAAGTTCAGCTTGGATATACTTTGTTGCGCCACTTTCCTACTACCACTGCGCCCTGGTGGCAGTGTTTCGAAACACGAGCATTCTGTCGCAGTTATCGTGTAGTAATTGCTATTTTACTCCATTCGATTTTCACGTGTTTTATTTTGTTTCTGTAAAAAATGGAAAGTATAAACCAATATTTGAGTGATACATTTTAGAGAGAGAGAGAGAGAGAGAGAGAGAGAGAGAGAGAGAGAAAACATGTAGCCAGAAAAGCGAGTCACAAAAACTTCGTAATTTGTAAAGCCAGACATTGGGTAAATTGTGAATTATATGGAGGAAAAAGCTGTAGTGTGTCATGTCGCAGCTGTTAAACCAAAATTTAGGTACTCAAAATACCTATATCAACGAATAAATAGAGTGTAAAATCCTGGAAAATTTGTGTGTCTGCAAATTATATTTACATGTCAGCTGTTATGTTGTCACTGCAGACAGCATTTAAATCTATGAGAATTATTTCTTTTATAAATGCCTTTTTGTTCCCCCCCCCCCCCCCCCGATTTATTCCCGTGCGGAATCTATTTTCAGATCTGGCATTCGGATTTCGTCCTTTTATTTAACTTGTCGCAGCGCTAAGGCACTATAACGTTCATACCCGCGCGTATCATTTCAGTTGATGTCGCATTGCAAGCTGTGCAACCACGTAGAATTTGTGGCGTCCTGTGTGAATGGTAGCTCACGATGCCACTACACCAAGCTACAAGCTGTGGCGCCACATTAGATTCGTGCGTGAATCTGGCTTATGTCTGTAGCACTGTGCACCATTATTATATCTCCATTAAACATCACATCTGCATCTCGCAGATGTCATAATTCGTTGCTCATTGGCTAACATTTTTGAAATCAGAAGAAAGGGAAGGAAAGCGAAAGAAGGAAGGAAGGAAGGAAGGAAGGAAGGAAGGAAGGAAGGAAGGGAAAGGAAAGTAAGAAAGAAAGGAAAGTAAGAAAGAAAGGAAAGTAAGAAAGAAAGGAAAGTAAGAAAGAAAGGAAAGTAAGAAAGAAAGGAAAGTAAGAAAGAAAGGAAAGTAAGAAAGAAAGGAAAGTAAGAAAGAAAGGAAAGTAAGAAAGAAAGGCAGTTAGGTGTGCTCTGTGCCACCTGTTGAGTTAGGTGAAAAGAGGTCCACTGGCATGTAAACTGTTAACTGTCCTCTTAGCTTCTGGCTTAACTGCACCTTCGTAACTCGCAACAACCAAATATTCTTAAAAGCCTTTGCAGTTTCACGTTTATTAGTTCATTCCTAAGAGAGCACAAATCTAATATTTCAGAACATATTCATACTACAATATCAACAAAGTCCCAGAATCTATTACAAATGTGAAGACGGAAAACAGGTATTAGCAGGACGTGAAACTACCATCGGCCCACAGCTCTTAGCCTATTCATTGCTTTGTGATGAACACACGATATTTTCTTTCACCTTACGTTGTCCTGAAGGTTTTTACTATCGCTATGTTATTAACTGACATGTGAGTAAAACAAATCGTACTAAGAGTTGCCTTAAAATGGCATTATAATACGAAAACAGCAAAATACATGAAACTAGTATCGCTTCATCACATTTCGTGGTCCCGCTAAGTTGCAGTACAGCATCACTCATTTATGACAGAATATGATCACATGATATTACCCAGTTTTGGCTTTCCTAAACTGATTTTCGCAGTAACTGCGCACCTTGGGGCGGTTGTACAACGCCCAGTTAGCAGCCGGTTAAGCTCTAACCCCGGAATAGCGCGAGAAACGCCTTGTACGAACCCGGGCTAACGCCCAACCTGAGAATAAACTCGGGGATGGCTTAGGCGGTGATTTCTGGCCGGTTAGCGAGCTTAACCACGGAATAAGTTTTAAAGAGGGCAGGAATACCCATAGATTAAGACAGCGGTGACGAGTTTTTGGCTGAAGTGTTCATAACAATGAGGAAGGAGCAGAAAGTGAGACACCGCCCGAATTATTTTGATGAATTCGACGACTCAGAATTTATATGCAGATTTCGATTGTCAAAGGAAGCCGTGCTTCGTCTTTTCAATCTTGTACGTCAGAAACTGGAAACATAGGATGGACAGGTGAAACTATTTCTCTGTTTTCTAAGATAATACTGTTAAATTGTGTAAAATGTATTTCCTTTCCGTACTTCATGAATTCCATTGTGTTATTTCTCTAAATTAGGCACATTAAAACGACTATTCGTGCCAAAATAGTCTTGCATATCTGGCGTGTGTTACAGTTGTTGCAGTAGTAGAAAGGATTGACTCGTTTTATTTAGAAGACAGTCCCATAATAGACTTAACGAAATCGAAAATCCACACCACTTATGGGTACTATTTGTATGGCAGTTTTAACAAAAACGTAAATTCTCATGTTGCAAAACGCTTTGATAAAACGGTAGTGTCCCAATTTCAGACATGACGTCAATATTGATACACTGTTTTCTATTGGAAATGATCCTTTTTGTAAACACCACAGCAGTCGCAGAACTTTTTATTTATTTATTTATTTATTTATAAGTTAATAAGAAAAACTTCAGCCTTTAGTGAATATATTTGGATGAGAGACCCATTTTTGCTACAGAGCAACAACATTGAATCCCACCATTCTTCACTGATGTCTGAACTATTTGCGCTTACTCAAGCCACGTGAACACAGTAATATTATCAGGAAACTATGGAACATAGCTGTTGTGTTTCTCAACATTAGTATTATCCACACCAGCCCATCTGAAAACATCTCGACCTCTCCTTCAGTTTATCTGTATATACTTTGTATGACTTCCAGATGAATGGAGATAAGGTAGCTGTCAACCGCTGTTACGTATTTGAAACAATGCATTTTCTTGCCATCAGCTGTACATTGTAACTTTATTCTCTAGTAGATTCGGTTTTTTCAACCATCATCAAGGAAGAAAAGTAATACACACAGATGGTTGAAAAATACGTTGTGTAATTACTGTGTTATTATTACAAAATCTGCTGCAGTGGTCAAACAGCTGATCATCAAGAGTAACAAACACTGCAGATTTTATAACAACACAGTAATTACACAATGCATTTATAAAATTCCATTCCAGATGTTAATTTCTAAATTAAACTCCGTGACGCCTGTGTTGTTGGTGGTTATTGCAGTCTCTGAAAAGATGACATGATGTTCATTATTTCAAAAAGCTGCTTGCCTTTCAAAATAGTTCCTACATTATCTGCCTACGAAAAATTCATCATCTACCATATTGGACGGAATATTCTTACCTAGAAACGTTGCGTCAGAATCAAAATGACTAGTGCGGCCATCTGAAGAAAGTTTAATTAAATTGTGTTTTTTTGTATACACAATTACAAATTTATGTTCGACAAAAGGTCCACCGCCAATCTGGAGCCTATGCTGCCTTAATGCAGCACAATATTTTCTGGTCTCTTTCTTTAGCGTGTCATATTTCTGTCGCAGCTGATCACTGGTTCTGCATGATGATGATGATTGTTAATTATAGAGATCGCATACTTTCTCCCATGCTTTGTTCTGAAATTTGGAAAGATATCTTATTGGTCAAACAACGAATACTTAATCATTTAACCAGTTTCAAGAGATATTTCATTATACACACATCACAAGCTTAGTTAAATGTTTTGACTGACCTTTTCGCTACATGATACTGCATGCGTTTTCTTGTTCTCTATTATGCTTCTGAAATCGTGAACGATATCGACAAGCTTTAATATATCTTCCAGGGAATAGTTTTGGGCTCTCGATCATTTTTCACTCATTTTAATCGAGCTCTTTTTGCAGATGACTAGACGTAAATAAACTTCAAAAACGCGCGAAAATACCCAGAGTGTTCTCCCACTGTTACCAACTTAACTGAACGAGATCGCTATTCCAGGGTTAACTAACCAGAGAATAAAAAGGCATCGTACAACCATGGAGGTAAAAATAAGAGGAGTTGTTCAAATGGCTCTGAGCACTACGGGACTCAACTGCTGTGGTCATCATCAGTCCCCTAGAACTTAGAACTACTTAAACCTAACTAACCTAAGGACATCACACACACCCATGCCCGAGGCAGGATTCGAACCTGCGACCGTAGCAGAAGAGCGGCTCTGGACTGGAGCGCCTAGAACCACACGGCCACCGCGGCCGGCAAGAGGAGTTGTCATGACATCACAAACTTGAAGCCAACCCAAGTGAAGATCTGTCATGTTAGCTACCCCAAAGCATTCGCTTCTGGTGGTTTGATTCCGTGTAGTCGTGAAGTGTTTTGATAAAAAAAATGACGGCTACATCGCTTACGGGTGTAATAATCGTTCTAATTGCAATCTAAAGTTTAAACAAATCACATTTCATTCGTAAGTGGACATATTTAAGCGTCATTTTCTTATATGTAGTACTTGAAATTCTGATGCACTGTAAATTTGTACAGTATGGTTTTATTTCTATGATTTGACTTTAGATTTCCTATCAATCCTACGCAAAGAGCTCTCTGGAGGTGAGCTTGGTTTTCATTATTTGGTTATTCCCAAGTAACTGAAAAGTCCTGGCAAGAAATATCCTGGAAATGGGGACTAATGTTTTAAAATGCGATAATTTAATATAAATGTAATGTAACTACATGTAGTTAATTAAATCTTCAGTAAAATGTGTGGAACACCTGTTACAGTGGTTAAATTATAAGTACTTAAAGGGTTACATATTTGTTAAAGCAAAGCTCCCTATCCAAGTCCAGGCAATTTAGATAATGACATTAATCACAGTCTTGTGTTATCCTGTAAATTGCTGTTATTTGCCACACTGAATGTCACTTGGTAGGTACAATTTAAAAACCATGCAGATGTGTAAACTGCAATGGGCCTGACAATCTTAAATTCCGTTCTTTTCCATCGTAATTTAACGAATCTTTCACTTTGTTGACGTGACAGCTGGCTTGTTTATGTCATCCCTGCATACATCTATGGGACTTCAAAGGAAATAAGATAAGTTTCTTGCAAATTTGGACATTTAAAATTTGTATTTGACTTGAAAATGCAACGATTACAAATCGGTGCCTGTAAACTATCAATCATTGCTTTTGGAGTTCTGGCTTTATCAATCATCGACACAAACACAATGAAAGTGAATTCAAATGGATTACGAAAGCACGCTTTCCATAGCTCATATTTCTCTTCTCGGTTATTCTAAGTGTATAAACAAAAAGGAATTACAGTACTGAGGACAGAAGCGTCGTATTACTGTATCGAATACGCATTTAAGACCAGAAAAACGTTTAAAGTTGCGTTCCTTATGCTGTGTTGTTCACTAAAACAGGTGTAACATTTACTATATAAAATAAATATTGCGTGCACATGACAGAAATAGCGAACAAGAAGCAATTGTAAACACTCGTCTGCTAACGTTTTGGGGGATCCAAGATGGCGGCAGGCCCCGCCCACTGGCTTCAAAACAACGTACAGCGGAAGTCTGTAGCGGCATCTCCCCTTATTCCACCTCCATGCGTACAACGCGCTGTCAAAGTTATACCCTGGTTAGCTAACCTTAACCGGGCGTTGTACAACCGGCCCCTTACAAGATATTTTTCAACCGTTATAACATACGAAGCACACAGAAAATTTAATTTACACAGAGTGAATTATATAAAACTTGGACCGCAAACATTGCAGAAATGGAAAGTGCTATTGATGTGCGATATCCACAGAATGGATTGCTAGTCAGAGGCTTGTATTGTTAGCTCGTAGAGTGTCTGTAATAATTCTTGGTAGTGTATTTTTCGTACAAACACACACTTTTTTTGAATGGAACAACGAACATTGACACCAACAAACTAAAAGTAGGGTAAATTGGAATTTCAGTGGTGTTTGTTGAAGGATTCTAGTGCGAGTCATTTACGAGATACCATATTTTGAAAAGTTCCCACTCCATCACTTACCTAGGGTAACCAGCGTATTTTGAGTGAGGATTTGCACAAGTGACATGTTGCCACTAAATTTGTCGCGCCTTACCACACGAAAAAAAATAAAAAATAAAAAAAAATAAAAAAGTGCATGAATGTGTGTCAGGACTTGAAAACAGAGAAAGTAATTAAAACTTTTTGAACAACGACATTACAGGTGATGAGAGTTGGTGTTACGGATATGACACGAAAACCCAGCAAGCAACGGTTGCGGTGGAATGTGCAGACGATGGTCGTAGTACTTTTTATGTACATGAAATTGTGCATCGAAAATTTGTACTTCCTGGCAGAATGTCAGTCTTAAGTATTTTTTTCTAAGTTTTAAAACATCTGTAAGAGGATTTGTGGAGGAATGCCTGGAACTTTGGCTATCAAGTGTCAGGTTCATTTATCATGCCAATAATTCAACTCTGCAAAGATATCACACACAACCATAGGAGCTGCCTTTATTATTTATAACTTTATTCCTATTGGCCCCAGTGCTTTCCCATTTTTCACAGGCTTCACAGCTTTACAAATTTCTTGCGAGGTTATCTGTCGTGGACATGGATATTTATCTTCTTCCATCAAGTTTAACATGTCTTGTATAAATTGGTTTCTTTTCTCTGTGAGCAGCGCTTGGTAATACTTGACCCACTCCTAAGCTTATCGGAGGAATCTCAGCACTTTTCTAACCACCACCACCTTTCACACTCTGCTTGCCCTACTACCATCTAAGTTTTTGTTTATATCCTTTCTGACTTTCAGCACACCTCATTTTATGCTTTAGTAATGGCCCTTTGTGCTTCTTTCTATTTAGCTTCGTATGTTTTATGGACTTCATCAAGCCAAGTGCTGAGCTATTTATTATAGGCCTCCTTTTTCATTTTCACCAATTTCTCTCCTATATTCCACCATTGATTCTTCCTTTCCCATCCCCCCCCCCTTACCAGCGCTTCAAAGGCCACCTCAGGCATAATTACTTTGGCAGACCAATACATACTTTCTACAGCATCATCCTTGATCAACTATTGAAAGAGAACTGCCACATGGATTGTGATCAACTTTTCGTTCCAGCTAGTATCAATGATGACAAAAACTGGGCCGCCAAATATTATGTAAACACTAAGGGAAAGAAGAAAACCATCCTTCCAAACATAAGCATATATAAAGTTCATTAAATATTTCAGACCAAGAGTTCTTGTATATAAAAAGTATTAAGCCAACCACGTAAAACTGTATTCAAAATTGTTTACAGAAGAGGGCAGGATATTGATGGTTTCTAATTACTGGAAGACCGACGATTTGTCCAAGCAAACATGAATATATCGTAGGCCCTACTGTTGAAATAAAACATCAGTAGAAGTATCCTAAGAAAGACAAAGGATAACCCTTGTTTATATTTTTGAAATAACGGACAACAACTGAGTGTCAAAGTTTGTATTACATGCATGCTGTGATATTAACTGAGAATTCAACTTTGAAAAAATTAAAGGTGAATCTGCAGTAGATCTTCAGGACAAACAAGATAATCCTTTCTCAGTTGGCGGCAATGCTAAAAATTACATGCACACACCTATTAAATCAGTCCCATGCATTGAGAATCGTTATCTACCAACACAGAAGTCCCACAAGTTTATAGGAGGAAGAACTATAGCAGTTATCTATGGAGACAATGCTAATCTCTCTACATTTAAAAAAGTATTCAAAATTAAATTCAATAAATCTTTGTGGCCAACACAGATTCAAGCGAGTTTGCAGAACTTACAATATCACAATATTTGACTATAAAGTGAAACAAGGAACTTGCTGTATGTGGCATGTGGAAGATGGAAATGAAGGGAAATTTCAACACCCATGTACAAATTTATTGTAAAGATGGTCAATTCACATGTAGGAGAATCTGCAGACTTTATATTTTACTCAGCCAATTCTCATCCTTTAAAAAACTAAATACTTCATGAAAGAGCATACAAGAAATGGAGATTAGTATATTTGCCAAATGAAATGGACATGAAGTGAGGAAGCAATGTCTGTTTCACATCACTGTTCAGTAGATTACAAGCATGAAGAAAAATCCACAATTTCATGATGTCTTTGCATCATCATACGATTTCACTGATTTTAAAAACCTTTTGAGTAAACTAGAGAAGCATTTCATGATGAACAGAGATCTTAAAAAAAATCCTGTTGAAAATTTAAAACAGTTCATGATTCATGAAGACCACTTCAAGTTATTGTAAAATTTTTTTAGTGAAGATTATCAAGCCGCAAAAATATTCCAAAGAGAAGTCGACAGAAAGAAAATTGAGTCAAACCATGAAAGGCAGAGTAAACTGAGGAGATATTCATGAAATACAAAAATATAATCTGCTAGAAAATAGAAAATCATTTGTTACTGGAAAGCTGTGCAAGCCTCCAAAATATCAACAGAAATATCTAACAAAAATAATGACTTAATTTCTCTAGTCAATGGAAAATATGTTCCAACTCTTCATTTTAACTTTTCTGGTCTTCTCAGTGTCAACAAAAACTAATTTTTCTTATTAATTGTACAAGCAAGGTCCCAACGTCGATAGACATACAAACAAACACAAACATACGCACAAAATTCAAGCTTTCACAACAAACGGTTGCTTCATCTGGAAAGAGGGAAGGAGAGGGAAAGACGAAAGGATGTGGGTTTTAAGGGAGAGGGTAAGGAGTCATTCCAATCCCGGGAGCGGAAAGACTTACCTTAGAGGGGAAAAAAGGACAGGTACACACACACACACACACACACACACACACACACACACACACACACACACACACACACAGACATTATATATTGTGAGCCTACAGTGAAGATCTCTAGCTCTTTAAGTAAGTGTCTGCAGGATGATCTTGGATGAGCTCCAACAATTATTCTGATTACACGCATTTGTGCAATGAACACTCTTTTACTCAATTATGAGTTACCCCAGAATATGATGCCATACAAAAGCAAAGAATGAAAATAGGCGTGGTAAGATGTATGTCGCCAAAATTTGCAATGACCCTAATAGCATAAGTAGCTGAACTCAAACGTTTCAGCAGATCTTCAGTGTGTGTGTTTTCTAGTTCAACCCCTCATCAATGAATACACCTAGAAATTTTAAATATTCTACCTTAGCTACAGATTTCCGATCAAAGTCTATATTTATTAATGGTGTCATTCCATTTACTGTGTGGAACTGTATGTACTATGTTTTGCCAAAGTTTAATGAGACCCCATTTGCAGAGAACCATGATTTTCTGAAAAACATCGTTTACAATTTCACCACTTAATTCTTGTCTGTTGCGTGCGATAGCTATACTTGTATCATCGGCAGAAGTATCAGCTCCGCATCTTCATGAATATAGAATGGAAAGTCATTAAATATATTAAGAACAGCAGAGGACCCAAGACCGAACCTTGCGGCGCCCCATTCTTGATTGTTCCCCAGTTTGAGGAACCACCAGTTTTTCTGCATATTATGTGAACTGCTTATTTCAACTTTCTGCACTCTTCCAGTTAGGTATGATTTAAACTATTTGAGCGCTGTCCCATTCATACCACAGTACTTGAGCTTATCTGGAAGTATTCCATGATTTACACAATCAAAAGCCTTTGAGAGATCACAAAAAATCCCAACGGGTGACTTCCAGTTACTCAGAGCATTTAATATTTCGTTAGTGAAAGTATATATAGTGTTTTCCACTGAAAATGCCTTTCTGGAAAAGAAACTGACTTAGCTCAGCCTCTACCTAGTGACCAGAGCAGTGTATATAGCGTACTTTCACGTCACCAGCAGCGAGGCTAATGTGGACTACTATGGAGAGCTTGTACCACAACACCTGGACTATCTTGAGTTGAGTAATTTTCTATTCTTTTGAGTAAAGAACCCAACTAATACTTGCACACAGTTTGTATTATAGAAGAGGATACCGGCCACCAAACAATATCCCCTCCTTGCTTCCCACGGTATGTGCCTACCGTGAGAATGAGACGACACAAAAAATTTTATTTTAACTGTTATTTTCAAACTGAGGAATTTTGTAACTTCCATATTAATATTACAAATTCTGAAAAATGGTGAGTATACTTACTTGTTACAGACAGAGAGGCCACATTGGCAAAATCGACCAGCGCTACTGTTGTATTCATGTTTATCCTAAACAGTTGTTTCATTACATTAGAAAGTCAATTATTTTGTGAAGTCCCATAGTGCTCAGAGCCATTTGAACCATTTTGAACCAATTATTTTCACATTACAATTAAAAATTTATCAGGATACTAATTTTTTTCATATTACACAGTAGTCAGAAAAACAACAATGGTCATTTGAAATTCTCTTTAATACAGTTGTGGAAATCAAGTGGTTTAGCACTTCAGCTCTTACACCATCCAAAATTTTAGTGAAACAGTTACAGAGAGTTTCAAAGTTTTGTTCTGCTGAGCCTATCAATTTATTTGACGGGGAAAAGTTACAACCTCTAAAGTTTTAAACTTTAGATAATCCATCCATATTACAAAAACTTATGTATACACATATGTATGTTCCACATCTCCTAAACCACTGGATCAGTTTCAACCAAATTTGGTACACACGTCCCTTGCTGTCAGGCAACAATTGCTGTGTGGGTAAGAACCACCTACCTATTACAGTTCAGGAGTAAAATGGCATACACATTGAGATGGAAAAACGGTCACATCATGCATGACGTTTCAATTTATTATAACTAAATAGCTGAACAGATTTCATAAAACTTGATAACAAGATAGCTCAAATCCTGAGGAAGGACAAGCCTTATTTACAATGTTTACAGTACAAGATACTTACCGACTTTAAGAATCTTACGTGAATTAGGGGAAGTATTTACTTTTTCACTTTAGAACTTTATCATTTTTGAGAAAATGCTTGTGTTAATCAATTTGTGCTACTTGATAAAATTGAAAGAAACGAATACAGTGCTTATACAATCTTCAATGTGTTTAATCCATACTTCCAAACTATTTGTTACATAATATGTAGCTACTATGCTTGCTATCCAGTATTTGCCAACGGGAGTACTTAGTGACTTGCAACAAACTTTATACTAAATTTCAAACCGTTACTGAGAGGCCGGAACTTTAGCCAACTTCATTTCTTCACGGCAAACACTGCATTTGACCACCTTGGCAATTAAGCCAAAAAGCTGCAGAAACTTAATGAGCTCTAAAGGGGTGTTCCCCATCATAGCCCTCAAACGGGAACTATTAATCTTATCTGTCATATCCATTCCTGATCAAAAAACAACAACCGATTAAATTTAATAAAAATACCACACGACGTACAGCGATCACCACTAAATTAACCTTCACACAAAACCACAAAATCATTAACCACTGAAACGAATTCCACTTCAAACACACTCGAACAATACTTGACACTGAGCAACAGCTAACTGAGCCCAAAACACCAAACAAATGAAAACCCTGAACATACCACCAGAGGGCACAACAAACCACAACACGATGACATCTACAAACACGCCACACCAAACTCCGTGCCGTCATGACATCACACACCATAACACCCTTATGTCACGGGTCAAAACCGACGCGTGGGATCGGACGGTTCTGTTGACCCCAACAACCTTATCTGTAATAATGGGGACATAGATGTGGACAACAGCAGCAGAATTGGGAGAGCTTCTACAATCTTCCAACATATATTCAAAGGGTGTGTCCACAAAGCTTTGGTCGTACTATTATCATCCTTCCGATGGCCATATATGCATGTTAGATGTGGAAAATATCAGTAAAATTGATACACAAGCTCAATGTTTTATACCAACAATTCTTCAGGAAAGTTCTGAAGGTCAGTTATCACCACCACATTTCAAATGAAGAAGTGCTGAGAAGTGGTCTATCCAGCCTGCACAAAGTCATTGCTGAAAGAAGGCTGAAGCTTGTGGGGCATGTTCTCTGCATGAAAGATGGAACAACCCCAAATCAACATTTCTGTTGAAATAAACAGATGGATACAGCAAGATCTTGTAGCACAAAGAAATAAACTTCTGCAAAGGATCATCAGTGCATGGACATGACCTGGGAGGAAGCTGAAAACCTGGCAGCTGATGGTTCACTGGAGGATTCTTGCTGCCTTATTTGGTACTGAGCATTGGAGGAACTAACTGTAAGTCAGTGGGTGTTACCTATAACAGCTACTAAATGAAAAGGCACTAAAAGGTTAAGAAGTAACAAGCTAGTAGTCAAGTAATTCTGCACAGTTTTTGTGAGGTATTTCAGGGCAAGAGCCCAGGTCAGTGGAAGACAAGTTGCATCGCTATGATGCCCATCTGATCACAACTGAACCGTTTGTCCGAAAATTAAATTTCAGTTGTTTGCCAGTCTTCCTCTCCAGACATCATGTATTGTGACTTATTGCTGTTTTTTAAATGAAGATGCCTTTGAAAAAACCCATTTTGAAAGGAGAGTAGACAAAGTGCAATATGATGATTGATAGCAGTAGATCATAATAGAAGAAATTTCTTTGAGGTGTTTTAAGCATTGGAAGGTTTGATGGGTCAATGCTTTGATGTGATAGGATTCTACTCTTAGGATTGCAACCCCATCACATACACCATATATTTTTCCTACCCAAAATATTAGGTTGGAAGCATGGATTCTGAAAACATGATAATGTGAAACCCAACTAGCACTTTTCTCACATGACATACGGGAAGCTATATATCAAGGCAGTCAGGTGGACGCATTATTTCTTGATTTCTGGAAAGCATTTGACTCGGTACAATACCTTTGCTTATCATCAAAAGTTCGATCATATGTGTTATTGAGTGAAATTTGTGACTGGATTGAAGACTTGTTGATAGTAAGGACACAGTAGTTTATCTTGGATGGAGTCATTGTCAGATGTGGAAGTAACTTAAGGTGTGCCCCAGGCAAGTGTGTCAAGACCCTTTCTGTTCATGTTGTATGTTAATGACCTTCCAATATTACATTTTAAGCACTGTTCTCCTTTGTAATTTCATGCATAAATGCAATGTTTGATTATAAACTTATTAATGAGAAAATTATTTTTTAAAAATTACTTGACACATTATTTCTTTACTTTGTTTCTCGTGGAATACAATATATAGAAGTAGTATAAGTATTGTGTGTGAGTGTGAGTGTTTTGTATCTCAGGAGAAGGCCATTTTGCATAAAGCTTGTGTGTCTAGCAGTCTTTATGTTGTGTCTGTCTGTGACTCAATGTCTCCTCCAAGTGGCGAGTAGCAATCTATTCTTTTCATAATTTATATAAAATCTTTGAAATGCTAATGAAACAAACATATAGTGGAAGCATTGGCATATCAACTGTTTGTATTTTTCAGAATTATTCTCCTTGACTCTGTAGATAATTTCCAAAACCCACAGTCCTGTAAAATGTACTATGAAAGTGCACATACTTCACTCTGTCTTTCTGTTTGTGTGTCAGCTTCATAATGGTTGAAAAATAAAAGTGCAATCTTTATTTTATCCAGCATTTGTAACACCATATTCAGTTAAACATCGTGTTCAATAAATTGCATCCTGCAAATGAGTATTTAGGGATATGGAGTGAGTCAAGTTGTGTATTAGCGAGCAAAAGAGTCATTGCAGGCAACTTCTGTGAAATATACTAACCACAAATTACAACTGTCACATTGTTAGTTATGGGAATTGCTTCTAGATTATTTTGTAATGTGTTACAAATAATGGTATTATGTATGTAAAGTTGTCCTCGAACTGAAGGTTGGTTTGGACACTACAGTAGTTCAGTAGCAGGGTTCTTTGTTTGAGCTTAGAACTGATTTACCAACCAATTATAGGAGAGACATACGTTTTAATGTTGACTCAGAATCATTACACAGCTTGTAATTTTTCACATGAACTGATGATCACTTGGTAATTTACAGAAAAGTATTAGGGCCACTGTAGTGCTGAACCCCAGACCTTTGGATTTGTAGCCAGAGAGCCGCCAAGTCAGCTAATCGCTGTGTCTTAGAAGACACTTTACCTTTCATTATTTCTCACATCAGGGTGTCTCTATTGATTTCAGATAGCGATACTGGCTGTCTGTATACTGAAAAGTTGAAATCTTGTTAGGCATGTACTGAAACTTAGACTGTTGAATCTTAATACTCAGTAAGCGATAAGATGCTCTTGTATTTAATTTTTGAAAAGCTAGAGATTTCAAATCTCCTCTCTGGTTTTTACTGGCAGCCTGTTACTTTTGCACAAGAATATAAAACTACATTCTGAAACTGTAACATTTTCAATTTTAGTACTGTGGTTTTAAATTTCACTGTTCATCTTAAGTTTGATGTTCATTTCTCATCAGACTAATGTTTTTGTAACAATTGTAAATGATTATTACCTTCATCTCAGACTTGGTCATGCTTAGCCCACAGTTTTCTTGTTAGAGCAATGAGAATGCATATATAGAAACCACAGTCTGAAAATTCAGGTGTGCCGTGTTTTAATTATAGGTTATGACTGGCTGTATTGCAAGGTGGGGTAGTGCAATATGTCTATAATCCTGCCAAAACAATGAGACTGGAAGTAATCTGCCCAAATAGTTAAGAAACATATTCAGTCTCTCAGTAATATGAAGAAGAGAGAAGGCTGCCCACCACATGTAGGAGACATTGAGTCAGTCTCTCTCTCTCTCTCTCTCTCTCTCTCTCTCTCTCTCTCTCTTTCTCACACACACACACACACACACACACACACACACACACACACACACAAAATGGAAAACAGCTAAGCTTTCAGTAAAACTACAATGAAATTTTTGCTAAAAGATAAGCAGTCTTTTCATTGTGTCTGTCTGCAACTCAATGCCTCCTCCTATTCGATGAGTAACAATCTATCATTTTTCATATTGTTGTTGTTCTGTACTGAACTTGCATTATTTCTTCCTGTGTCACCAAAAGACTATTTCCATATGCTTTCCTAATGTCCCATTATTTCCTGCCCCCTTATTGTCCTGTATGTCTCTCCCCTCCCAGCAGGGCCAGTCCTTCACTATTCTACACACACACACACACACACACACACACACACACACACACACACACACACACCTTCCAAGGCATCCACTTTGTACCAAAAAACACCAAGATTTCTCAAACTAAAAACAAAAAAAAATATTTCTTTTTATTCCACACATTTTCAGTATCGGTACTCCACCTATGGAAAGTCTGTTTGATTAAGGCAGTGCTTGACATCAACACACAGAAAAAAAGCAAATAATGGAATCTTACTTATTGTGCATGTACAATGAAGTGACAAGTCATGGGATAACAATGTGCACATATATAGATGGTGGTAGTATTGTGTACACAAGGTATGAGAGGGCAGTGCATTGGCGGGGCTGTAATTTGTACTCAGGTGAGCCATGTGAAAAAGTTTCCAGCATGGTTGTGGCTGCACAGTGGGAATTAAGTCTCTGAATGTGGAGTGGTAGACTAATGTGACATTCCATTTAAGAAATCATTAGGGAATTCAATATTCCGTGATCTTCAGTGTCAAAAGTGTGCCGAAAATAGCAAATTTCAGGCATTACTTCTCACCATGAGTGAAGTGGTGGCCAGTGACCTTCACTTGATGACTGAGAGAGGTGGCATTTGTGTAGAGTTGTCAGTGTTAACAGACAAGCAACAGTGCATGCAATGACCATAGAATTCATTGTGGAACATATGATGAACGTATCCATTAGGACAGTCCAACGAAATTTGTGTTAATGAGCTATGGCAGCAGATAACTGTTGCAAGTGCCTCTGCTAACAGCATAACATCATCTGCAGTAATTCTCCTGGCTTGTGACCATATTGCATGGACACTAGATGACTTGGAAACTATGGCCTGTTCAGATGAGTTTAGATTTCAGATAATGTGGGCTTTGTTTACATGAAATGGACCAGGTTCTGTGGTCCAACCGTACCAATCATTGACAGGAAATGGTTATGTTCAGCAGCTTGGAGACCATTTGCAGCCATTCATGGATTTCAACTTCCCAAACAATTGTGGAAGGTCACAGTTCTTTGCTGTTGGTTTGAAGAACATTCTGGACAATTTGCACGAATTATTGGGCCACCAGATTCCCCGACATAAATCCCATCAAACATTTATAGGACATAAATGAGAGGTTAGTTTGTGCACAAAATCCTGCACCAGTAACACTATTTGCAGTTATGGATGGCTATAGAGACACCATGGCTCAATATTTCTGCACGGGACATCCATTGAGTCCATGCCACATCGAGTTTCTGCACTACGCCAAGCAGAAGAAAGTCCAACATGATAGTAGGAGGTATCCCAAGACTTCTGTCACCTCACTATGCTGTATAGTAAGAAGAATACACAATTTTGTTTGTATGTGGTTGTGGAGTATACAGGATGTGAAACGTACACAAAGCTGCCAACTGTAGCCGCAACAATGGCTCCAACCAGGCTGAGCATTGGGTTGAACTGAGATTTGACTTTAGGTATGGGTAATTCGTTCTATTCTAAAACCGTGTACCGGATCAAGACATGAACTGAGGACCTTTGATTTTTCCGTGGCAAGTGCTCTACTGACTGAGCTACCCAAAAATACGCCTCTGTGAAGTTTGGAAGGTAGAAGACCAGATAATTATGGAAGTAAGACTTTGAGGGCTGTTCACGAGTCGTGCTTGGCGACCTCAGCCGGTAGAGTATGGGCCCAAAGAAGGCAAAGGTCCACACTTCAACTTTTGGTCCAGCACACACATTTAGTATGTCAGGAAGTTTCATATCAGTCCACACTCCACCACAAAGCGAAAATTTCATTCTGGCATTCTATTCTGCTTCAGCCTTATGGCAGAGTTCATCAGTCATAGCAGCTGTTGGTTGTTGGCGTGCCAGTCTCTCAGCAAATGGCCAGGTGTTTTCAGTTGGTCAAAGTTCTGGAAAACATATTGGCCAGAGCAGTAGCAGAACAATCACTGTATCTAGGTGGGTAGGTCAGGACAGCAATGGTGACATGTGATATTAAGTTGCCTCGTTCACAGATTGTCACAGTGACTTCGGAGACTCATCTCGGCTAAGCCACTTGCCAGAAATGCAAATTATGCTGTCTGTATTAATATCTGTTGGAACCAGAAGTGATTGTGTTGAGGTGTTATATCATGTTTTATGTAATGTAATATACCCGTGTATAAATTTCTGTTTGCCATTATAGAATTATTCATACCTAGATCGGACTAACTGTGCAGTCTTCGTTACTGTGGACTTTATTTCCTTCTGCAACTTCTGTGCTGGAAGTTGAACAGATCTCTTACAAATCTCAAATTTCCAATAAATAATGTAGAAACGTTCTTTGTTAATATGAATACATTGATCTATTAATTACAACAGTCAAACATGTCATACATTCCTTTATGACCAAGGAGCAGTATCATTAGATTTGCTCAATACAATTACGTATGATAGTAATTGACCTTTATTCTCTCTTGGATGACAGCTAACTGAACGATCTCAAAGACTCTCCAGATATTGGGGACATCATCACGATTGTCACAGACGTCGTCCTCCTGTGGATTGTACCCTATCTCCAAGGTAGGAGCAGACAATGCAAAACCAACAGGTACTATGAAGCTTAGTAAGATTCCTGTTGTCATCCTGACTAGTAGATATGCTGTGTCCATTCAACTTAAACACACAGAAAGAAAACAAATTTCCAAACAGCATGCTATACTAACTCATTACTTAAATTTTTGTTGTTGCAATCATCATTCGTTGGTTTGGTAAATGTTGTGCAACACCTCTGCTTGTTAAAGTGATATGTTACCTTAGAACTTGTGAACTTGGTAGTGCCCCCATATCATCACACTAGGTGCTGGGCTCATATGACAATGTTTATACTCAGAGCTACCCCACATGATTACATCCATCACAATAGTGTATGCAGAGCTGGGACTCATCTAAACAGAATTTGTCTCGTCAGTATTAAATACAATGTTTTTGTTGCGCACACCGCTGTGGTTGTGCCTCTTTCCACCGGTGTTCTTCTCACTGCCACTGTATTAGTGGATGTCACCACAGTGACAAACATTCTGACAGTAGATAGTGCTCCAGACTTCGTCCCACTGACCATGTGGATACTCGTGTTACTGCAAAGTAGCCAGTTTCTTGCCATCTCTCAGGTTTTATCGGAGTGACAGATTGTGTTCTTCCAGTTATTTTGCTGAGTTGTTTCCATTTTATGCACAACATGTTGATTACTAGCCCAACTGTCTTCCTAAAGTGCTGCAAAGTTTGCTGCTGTGTGTACTCGATGCATGCACTCCGAAAGACTTGACTGTTATTATTGGTGTCATGCTGCTATTTCTAGCTGAGTTGGATTCCAGACACCTACTTTGCCCTTTGATGTGCTTGTTTTTCAGAGCTCAAGCTGAAATTCCATGAAATGCAAATTCTGTGTCCCAGCTCTGGTGAATATAATGGCCAGAGAGAACAAAATGAGTGCAGGGCCTCAAGCCTCATTGAAAATCAAGCCTTTGTCCTTGTTTGTTAGGTTTTCTAACATACTTATTGCAGTTGTCTCCTTAATTATGCTGTCCCAGAAACCTGATATTTCCACTACAAGGATGTTCACATTATATTTCATTTCATAATTATATTCGAGGCAGTACTTAGCGATAGCTGGTTTGCCTGGTTGTTACAGTCGGATGTGTCACTGATGTGCTTTCACCTCTCCTCGAATGTCCCAATAGTCTGCCCCCACGTAAGACGTGCTATGTTCTAATGGCATTTGATATACGCCAGACTTTTGGAGACATAATTTGTAAACAGTTATAGTGAATGTTACATAGTGCAGGTCTTCACAGCGGAGATAGTGGTGAAACCACAAAAAATGACAAACTGTGAAAAAAAACAATTATAATAAGAAATACAAAAACATGGGAAAACGATAGCATTTTGTAACAAGGACAAAAATAAAGCCCCACTGATGATGTTGGAACTTCAGCGAAACATGTCTGGAAGATAGAGGAAAAAATAAAATTGTGTTTTGCTCGAGGTGGACCCTCTCCAAAATCAAATCTATTTGTAAGCAAAGGTAGACAGAAGAGCTTCAACCTCAAGGTGACATATTGTCTTTAACACTGTAAAGACTACTTTTTATCTTAGTTGAAAGGAGTGAAATGCACTGTGTGCCATATTTCTATAGGAGCCTACTGATCTTTCTGAATATTTGGCCAGCATTAGATATGTAAGCATTTGTTTGCTTCTCTTCTTCCTTCTCAGACTTAATCTATTTCTCATTAATCTTTTTCTCATTCATTCTTGATTTTGACAATCTGAGTACCCACTCCTTTGGAGCATTGCTTGTAATTCTTCAATGATGCTCTCCTTGTCTGAAAGTATTGACCAGATTTTGTAGCAACAAATTTTTGTTAGCTGATGATGACTTGAGGCATGGAGATAGGTCAGTGCATATAGGTTTGCCTTATGCATTGTGACAAAGGTGTCAACGTGTTCTCATATCATGTCAAGGAAAGGTAGCTAGTTCTCTTTTCAAAGTTGCATCATGGGTTTTATGTTACAAAGAGTTTACGTGTTCCAGGAGCTAAAGTTTATCTGCTTGATGTGACCAAAAGACAAGTGCCGTCCATGTGCCAATAGAAACATGTTTCAGCTTGGAGGATTTTAGTACCTTTGTTTAATTGGGTTCCATGAATAGGTTTGCCATCAGGGGTTTGGTCATCATATTTTCCTTTGAATAGGAAATAAGTTGACTTCAGAAAACACACAAAACTTTCTGTGATACAATCTTCAATGTTTTCCATGATTAGTTCCAAGGTGTCAAAGTGGAACCTGGTCAAGAGGGCAATACCACTGAAACTGACCATAATATCAATATTCCACTTCCGCAGTTGGCTTGGGGGGGGGGGGGAGGAGGACTCAGCACAACACACCATTAACCAACCACACTTGGAAAGCCTGAGAGATCACCTCACTTCATTCAACAGGGAGTAAACATTTCACAATGCGTATCAGTTGGAGAAGCTGTGCCAGGTGAAAGGTAGACTTCTCAGTACACAGATCTATTCAACAAGGTGTCAGGATGAAAAAGCCGTACCTACATCTGCAGACATCGAACATCACATTAACACACCAGCCTTGCAAACTTGGCCCTAGTAAGAGAGAGAATTCATGAAATCCGAAAAATGCCAGAGATCACTTAAAAAAATTCTTCATCTCCATCTTTACATGTCAGCTACACACTCTGGAATTCTTGGGAATGGGGTGACAATATGGCCTTGTCACAAACAGAATCAGTGCAGTTGAAAATTATTTCGCACCAGAAAACAAAATTCAATCATTAGCACAAAAAGCCAAGACAAGGTACAGGGAAACATACTGTCATTAATCTCACCGACAATCATGTAGATGAGAATACAGTGAAGATCCTTGCTAAAGGGCTCGATTTCATACACGCTCCAAAAATTATACCAGTAGTAGATTACATCAGCTCCATGGAATATGTTGCAGCTTCTCTACCACCGGAAGCAGAAGAGGTGGTTTGTTGTAAAACCTTTAGAGCACTTATCACAGTGCCTATACTAAGATCCAGCATCTCCAAGGAAGAGCAAGCAACACTGAGAAATCTGCAAGGGGACAAGGAAATTATAGTCCTACCTGCCAATAAGGCGATCCTACAATCCTAATGTCACAAGGACTACAATAAGATTTTTCACCTTTTCAATTATGTAGCATACAGACAAATGTCGACCCTACAAGTAAAATCAAAAGGAAGTCTGACCCTTCTCAATGACTCAAGGCTCGTCATGCAACATGATTAAGGCTATCAGAATACGCTGAAGCCAGACAGTTGTTTCACAGACGTTTTTATGCACATTGTGACATCAGTTTATCTCCTGTTCTTTGGTAACTATTATGAACAAACTAATGATGTGGTAGTGGGTAGTCCATTATTCAGTACCAGCCTATGCAAAGACCCTAATTTCGCTAATTTGTTTCTGTTGGTATATGATACATTTATGGGGTGTTAGCACTTGGAACAGAAGAGCTGAAGAGTTACTGGAACATTTAAACTCAGTCCATCATAATACAAAATTTGTGATGGAACTGAGAGAGAGAGATCAAGCTACCTTTCATTGATGTTAGTTATGAGAAGAATCACAATGGATCTCTAGGTCACACCAAGCGAGGTGGCGCAGTGGCTAGCACACTGGACTCGCATTCGGGAGGACGACAGTTCAATCCCGCGTCCGGCCATCCTGATTTAGGTTTTCTGTGATTTTCCTAAATCACTCCAGGCAAATGCCGGGATGGTTCCATTGAAAGGGCACGGCCGACTTCCTTCTCCGTCCTTCCCTAATCCGATGAGACCGATGACCTTGCTGTTTGGTCTCTTCCCCTAAACCAACCAACCAACCCTAGGTCACAGTGTATGTAGAAAGTCTACGTATACTGACATATATCTCCAAGAATAAAGCCATTGCCATCCATCACAAAGGAATTTGATGCTAAAGAATGGTCCATGTGTAGTGGTTCCGTCTGCTTTGTTTCTTCATTTGTTGTCCTCGGTGATGACGTACTGCATTGCTACACTGGCTGAAAAATGAGTTGTGGATTCCAACACTGACTACTGTAAATAATGTAGCCGACAGGTGCACAGTTGCGCTTCACAGTACTTTAATTTCACTGTTCACAACCCGCTAATAATACACAGTTATTTGCCCAGTGCACAGTCTTTTTAATAGTTTGCAGGCAGAGCTTCAAATACTGCTACAATAGTTTACTGTTGAACATCTACGAGCAGTAAAAACCTAACCACAAAGTTCACAGTTCTTGAAGAATAGCAAGGTACATATGGAGCAGACACTGTCATTGGTTTGACACGTGGCCTAATTGTTTAACACTTATTCCACAGATAAGTTGAAGTATTGTTGTTGTTCTAACCAACACAGATTTCTCATCTGAAATTCGGACGTGGACTGGCTGACTGACTGACTGACTCATGACCAAAAAGTGGGCCATTGTATATCATCAGAATAGTAGGCCCTGAAACTACACATTGTTCAATGTTTAACCTACAGAAATTACAATTAAAACTTAACTCATTAAATTAACTGAATACATCAAAAAATTGGTTCTTTTTAACAGTTTCTTCTACTACGAGATGTAGGCCGAATTATTTGTTTAAATCATGAAATTAACAAATATAAGTACACAAACAATACTTTGGACAAAACTGTTAATTACTTTGGAATTAATTAAAGGCTGGCTTTGCTAACATGTTTTTGAATAGAGCCAAATAGATACTTTAAGATTACTAGTATTTTGTCTTCCAAATCTTTACAATTATTACAGAATTTATATTTGTTTATATGTCAACAGTAGAATTTAAGTTAAGAAACAATTACTGATTTCACCCTATAATGAAAGATACTAACTAATAATAGTCAAAATAAATTAGAAAGTCAATTACACATATAAAACTAAGCACAAAATTAGATCTGGTGTTATATTCTTTAAAACTGAGGGCCAACCTTTCTGTATTATGAAAATACAGATTATACTCATGTATGTTATTGGTAATTAGTTCAAAAATGAAAAAAAAAAAAAAACAAATTTAAGTAGACAGATGGCAAAATAAGAGGGGAATTAAAAATATCCCATCTTGCTTTGTTACACTTGGAGCTCAAACACTTTCAGACAAGAAGACCCTTGCTGAAAAATTTAAAACACTTATGAATAATGTTCTGAAGGAATGGGTACTCATTATCATATGAAATCAAAATAAAGAATATGTGAGATAGAGGTTGAGACTGAGAAAGAAGAACAGGAACTAAGAATTGCTTGTCTGGCTTACGCTGACCAAATATCTGGAAAGATTGGTGGAGTCCAGTGAGAACATGGTATCTGTTGTATTTCACTCCTTTCAACTAAGATAGAAAGCACTTTTGTAATATTAAAGATGATTTAGGCCTCTGTAAGTCTGTTGTGTACCACAAGGCTGACTATCATAACAATCAAAGAGAGATGTGAGTAACATCAGTGATATACTAGACCAACACAACCAAGCGAATTGATGTTGCCAAGTATAGCAGAACCCCACTATCCACATCCTACAGGACCAGAAGCATGGTCAGACCACAAAAAGGCTGGATTATCAGAACAACACTTTTATTGACCCACATCATCATAATAAAGTACAGCACAACTTCAATGTTCAACTGGAAATACTATATGAAATATTGTTCCATATTAAAACAGCAACAAAATGAAAACATTCACACAATCAAAAATCTTACAAAAAAGTGTAATGATTAGTGGTGCATGTATTGTAAAATATGTCTGTATCGTACAGTAATATATTGTCTCTGTGAATGGCAGCTGAACATTGGTTCATACCTTTTTACAGTACTGCATTAACATGCAATTGATTTACACTTAACTCTTCAAAATACGAGAAATCTACAATTACATCTACACCTATACCTGTACTCTGCAAACCATCATGAAGTGCTTATTAGGATTTCTTCCCATTTCATTCACGTATGGTGTGTGGAAGGAATGATTGTTTGAATGCCTCTTTGCACACTGTAATTTTTTTAATCTCACCCTCACAATCCATATGTGTGTGATACATAGCGAATTGAAGTTTATTCCTAGAGTAATAATTAAAGCTGGTTCTTGAAACTTTGTTAGTAGATTTTCTCAGGATAGTTCACATTTATCTTCAGCAATCTGCTAGTTCAATTTCTTCAGCAACACTGTAGCACTCTCCCACACTGGTGCTCATTCTTGCTGCCTTACTCTGTATGTGTTCAATATCCCCTGTTAGTCCTCTTTAGTACAGGTCCTACACACTTGTGCAATACTCCAGAACTGGTCACACGAGTCATTTGTAAACAATATCCTTTATAGACTGATTGCACTTCCCCAGTATTCTACCAACAAACCGAAATCTGTTTTACCCTCAACTGAGACCTTGTGAGCATTCCATTTCATATCACCACAAAGTGTTACATCCAAGTATTTGTATGAGTTGGCTGATTCCAACAGTGACTCATTGATACTACAGTTGTAGGATACTATGTTTGTTTTTTCTTCTTGTAAAGTGCACAATTTTTTGTTTCTGAACATTGAGAGCAAGTTGCCAATCTTTGCACCACTTTGAAATCTCATGAAGATTCGACTGAATATCTATGCAGCTTCATTCAGCACAGATAATTGCGTCATCTATAAAAAGTCTTAATATTGTGTGAAAGTTCATTGATAGACATCATGAACAGCAAGAGTCCCAGCAACTTCCCTGGGGTATGCCTGATGTTGTTTCTACATCTGATAATGACTCTGTGTGCAAGATAGCATGCTGTGTCTTCCCTGCCTAAAAGTTCCAGTCCAGCCACAAATTTCACTTAATACCTCGTATGATCGTACTTTTGACAGTAAGTGTAGGTATGGTACTGAGTTAAACACTTACCAGAAATCAAGAAATAAAGCATCTACCTGACAGTCTGATCCAAATCTTTCAGTATGTTATGTGAGAAAAGTGCAAGTTGGGCTTCACATGATTGACTCTTTGGACTCCATACTGGTTGGCATTGAGGAGGTTATTCTGTTCAAGATACCTCGTTATGTTGTAGCTCAGAATAAGTTCTAAGATTCTACAACAAATTGATGTCGAGGATATTGGACGGTAGTTTTGTGGATCACTTCTTCTAGCCTCATTGTAGATGGGTTTGACCTGTGCTTTTCTCCCTGAACTGGGCAAGGTTTTTTGTTTGAAGGGTCTACAAGAGAGTATAGTTGAAAGAGGGGCTATGTTGGCCACAAATTCAGTATAGAACCTGACAGAGATTCCATCGGGTCCTACAGTTTTGTTCAATTTTAAGGATTTCTTCCCTTTCTCAACACCACTGACACATCTTTCCAATGGTAAGAGGATTAAAAACAGGGCAATTCTCCTGGGTTTTCCTTCGTAAAGGAACATTTGAAAATAGAGTTAGGCATTTCAGCTTTTGCTTTGCTACTCTGAATTTCAGTTCCTGTTTCATTGACTAGGGTTTGGACACTAACTTTGGGGCCACTAACAGCCTTTACATAGGACAGTAATTTCTTTGGGTTTTATGAAAAATTGTTTGACACAGTTCAGCTATGGTAGTCATTGAAGACTTAAACCATTGTCCTCTTGACAGCCAAACCTGCTTCATTCAGCAGCTCTGTATCTATAAACCCAATGCTGCTTTTGTGGGGGAACGCTGGGCGATGCCCAACCCTAAACTTTTTCGTCAACAAAGTAATTTTTTTACGATATTGAGAACTCGGAAGAGTGCCAAAGATTTATTTCACAGGCGTAAATTTTTTATTTCATTTTTTCGTGTTGGTAATTGCAATAGGAATGATACCAGTGCAGTTTTTGGTGAGAAAAGCGATGCCATTGACTGTTTCAATCAGAAAACTAACGAACTATTTTACTTGTTCTCCTGCATGTAAAAAATCAAAAACTGTCAATAATTCGTGTGCGAGTGAAAAGCTAGGAAGTTGATCAGTGGATGACGAAAGTGAAACTGTAAACCTGAGCATTGAACCTACGTGGAAAATGCAGTGAACGAACTAGTGCATGATAGAAAATTAAATGATCGTCCAGAGTGTTGGACTTTGGAACAAGTCCGATACCATTTTTTTGTAGTTCGACATGTTGATGACGTCACGGCTAAAAGCAGACGAGTGGTATCCCATGCTTCAGTTACAAGTAATTTTTGCTGCATTATATCCAATGTCGGAGTACCCTCAAACTTTTTTTTTTTAGAAAAAAAGCACTGTATAAACCTATGCTTTGTTTTTACAGCTATTATTCAGTTATCTCTGTTTCTTTAGAAGTTTCTTTAGAATGACTGACAAGGGAACCTCCCCATCGCACGCCCCCTCAGATTTAGTTATAAGTTGGCACAGTGGATAGGCCTTGAAAAACTGAACACAGATCAATCGAGGAAACAGGAAGAAGTTGTATGGAACTATGAAAAAATAAGCAAAATATACAAACTGATTAGTCCATATCCAATATAGGCAACATCAAGGATAGTGTGAGCTCAGGAGTCCCGTGGTCCTGTGGTTAACGTGAGCAGCTGCGGATAGAGAGGTCCTCGGTTCAAGTCTTCCCTCGAGTGAAAAGTTTACTTTCTATATTTTCGCAAAGTTATGATCTGTCCGTTCATTCATTGACATCTCTGTTCACTGTAATAAGTTTAATGTCTGTGTTTTGCGACCGCACTGCAAAACCGTGCGATTAGTAGACGAAAGGACGTGCGTCTCCAATGGGAACCTGATATTTTCTATACGACACTTGTGACGGCATGTGCGTCACATGACAGGAATATGTTATCGACCCACCTAACTTGTACACTTGGCGAATGGGTAAAAAGATTCTTCTACCTTGCCCAATTTAGGTTTTTTTGTGGATGTGATAATCGCTCCCAAAAAAAGTGATGAAAACATAAGAGTTTGTCACATAAACTGAAAATAAAAAATTAAACTTTTCATTCGATGGAAGACTTGAACCGAGGACCTCTCGTTCCGCAGCTGCTCGTGCTAACCACGGGACCACGGCGCTCCTGAACTCACACTGTCCTTAATGTTGCCTATCTTGCGCACGGACTACTCAGTTTGTATATTTTGCTTATTTTTTTCATAGTTCCACACAACTACTTCTGTTTTCTCGATTGATCTGTGTTCAGTTTTTCGAGGCCTATCCACTGTGCCAACTTATAACTAAATCTGAGGGGGGTGCAATTGGGAGGTTCCCTTTTGAGTACCAAGGAGAGTCTCTCTCATTATGAAATGTTCTACTAGGTACATATCTAACCAGTCCATGGTCAATTATTCTTTTTAAACTTGAGCCATGCTCATGCCCTGTGCTGAAAGTTTCAAGTTCCTCACTAAGATATGATACTACTGATTTCTTATCTATTTTATTGAACACACATATATCTTCCCTTTTTTTAGTAGTCCTTTGTACTTAGGTAATCATTGTTGCCACAACTGTGTCACGGTCACCGACAACTGGTTTCCATGTGGGCATCCTCGAAGAGGTCAGGTCTATTTGTTACCAATATTTCTAATATATTTACAACGTGAGTAGAGTTCTGAACTATCTGTTCTAGGCAGGTTTCAGTAATGTTTCACAGGATGTTTTATCACACAGATCACTAACAAAACTGCAATTTTCCCAATTGATTAGCAGATTATTAAGGTCTCCACCAACGATTACATTATGGCCGAGGAACTTACGTGCAAATGAACTGAGGTTCTCACCAAAGTTTTCAGTTACATCAGGAGATGAGTCAGTTGGATGATAGAAGGCTCAAATTATCATTTTATGCCCACACCTGATACTGAGTCTTGCCCAAACAGTGTCAGATGCAGCTTCAATTTCTATCTCAGTGGATTTGAGTTCCTGGTCTGCTGCAACAAATTGCATTTGCCTTTCCTTTTGATATACACTTAGATTTTCCACAAAAATCTCACTACTATCAATTTCAGGTTTCGAACAGATTTCTGTACGTAGTGTTAAGAGAGCTTCACTGATTTTCGTAAGCAATTTGAACTCTGCCACTTTTTAGTGAATGCTTCGGCAGCTAACCGTTAGGATTTTAATGCTCTCATCTGTGGGAGGCCTTTCTTTCAACCTTACACTGATACTTCTGAGTTTTGTACAGCTATTGTTATCTGGATTGGATGGAGAGTCACTTAATCTAAAAAAAACCTTGTGTACACCCCACACAGTCAGCTACCGGAGTAGCAGCATCTGATGTGGAGGCCTAGTGCACACCTTAGACCTGCTGACATGTTTAGAGGGACCCTGCAGTTCTCTAAGGCACAAGTCCAGGGAGTTGCAGCCTAGCTTGCCACAGTATCTTTGAAGTTGCTGGTTCAGTCCTTCCATTCAGCTCAGAACCAAAGTGCCACGATCAGTTTTTGGGACAATGCTGCAAATTTTGAGCTTTATTGAAATTCCTTGCGCATAGCTGGTCTTCTCAACTTTCTCTGCCAGTCACTCGATTGACCCGGGTATGACCTCGGACACCAGATAACAGCTATCATTTGTTTGAACGTGTACCATACTCTGCAATTGTTTGCACTCAGTTTCCTTAATGGCTACCAGAATAGCCTCTTCAACATGTTGAATGATGCCCTTAGATGTACCAGAATGAGTGCATGTGGTGTTCTTTCCTGCCTACTGTTGCCATTTCCCTAAGGGTTACCACAATTCGTCTTATGTATGGACTGCTGATGATAATATATCTCTACCTTTTTGCATTTGCTTCCTTTTGGCACTGTACAAAACTGATGAAACGTGTTCCACTGGCTCATGCTCAGTTTCACTTTCGGTAAAAGACAGCACCTCAGACTTGTCGGCTAGGGGGATCGATACAACACCCTGAGTCCTCCCTCACCATCCACCTTGTACAGGATGCCTAGCTCTACCATTGAAATGCCACTCGCAGTCAAGTGGATGAGTAATACTTCTTGCAGAGGACACAGGATCCACAGAAGTGGATATTACTTCAGGTAGTTTTGGTACTGGTACCACAGATACACAACTCTCAAGAGATCTTCCAGCACAATGACTCACAGCAGCTGTTATTTGTTTGACTGTAATCATGGACATTACCAGCTGCTAATGAATGTCAACCAGTTCATTCTTTGAGAGCAGCACTCAAAGTGGGGCTGCATTTTAGCTGGTGAGATGTGTTACAGGACAGTGAACAAATAAACACTGTAAAAACAATTGTTCTGGTCTAAAGAAGGACAAAAAAGCCTGTAATGTCCGTTTGCTTAGGAGACGACAGCTTTGATTTTGCTGCTATATTCTACCATTTCCTAATCCACAAAATGTCTGTTGTGGTAGACCTAGAACTTTGTTCGGTGTATTAAAGGGCCATATCAAATGCATTTGTAGCAATGATACCCAAGCCATAGGTTCATTGTCTTCCTCATTATCACTGGTTGTTCAAGTTACAGTGTCAGAGTTGGTAGTCAGTTAATTCTGCTTCTGTTGCGCAGTCAGCATCAACTATACTGATAGTCACTTACGACACTGGGCCCAATGTTTGCTTGTTAAGATAGCAACACATGTTTACATTTAGTTGGTGTCATAATTTAGTTTTACACACTTTAATATGAAAGAAGTATATTATCACTGATTTATAAAAAAATGTGTGGACAGTAACTAGCTAGAAAAAAGTTAATTCATACTAAAAGTGTTGGAACTATCGCACATAGCAGCTGTCAACTGTCTATAGATCCATATTGCAGACAATTAGCCATCACCAAGTCCAGTACTGACTGTAGCAGTGGCCTGTGTAGGTGAACAAACACTGGAAATGGGATAGTCAGACTAAATGGTTAGTTGGACCATCCGAGATTAGATTAACGAGATTCTACTGTACCACCAAGAATATAATCATGAAATGAAATGCTATAAGACTAGTCTTGTGGTGGGTTTCTGAGACTGCATAATTAAAGAGTCTATTGAAACGGCATCAGGAAACCTAATATATAGGGATGGAGGTTTCAGCCTGCTACGTAGTCAACATGTTAAATAAGGCTTGGGGTCTGACACTCGGTTAAAGATCTTGCTGGCCATCACATCCACCAGAGCTGGGAAACACAGAGAATTTATTTTACAGAATGTAACTGTTGTGTCTGAAAACCAAGGGCATCACACGTCATAGTTTATATTGGGAATCGTACTTGTCTATAAAGAGCAGCATGAGACCAACAATAGTTCAGTCTGGTTGGGATCCAGGCAGTAAGTATACATGTCAGCAAAATTGCAGGCTTGTTCAGTTGTCAGAAAATTGTGCAGAAAATGTTAACAACTTACGGAATAACTGGTAGCATGCGATTAAGTCTATTTCTCAATGCAATGAATGTGATGTGGTTATAAAATACTGTCCGATGAACAGTATGTGTCCTCTTGGATGTTAGTCATGTGGTACTGTTGGTATGGTGCTCCTTGGTGAATATGGTCCTCAAGAACCCACTGATTGCAATTGTAGGAGTCATGGGATCCCAGGCAGTATGAGTAGCAAAATCTTTGGATGATAAACAATAGTCACAGTAGGCCACAGTCATGTTGCTTTGGTGAATTTTGTTTTATGTGTGTTAGTTGTGATCTATGGCTTACTTGCCTAGTATTTCATCTCCATTGCTGTGAACATCAACAGAGGCTATAAAGAATCAGGTGGCAGCTTAAAACTAGAACAAGATCAGCAAGCCCAACTGTTTATACATATCTGTGCAGTGGTTGGATTGAGACATCAACAGACTGCTGCCTCAGATTGTGAATCCACGTATGTTTTGGAGCTTTTAGTTGGGAAAAGTTGGCACGAGGAACCCTAGTGATTGTCATCTGGGAAATAAGGCTACATCAGCAGATCCAGATTACTCACTGGGGCGAGGCAACCACCAAATTCATTTCTCTAATATTGTGGATTTGTCAAGACCCAGTCATTACTACGTAGGAATTTACAGAGGCCATCAAAATTCTAAATCACAAAAATAACTCGAATAGATAAGGAATATTGGATTTAGACCAGTTGTACCCCTTACTGCTAAACTCTTCCCCATTACAATTTCCACAACCCAGCTCGGCATGAATTCACAATCTCAGGTAATACTTTTCACAAACTGACAGTTACATGGATAAATATAAACATTTTGGTTTACAGAACTTATTTAAGTTTGAAACAGCTGTCCAAGCCTTTATTGCTTCTGATATGCCTCCAACTTCAGGAGGTGAAACATTACTCGGGTGTATGCTTTAAATCACAGCCTAATGTGCATAAAATAAAATTCACCAAAGACATAAACACCAGCCTTGAAATCCTTCCTTGTATCATCCTGTTGCTTTTAAATTAAGGCACATGCTGGTAAACATTTCTCTTTCTTATAGAGATATAACACCATCTTTCAGGAAACAGTCAACATCCAAATGAATGAGAAATCCTCAGCATAAAAGATCAGCAATGTAGTTGTTGTACCCGTCTAAAAATAAACAATAAAATCCACAATTCCACAATTAATGAGCATAGTTTTCATGCAGTACTGTATGTGCATGCACAAAGGTATGCACAAACACCTGACATAAGTTTGGAGACTGCATTGACTATCCTTATCAAGAGCTCACTTAAAACAACAAAGCAGGATTCTCATGTTGTTTCCAATACTGATTTATGATAGGCTTTGCAATTTGGTAAACCATAATTCACATACTTTTATGTAAGATTCTAATGCTTGCACTTGTAACCTCTGGAACTGCTGTTAAAACGGTCTATAATTTGAGACAGTTAGTGTGCTTTTCTGCTTGGTTACTTTCTCTGTGAGGCTGCTGGCATCATTATTGCTAACAATTATAACTTTTATTATTTCATGGAATTATAATTAAACTGTATTTTTTCCTTTGTGTATCTGTATATTAAAACAGTTAACTTGGTTTACAATCTGTTACAGTATGAGTGCTAAGGAGTGTGATTCATTCAAGGTTCTGAAGGAGTGTGCACGGAATATAGACAAAAAAATAGTACACTTAGAGAGAGCGCTGCTTTGCCCTAACCTCTTTGGAGATCCCCTGAAGGCTACAGCATCAGAGGAATTTGTAGACCAGCGCATTGAGGAGGTTATTGATATCAAGGTGTCATTTTAACAGTTACAAAGTTACAAATATAGTGTTGCTTATGTCATTCTTTCACAACTGTGTATGCAGTTAAAAATAATGAACAGTAAGCTGATAGAAATCATGGATATTTGTTTTAAGAGGCTGGGATGAAAATAATACATGACAGATACATACATCCCAGGTTTCAGTGCTAGTGGTGTGTCAGGTAATGAGTCATTTTAGAAGTTGTTTTATTCCTCACATTGTGAATGTGGTTGTTATTCTTGAGTGACCATAAACATGAGCAAGACTTGGATGCCCTTAAGAAGTACTGAAGATTTAAGAGAAACAGTCAACTACAGCTGACAATTTTCCAAGACTATGTAGGCATATCACCACAGTTTGCTATCAGTGCTGGTGGTATACGTAACATGTCGGCTGCCACAAGGCCGCTGGTGACCTCGACAGAGTCTTAGGCCTTTGGGTGCCTGTAGCAAAGCCTAATGCCCGAGGCTATGGCCCTGGCCTGGCTTGGCCTGGTGATGAAACATCCAACAATATGAATGTGACAGTCAGTATTAACACTTGCCTTGGTATGGCTCATATAAATGAAATGAACTGGTATGCTAGTAATGAGATTTGCAACAATTATATGTCAAGGAAAGGGTTGAAAAAACAGTAAATTATTTCCTATATTGTCTGCAGCACCGCAGTTTCTGTGATTCGTGAACACGGGAACCCGAATCCCTGTGGTAAATCTTTTTTATGTACTTTGGAGTCTAGCACTGGCTATCCTCTCCTTGGGAGCTTACAACTCTTGGGGGTATGTGTGTGGGGAGCACACAGGAAAGGAAGGAAAATGCCCTTCATCTTTGACTTGATGCATAGGATGGCTTCCAAACTGACAACCTGGGTTTTCTCATGGATACTGATTAATGCTACTTACAGAAACTTCCCAACACTTTATCAGCTAATGTGCTAGTAGCCCAAAACCTAGCATGGTAACCATTCCACTGTAGGGGAACTGTGAGGAACCTGTACAGTTTTAGCCCCATAATGATGAAGGGAAAGCATTTTTGGTGCCCAAGCTACAAACTCCTCATGTAAGCCAAGGAGTATGTGCCTGCTTGTTTACTTTAGGGTGCAGGGACACCAAGCAATGGTTTCCTTGCAGGGTAGTAGCTGCAGTGGTGAAAAACTGTGATGAAATCCCCATTACAGTCACCTTTCATAAGAACAACATGATCCAGAATGTCATAAAGACCTCATGTAATGTGTAGTAACCAAGTAGCACACAAAACTGATCCAAGAAATAAGAATATGGCTTTTATTCATAAACCTCTGGACAATAATGGAAATAAGCCTCTCATGACTTCACATGTAACAAGACAAAAGAATTATACAGAGGTGCAACACGAGTGATACACAGAACAACTGATGCAAACGGTACAAACTAAGAGAACGTAGTGAGAGTGAGTCAGCATTGTTCCGAATGTATATAAATGTGAGTTGCCAGTAGGTGGTGTGGCAGAGACCGTGCCGTGTGCACACTTCTTACAGGTAGCCTCTAGTGCCCAGCCTGCACCGATACAGTTGCCAATTTATTTAAGTACACGTGTGCAGCGACACTACAGTTGGCGCACTCGTGTGATCACGTGCAATAGTAGCAGTATAAGCACACCTCCCCCTCGTGTGAAGTGGACACCTAGGTGACAGAGGAGATGCCCTCGACTTGACGAGAGACACGTGCGTCGACTGCAGAGCGGCAGTAGCTGATGGCAGAAGTGGGATGACGTGCCAGGTGGGGCCCGGTGCACAGGGTTGGAATATGCGGAGACGCGAGCGTGTCTGAGGATGGTAGGCCTGTGCGTCACGCAACAACAGCACCGGGCTGGAGAGTGCCATTGCCATCTTTGCATTGTCATCAGGAGGCATGTCCCAGTGCACAGAAGATGGGGCTGGACTCACCAGTGATTATGGCTGAGGTGATGATGACGAGGGGGCTGGTGGAGGCGGCCCGACTGGAACAGCAGGCTATGACAATGGACCCGAGACCAGTGATTGACCAGCACCCAGTGCTGCACGTGGAGAAGGATAGGGGTACCTGCACAAGAGGCAATGATGGGCTCGAGGCAGAGAGTGGCACAATTAGCTGTGGTGATGAGTGCCCCACCTGCGAATCAGTAGCATCTGGTGGCGAGCTGAGGCGCAACTGGTCAAAGCAGTGCATCACCAGCATGTCGGTCATGCGGATGTCACGAAGGTAGTATCCCTGGTGGCAGTCAGCTGTGGCTGGTATCAACTTGGGCTGGCGATCGCAGCACGAAATGGCCAGACGAACGTGACCTTGGCAGCTGCAGTGCTGGTCGCAGAAGGTGGAGGAGTGTCTGAGGCTGCCAGTCATGAAGCAACTCTGCTGGGTCGTTCCCACCTCCCCCCCCCCCCCCCCCCCCACTCTCGCACCATGGCTCCAGTGGTGGGAAGCGATAGATACTAGATGCTCATAAAACAGAGAATGGCATTGTCTGGCGAAGAATTGACAACGACCATTTTCATTTTGGACTTGAATGTATGCACTAGTCATTCTGCCTCCTCTATTGATTGGGGGTGGTATGGCGGAGCCATAACATGATGAGTACCGTGAAGGAAACAAAACAGTTGAAAGGTGTGAGAAGTGAATTGGGGCCCATTATGGGGAAACTAAGATACAAGGCAACCCATCAGTAGAAAAAGGCCTCAAAAGCATACGGGTTGTGACCTCAGCCAATGTCGACACACACCAGAGAATGTAAAGAAACTGGGAAAATGCATCCACAACCGAGAGCCTATAGGAATTGAAGAAGGGATGTGCAAAGTGTACATGAATGCACTCCTGTAGCTGGCACAATGTGCGCCAGGGGGACAGAGATGCCCTGGGGTTGTCTTGTCAGGCACACTGCTCACAAGCCACAACAAAACAGACAATTTTGCTTTCAATCCCTGACCAAGAAACATGCCTCCTAGCTAACAGATTAGTACACAAAACTCCCCACTGGCCCTGGTGGAGAAGGGGTAGAACCTCTCATCGTAATGCGGCAGAATGACTGCTCTGGGAGAGATGTTTCCCGTGGACAACAGCAAAACACCGCCAAAAACAGAGAGGCAGTACTGTAAGGAAAAATAGTTGCGCAGGGGGTCCAAAGACTGGTAGTTCAGCCCTGTTGAACAAACCGAACCACCTGGCAGAGAATGGGGTTGACGGTAACACCAATTGATATGCACGAGCTTGTAATTGAGAAACCCTTGACCGCAGCCTACGTTTCAATATCAAGATGGAAGCAAAGCAATTACTCAAGATGGTCAGGTTCAGAAGCCACAGGAAGGCGGGATAAGGCATTCACATTGGCACATAAAGCAGGAGATAGGCCTCAGCTCCTGGGTAAGGTAATGAAGAAACTTCAGTCAGTCCACAAAAAGAGACTGCTTAACAAAACACTTCTGTGTCCTACAGAATATTGCTGGAGTGTGTGGGGTCCATAACAGATGGAACTACCAGGGGATACTGAACATCCATTAAAAAGGGCAGGTTTGTTTTACTCATAGGAAAGTATCACAGAAATAATGAATAATCTGAACTAGCAGATGTTTAAAGATGTACATTAGTTATCACACAAAACCATACTTACAAAGTTTCAAGAACCAGTATTACCATAAGTGAAAAATCTAGAAATATTCTTCGGCCCCATACACAGCAGTTCCTCAAAGGCAAGCTTACACCAATTACAGTGCACACAGGCATTTAAGCAGTCATTTTTCCTGTGTGCCATACACAATAAGGAACTCTAACATGTCCCACAATGTTAAGTATCCGCTGCCATACATTTCACAATGGTGTACAAGAAAACTTGAAATGATTTTCTTTTGTGTCTATATGATAATCTATTGTAACCATAATCTTCGAACAGTATACCTCTCAGAGCTAGTCAATTTCATTCTGTTGTCTGTGTTAGTATTTGTTCATTACAATGTGAAAGTTCGAGGATGTCCAATTAAGGTAGTTGTCATTCCTTGTTGATATACCATGATATAGTCTTTATTTGGAACTCTGTACTTCTGTTTAAAGCTGTGAGGATACGTACTGTATAGTTAGTGAAAATTGGAATGGATTTGCATAATTTCTAATTCTTGGATGTACCTCAAAATTTTCCCAGTTTTCAGTAGCTGGTGGTTCTTAAAACGTTCTTTCATCTGCTTCAATTCTCGATCTTTATCCTGCTCTCTTCTTATACCCCGTAATGATGCAGTCACGAAGTTCTCGAAAGGAACTCCCCGCAAATAGAATAGACCAAAGTGACTATCCTCCGCATCTTCTCCCATTGCATCTGGTTTCCCAATCGGCGAACGTGAAAGTGCATCTGCAATTACATTTGTTTATCTGACCACATGTTGCTGAAGTCGAATTGCTAGAGGAATAAAACCCACAGTGTCAGCCTATTGTGTCCCAATTTTACTGACAGAAGAAATTCCATAGCTCTATGGCCTGTATAGAAATGCGACTTGTATCCGAATGGGAAATATTTGAATTTTTGTAAGCCCAATACCTCCAACTTAGTTACTGATTAATTGCTTTTGCACTTTGTAAGGACCCGGCTCCCAAATGCTATGGTATTGTGTACTAATGTGCTCTGTTCCTTAATTTATTTGAATATCACTGTGCCAAGACCTTTTTTCCCTGCATAAGTCCACGTGCAAAAATCCGCTCTTAAGTTGGGGTAGGCTAGGATAGGTGCCTCCACAAGGGCCTGTTTAAGCGAATTGAATTCATGACCAGCAACCTCGTTCCATATCCACAGTGTTTTCTTTGCTGTTAAGGCATAAAGTCGACACAGAAGACCTAGCAGCGCCGATCTCGTGACTGGTGCGTACGGAGAAGAAGACATCTCTGGCAGCTGTTCGCAGTGTGGAGCATTCGTACCATGTCAGAGAATAGAGTACACGTGTACTGTACACTGTCGATCCTTCTGACCAACTCCCTTCTGAACCCAAATGCTAGAGTATTTATAGTGTGAAACATCGGCCATTGTTGACCCGACATCACTTGTAATGACCGCATAGGCTTTCCTAATATGAATGTATCAGCGATTCATATCGCGCCCCATTTGCTTGAGGTAACTTGCCAGTGAACAGCTGGAAAAACAGTAAGAAAATTCTTACTGTTTGAGGGTCTAACTACATAATGTGAATTCTGAATATAAAGAAATTATATGGCGAGTGTTTTGAGAATGAAGATTTTAGTATAAGAATAATCGGAATAGCTGTGATATAAACTTTATTATATAAACATTTATGTCAGTCAGTAATATTAAATTTTTCCTGCCAGTCTTTACTTTTCTTGGATGCTTAAAACTTTGGGCACACATTTGTGACATTGCAATCTAAAAAGTAGCCTACAATCAAATGATTTCAATAAATAGTTTTTATACTATAAATACAAAAATTAGGCAATCAAAATAAGATAATTTTTTTATAATTAATAAGGGCATATTTTTCCTCCTGGTGATAGTAAGCTGGTGTCTGTAGTCTACTTTTCTCCAAATGGTAGCCTGAAAGCTCATAAAATTTCAGACCCCTAGCTCAAGTAGTTTTTTTTTCCATAAAATAAACATGTCAGAAAATTTTATTCTTGAGAAATTCAGTTTAAAGGTACACTTCATGTGTTGCTCACCTCTGTTGTTCTTAAAACCCTCCAGTTGCATAATATTCTTGGTTTGCGTGTTCCTCATCTTCTCTCTTCCCTTTCTTGCTCCTCTTTGCTATTCTGGCCCCGTTAGTTGCCTCAAGAACCCATCTTTTGACTTTGGCCGCTCTCAAGGAATCAATTGCCATCAGTGCTTATCTCGTATTGAAACCAGGAGTTAGTCCCAACAACTCTAAAACATCACATCTGCTAACTGCCCCATCATTAAATCAAATAACTGCATCTAATACAACTAATCTCATGGTATTGAAACCAACAAACGCAATTTTAGGCAGGCATTCCCATATCACATGGTTGAAACATTCATTAACACTTTGTGTCTTTCTATGTAACAACTGTGACAGTAGTTTAGTGTCACTTAGATCCTAGTATACGGGCTTAACACGTTCACTGCCACTGTAATTGGCCTTGCTTTGCCACGTAACCAATATTTTTCTTAATAGAATCTGAAAATATATTGCTAAAAGTAATATAACATGTATTTAGTTTATAAGTACACAATCAAATTTACTCTCGTGAATCAAAGTTGTTTTGGGGCGCACTAAGGCGTCAGTGGCATATCAGGCCATATTCTGTAGCGGGTGGCCGTGGACGCGCCAATGCGTCTAGTGTATTGTTCCTGGTTAGTGTGACAGTTTAGGTTACTACAATTTCATTTTATATTCATAAATGAAACGAAACATCCTACTGACAAACGACATATTTATTGGACAAAAAATATAGTAGAAACATTCAAATACAAACACAAGATCTCGAAGAAACTTCTGAAATAAAATGTATGTCAAATCTAAGAAAAAAACAATCTAGAGCTTTATCCATTACACTCTCAAACAAATAAAATAAATACAAAGTTTACGAATAGTACCGACACATAACTGTCGAAAAATAAATGAGCAACGAAAGTGCTATCTGCCTTTAGAGGTGGTGAATAACACAACAATTCAAACAATATCCTGCTTTATTTGGGCAATCTAGGCACTCGTAAATCGTGTCTGTTCGTTGTCCACGGCTGGCGCATGATCTGCACTTTTTTCGCGGTGTTTTTGATTTTCCATTTGATTCTCGTTTTACCACAACATGTTGGGGATTTCTGACTGGCCGTTCTACCTGCTTTCGTGGCAATAGTGCTCTTATAATACTGAGTCTAAATTCTTGGAGGGGCATTTTTGTGCCACAATATTTATTGTGTAGGGCATGTGCGTTTGTCAGTATCATTTCCACAACGTGGATAAAAAGTTTCTTGTACCAGCGTATGGTTTTGCGTTCCGAGAGGTAATATGATAACATCTGATCGTGCCGATCAACTCCCGCCATAAATTTATTGTAGTTTACAATGGCCAAGGGCTTAGATTTCTTCTCCTTTCTTTTGGTTTCAACCTCAACCATTTCATTTGTAAATGCATTAGAAATGTAGCAAACCTCCCTCTTATCACGCCACTTACCTATCATAACTCCTTCCGCAAATCTGGCAACGGCTTCACCTTTTCGTAGTTTTGCTTCCTGTATTTCCTTGGGTGTATCCTTCCTATTCGCCCTCAGAGTTCCCGTGCAGTGGGTCTTCTTATCCAGGAGCAGCTTTGCCAATGCGAAGCTGTTATAGTAATTGTCCATGTACACATGGTGACCAGCATTCAACTTTTCATCTAGTAAATGAAGAACAATTTTTTGCGCATGGCCTCTTCCTCCTAAATCGTCCAGCATGCCAGTGTATACCGCGAATTTTAGGACCATTCCAGTGGGAGTTGTCAAAATATATAGCTTTATGCCATATTTGTGCTTTTTGTTTTTGATGTATTGGCGGAAAAGTAATCGTCCACGCCAAAGGATCATTGATTCGTCCAGAGACAGTTCCCGTCCAGGGTAGTAAACTTGGCACATCCTTTCATTGAAAAAATTGATAACGGGACGTATTTTATACAACCTGTCGGATGGTGTTGGTTTGCCCTGTTTTGGATTTTCAGAAAAGTGTAATGCACGTAGTATTAGCAGAAAACGATTTCGTGAAATACTATCGGCAATTCCTTTCACGTTGAATAAAGCGTCCTTTTTCCAATAGTCCTGCAAATTCCTCATCTTTACATTTCCCATGTGCAGGAAAACTCCCAAGAACACTAACAATTCGCCAACAGTCACATCTTTCCAACAGTTTATTCGTGATTGTCCTTTGGTTCCCGCAGAAAGGAATAATTCAATCGCGTTTCGATTTGTTTCTTCTACAACTGTCAATAGAAATTCGTCCGTCAGCAAAAGACGAAAATAATCTAAGGGAGTGTTTTCCGTCGGTTGAATAAGCAGTCCCTCATTTTTTATAAATGGGCAATTTATCATTCCAACTGGCTCTCTTTCCCACGCAACAGTTGTATCAGCTGCGTTATCTCTTGTTACCACTCCTTCTGCCATTTCCCTGTCGCTAGGATTCACAGCCATTTCTACAGTCTCATCTAAAACAAACTCGGCTCCGTCAGACTCTTCACTGGATTCCACGCCGTCCTCCTCACTGGCCAGTTCCGTTTCCGAATCGCTTTCTTCTAATATTCGTAATAATTCCGCATCCGTTAGTTTTTGTACGTTTCTTGTGTCCTGTGTTTTACGTTTCTTAGGTTCTGAAGGGCCCGCCGTGTCACGATTGTCTTCCATTTTCAGTCCCACAACAGAGAAAAACTGTAGGGAAAACACACGAACCGCACCCGCAAAAATTGAAAACAATACGTTCTTAGAGTGCCTGCGCAATGAACCACACCGAATGGCTGTGCCCGACTAAACTGTGGCGCTGAGAAACAGCTGAGTGTCTCGCCGCGCAGGCGCGTCGACGGCATATGCACTAGTATCGGCCGGACGCGCTGGTGCGCCGATGGCAGTGAACGTGTTAATTGCTTTCAGTACCTCAAATGTCCAGGAGTGATGTTCTGCATAAGTCTCACCATTTGTTATTGCTTTTTTTGTATCCATACTGTGTGTCTTCACCACTGTTGTAGAGAGCATGCTGTTGATGGTCATCCTGAGAAGCTTTATGGAAAAAGGTAGCTCATACTGCTTTCGGTAATTTGCAAGAATGATTTCCTATCGAAGTCGCGGGGTCCAAACAATACATATTGATCATGGTAGTCTCTTGGAGTACGTTTAAGATGGTCAGTACAGCAACGACAAAAGAAAAGTGTTACAAAAATACTTGTAATTTCAAAGGAGACGACTTACCTTACTTGACATCAGTATTGGGACAACGCCGGTTTCAGGGCAGTCAGAATTGTTGCCAGAAGTATCGAAGATGGTGGTGATGACATCATCCAAGCTGGCGGCCATGACGTCATGCAAGATGGTGGGAAGCTTGAATTTTGGTGGGAAGATCAGTTGGGCTACCTCCCCTAACCTAACCCCCCTCGCCAGAAAAATGGCGCGAAGTTCAAATTCCAGCAGGATAATGCACCACACGCCGGTTATTTTTACTAAGCAAAGAAAACCGTGGGAAGATAGGACACAAAGCCTACCTCCGCTAACCTAATCTGTAACCACTCACACAGAAGCACATATAAAGTGTGAACAACTTTTATTTTTTCTTAATATATTAAGTACTAATAACACTGAAAAATAATTACATAGACAAACTTTTTCTAAATACTTTCTCAGTTCTTTTTTTTTTTCATTTTTATAATATTCTTTTTTTCTTTGTCATAATAATGAATATATATTTACGCAGACATACGCTTAACCCAGGCTCTCACTCATTCGCACACTCAGGCATACACGGAAGCATGCAGACTGATAAACACCACACAACACACTCATCCAATATTTACAACATGATAAAAGAGCCATACTATTCGATGCGTAACCGCTCATCACTGCATTCACGCGCTCATTCTCTCTCTATCAATCAACCAACCAGAGTCCCCCACCCCAGCTTTTGTTTCAAGTAAATAGTGTGAGTATGGGAGGGTTTCCACCCCATCCTCACTAATGACACTTTTATGATCCTGAGGAGACAATCGAACTTTAGACTGCAGTACAGTGTACACCTCGTGACCTAATGCTAGTTTGCTGAATCATGTGTGGATGAGCACCTCGAATGCTGCGACCATACAGACACTGCAAATAGTCTTCAACCGTAAGAGCACAAGGTGCTGCGCATCTAACACCCTTTGCCCGCCTCTGAGTGCCCCTGTCTATTGTACGATATACATACATTTGGGACCTCAATCCCACAAACTCTACAATCGGTAAACCATTCGACTCGTCTTTCAGGAGACCGATAACCTTCTTGTTCTGAGGAACAATACCATACGGATTATCGGTCCCGTAAGAAGACGTGCCGGATTCTTTACCGTTGCACCATAATTATTTCATATGGATCGCAGTTCTTGATCCAGTTGATAAAGCTGTCTGTATCCATATAAAGCAGCTTTGGTTCTACGAAATGAGGTTTTGCAGACTCGTAGTGGAATCGGTACGTGCAGAATTTGGAGATATCCAGTATGCACATCCCCAAATAGATAGGCTTCATAAACTCTACTGCAGTGTTAGACATCTCCAAAGCAACAAAGTTTTCATCAAAGATGTTGGCCCGCTTAAAATTTGGCCTGGCTATTCACTTTCTCACGCCATAATGCCCTTCCCATTCGGTTCTAATCAAAATATCGCATTCATTTCATACATTCTGCATAGTTTTCCCGAAAATTGAATTATTCATTAATTTATAAAAATGTTTTTCAAAATCACTCACGACTGCCCTCTTTCCAGTATTTAGTTCAATATACTCCTTCAACCAGGGGGATTGCTTGAAGGAGATTGCCCGGGTGATTCTGACGAGCTTCATCCCTAATCTGAGGCACTGCTGGAGGTTACGATAATGAACAATGTACCTCTGCTCATCTCCAACAGTAGCTAATAGTTTAGGGATGGTGCTTCCTCGCGGAATTTGTTGCTCTGGATATAACGGCAAGTCGCTTGTCGCTCCGTGCAAATTTTTAGGATATGCGATGTCTGCCTCCTCAGGCGCAAACCCTACATCAGAATCGGGTGCGAGACCTGTTATTTGTCCACCTAATCCCTTCAATTTGTTTTCGGGCAGCCATCGAAACCCACCAACCGGCAGTGACTGCATCGTGGCGTGCCCGTGTAACTTGTTAACATGTAAGAACAAAATGCAACTAGAATTAAGGGATGCGTTGAACTCGACACCTGTCCGCAGGTTATTTATCTTGGCGTACCTGTGTACACATTGACAAAGTCCCCCACGGATCCCTCGCTCAAAAAATGGAAGCATTGCAGCATCAGTCAAAAGTTACATTCTACGCCCCGTTTTTTGAGCATTGCGTCCCAGGACAACCCAGGTGCCGTGTAATAAAAGGCGGGGTCCAGAGAGTACGTGGTCATACGTACACTCCGAAACTTTTCTAAAACATCTGCAAGCAAACGCACGTCCGTGTCCGTGTATAACCTTGCATATTCTCCCAAATTGGGGATGTTGAATTACCGCCAGTCAGTCATGGCGTGCTCATAATCTTCTGTAGTTATGGCATTGCCTGTGAGAGTACTGGTTTCATTGATTTTTGCCATACTATCAACATACTCGTATGGTAAAACTCCTTTCCTAGTCTTGGAACTTTTCCTCATCGGGAAATGCAGATTGAGTGATATGCATATCATTCCGAGGTAAAGTTTCAACCACTTTCTGGAGTGAAGTCTGCATAAAGCATAAAGAGTCAAGGAAGCAGAACATAATTTTTTGTGTTATTCATTTTGATAAAGAAATGTACTTCTCAACAATTTCATGGAGGACACTGATCTGATCTTCCTTCATACCAAAATTAGCCAAGTGCTCATCAAGAAAATGAGCGTCATACCCACTCAAATTATGAAAAAAGACGGGTATGTGTTTAGGTAACTGATACTTCAAGTTGTATGTGTTGTTAGCTGCACCGCGGAACTTACCTGTAAGATGACAGTGGTCTCTACGAGGAGTTTCTGCTTTTCTACCTAAGGTTAGCCCACAAATATGATAAATAACTGCCTTTTCATACATTTCGTCATCTTCCTTTGATTTAGTGATGGGAATGTTCGTGCTGTAGAGCCTATCGACTTCCCACGAAAGTTTTTCAAGCTCAGTGAGAAGCCAAACCAAGAGATCGTTCCCTACATAAGACTGATAGCGGTTAAGTTTAGAATCATATTCACATATTCACATACAACTTGGAACGCTGCCACATAAGGTACGTGTTTTTGTGTGAAGTTTGTATGTGAGGCTAAGGGATTCACTTCACAGCGAGTAATAGGAGCCAGCAGGCATTCAAAGTCGGCGTACACTACAAAAGGGCATCGCTGCTGCTGGTGGTGCGCATTTTGAAATTTATTGAAGTTAATTTCCTCAGCGGGCATAATCACACACATCGCGTACTTGGAAGCACAATCTAAGAGATGTATCGCTAATAACTCTTCAGATGAAAAATAATTCAAACACCTTAAACAAATATGTTCTTTACGACTATGTTTATTTAGTCGGAAGGAAAGGAGTCGGGACATGTCTTTGATGCAGGCATAGCGGTAATTATCACCTTGAGAGAAGAGCAGCATGTTTACATACAGCTCTCGCTCACCTGTAAATTTTGAGAAATGGAGGGGGCCGACTACGCTGTGCTTGTCTCACTCATCTGACTTGTCCTCCTTCTCCAGGCCGTAAACGTGAACCGTTATTCCGGTATTCTAATACCTTTGTCCTGGATCTTTACAGGGAACTCTATATCATCAAAGTTACAATATGTCTTAATATCATTGACTTTGTAACTGCTCAAACGATGCATTAGAGTCTTGTAATTTCTCAGACAAGCCAGTACTTACCATGCAAAACAAGCTTTGTATTTTGGACGTTAATGCATGCCCACTTCTTCTCAATATCTATAGGGAGTTTAATATAACTGGACCCTCCATTTATTGGATCATAGACATGTATACGGATGTCGAGGTATGGTATACAGCTGAGTGCTTTAGCGGACCCGCGTACTTCCAACTCGGAAAATAGGGCCATAATAGCGCTCAGGGTGGATTCACGATACCACTCGGCAGTGGATGTGCTCCAAGAAATAAGGCCATTATCACCCATATATAGTGCAGAGTCGTCGTATCTGCATCACCTTGATGTTTAGGGGGTGACTCACTTCACAGCATAATACTGCACTGCACTTAAATGCGTTAAATCTTGGATCCTCTAGGACTTCAAGGAGCTTGGTCTCCAAGACAGGGAGGCACGCCTCTAAAAACCAGACAGGGTCCCCTCAAAAGCCCTAGCAACTGCTGAATATTCTAGGGGGGTCATAGCGCCATTATTCTGATCCAATTCACTGTCAATAGGAAAGGGGAGAGCACTACTGCTAGCCACAGGATAATCACTATTGCTACTGGTGCTACAACTAGGGGTCCAGCCGGTCGAAGATGAGGCTGGCGACGGTGTGTCATCTACAGGGAGGGGTATTCGGGTAGGCACACGAACATTGTGTTGGCAGCGGGTGTGAGCTGGCTGGCTGAGGAGGAGGGAGAGGCGGTGATTGCCGGCTAGAGCAACTGCCGGGCTGTGGCAACGGCCCCCGGGGTGCGATGCTCCCGCTACCGGCCGGAGACCGTTGCACCTGCTGTTCTTCCTCTCCTGCTGTCTACATTGCCCATCGGCGCCAGAAGTGGTGCGGGGCGAGGCGCTGCGGCTTCTGCTGCCTCTCGCGTAACTCTGACGGGGACTACCCGAGGTGCCGCAAGTCTCTGTGGCTGTGTGCCCCCTGTTCCCATCCCCGCAACCACCGCTCTAGGTATATGGCACGTGCCGTGTGATATACCTGTAACATAAATCAGAAAAAATATAAGTTAATGATGTAGATTTAAAAGAGCAATAAACAATAAGACTAAATAAGGGTAGCCTAATTATTTGCTGTAATGACTATGTTCAAAGCTATTCACCTTCTCCGCTGTGGCTCTACGGTTTGAGAAACTCATTGTCATGACTCCCACCCACTCGGGTAGATAGAGCTCCTCCTCTAAAAGCTCCATAATTTGGCGGCTTTCTGCAGCGGCCGCCATTTCACCCCCGCATTGCTTGCCGTCCTCGGTGCACCCCTCCCTATGCGTGGAATGATCATAATCTAGAAAGAAAAGAAAGAATATGTCTAAGAAAGCTCAACCTAGATACTTGGAAAATGATTATATATTGTTGTTGTTGTTGTGCCCCTTCCAAACCACTGCTTCCCTTTCTTGCCCCTCGACTTTTATAACTGCCATCTGGTTTCTGTACAAATTGTAAATAGCCTTTTGCTCCCTGTATTTTACCCCTGCCAGCTTCAGAATTTGAAAGAGAGTATTCCAGTCAACATTGTCAAAAGCTTTCTCTAAGTCTACAAATGCTAGAAACGTAGTTTTGCCTTTCCTTAATCTATTTTCTAAGATAAGTCATAGGGTCAGTATTGCCTCACGTGTTCCAACATTTCTGCAGAATCCAATCTGATCTTCCCCAAGGTCAGCTTCTACCAGTTTTTCCATTCGTCTGTAAAGAATTCGTGTTAGTATTTAGCTGCTGTGGCTTATTAAACTGATAGTTCAGTAATTTTCCCATCTGTCAACACCTGTGTTCTTTGGGATTGGAATTATTATACTCTTCTTGAAGTCTGAGAGTATTTCACCTGGCTCTCCCAAGGCTGTCAGTAGTTTTAATGGAATGTTCTCTACTCCCAGGGCCTTGTCTTGACTTAGGTCTTTCAGTGCTCTGTCAAACTCTTCACACAGTATCGTATCTCCCATTTCATCTTCATCTACATTCTCTTCAATTTCTATAATATTGTCCCCAAGAACATCACTCTTGTGTAGACCCTCTATATACTCCTTCCACCTTTCTGCTTTCCTTTCTTTGCTTAGAACTAGTTTTCCATCTGAGCTCTTAATATTCATACAAGTGGCTCTCTTTTCTCCAAAGCTCTCTCTAATTTTCTTGTATGCAGTATCTATCTTACGCCTAGTGATATATGCCTCTACATCCTTACACTTGTCCTCTAGCCATTCTGCATTTTCTGTTGATCTCATTTTTGCGACGTTTGTATTTCGTTTTGCCTGCTTCATTTACTGCATTTTTGTATTTTCTCCTTTCATCAATTGAATTCAATATCTCTTCTGTTACCCAAGGATTTCTATTAGCCCTCGTCTTCTTACCTACTTGATCCTCTGCTGTCTTCACTATCTTCAATATTTCATCTCTCAAAGCTACCCATTCTTCTTCTACTGTATTTCTTTCCCCCATTCCTGTCAATTGTTCCCTAATACTCTTCCTGAAACTCTTCAACAACCTCTGGTTCTTTCAGTTTATCCAGGTCCCATCTCCTTAAATTCCCACCTTTTTGCAGTTTCTTCAGTTTTAATCTACAGTTCATAACCAATAGATTGTGGCCAGAGTCCACATCTGCTCCTTGAAATGTCTTAAAATTTAAAACCTGGTTCCTGAATCTCTGTCTTACCATTATATAATCTGAGACCTTCCAGTATCTCCAGGATTCTTCCATGTATACAACCTTCTTTTATGATTCTTGAACCAAGTGTTAGCTATGATTAAGTTATGCTCTGTGCAAAATTCTACTTGGTGGCTTCCTCTTTCATTTCTTACTACCAATCCATGTTCACCTACTACGTTTCCTTCTCTTTTCATACTATCGAATTCCAGTCACCCATGACTATTAAATTTTCGTCTCCCTTCACTACCTGAATAATTTCTTTTATCTCATCATACATTTCATCAATCTCTTCATCATCTGCGGAGCTAGTTGACTTATAAACCTGTACTACTGTGGTAGGGGTGGGCTTCGTATCTATCTTGGCCACAATAATGCGTTCACTAGGCTGTTTGTAGTAGCTTACTCGCACTCCTATTTTTTTAATGCATTATTAAACCGACTCCTGCATTACCCCTATTTGATTTTGTATTTATATTTGTATTTATATCCCTGTATTCACCTGACCAAAAGGCCTCCTGCCAGTGAACTTCACTAATTCCCACTATATCTAACTTTAACCTATCCATTTCCCTTTTTAAGTTTTCTAACCTACCTGCCCGATTAAGGGATCTGACATTCCATGCCAGTTTTCTTCCTCCTGATAACAATGTCCTCCTGAGTAGTCTCTGCCCAGAGATCCGAATGGGGGACTGTTTTACCTCCGGAATATTTTACCCAAGAGGATGCTATCATCATTTAATCATACAGTAAAGCTGCATGCCCTCTGGAAAAACTACGGCTGTGGTTTCCCCGTGCCTTCAGCCGTTTGCAGTACACGACTATGCAATAACCAAGGGAATAGAAGCATGGCAACAGAGAGAGGCGGGTAAGATGACGAACTCGCCATCATAGCCTCAGCATAATTCGTCATCTTAACCGCAGTCGACATTTTGGATACAAACATTAACATGGATAAAGTCTCACAGAATACATTCATTAAACCATTATTAAAGCATCAGTAAATCCATAAGGCTTAAGAGGAATCAACTATTACTCATTAAAATAAAAGTATTACTTACACGAAAATGATTTAAACTGAAGGAAAAATTGTTACGAAAACAGCGTCCACTGCCAAGCCTCTGTTGTCAACAACATGACAAAGTGATTCTAGTTACACAGGAATTCCTGCAGAGTGCGCTAAGGAAGCAATGCCATAGTGCACATTGCACCATCTGTTGAGTTAATGGAGAAATTCAAAATTCGTCATCTTAGACTCCTTGCCAACTTACCTGACACTCCCCTACTTGCGTCATCACCTGACATCATGGTAGCACACTCTGGTGGCGACTATATGAACTAAGCCAGTTGGGCTCTGGACCCCTTGATGGACACACTGGATGCCGCCTTCTTGGGTAACGGTACTTGCGTCATCACCTGACGACATGAGAGCACCAGAACGCCCTCTGCTGGTGACGATCTTAACTAAGCCAGTTGGAGGAGTCGACTGAGGTTAGTAAAAGTGTCCTTTCTTTCACGCCAGCGGCGAAAACCCAAGTGACCTATCTTCGCACCAAAATTCAAACTTGGCCCCAGTTCTTGGTATGAAGTGGTGGTCGCGTGACTTAGGTTAGCCCAAGTGACCTTTCTTCCTGCCATTTTCTTTGCTTAGTAGAGATAACCGGGGTGCAGTGCATTATCCTGCTGGAATTTGAACTTCGCAACATTTTTCTGGGGAGGAGGTTAGGTTAGGTTAGTGGAGGTAGCCCAACTGACCTCCTTCCCCCTATCTTGAATAACGCCATGGCCACCAGCTTGCGCTGTTGCCAAGTCTACATGCCACCATTTTTGATGACGTCATCGCCGCCATCTTGGATACATCTGGCAACAATACAGATTCTCCTGAAACAGGCCTTGCCCCAATACTGTCAATGGTGATATCGTCATGTGAAAGTCCATGTGATGAATATGCTACAGGGACAATTCCCTTTTCCCACAGCCAGGGTAAACTCTAATATCACGCAAGAATATCGGCAGAGTGCCGCACGTGTTAACTTTTCCCTGCAAATGCAAGTTGTGGAAGTAAAGGTACAGAAACAAGTACAGTTCGTGTCTTTGTCCTGGACGCCCCTCTCTTTTTATGGAAGACTTCACTGATTTCCACAGCCGCTCAATATTCTGCATGTGGACACTGGGGTCATCTGGAGACACGAACTCCACAGAATGGTTCACGAATTCGTGGTCAAACCCTTCAGCTTTGAGTTTTGTACGACTGAAACCCGTCTGTAACGACTTTAGTACCAGGCAGAATGAAGTGTTTTATGAGACCCACTAAAGTGACCTTGTCTCGGGACAATACTCTCACAACGAAACACTTCCGGGACACACTATTCCACCGAATACCCAAATATGGTCGATTTCACTTTTTGAAGGTCGTCTCTGGTTCTTCCGTCTAGCTATATGAGATTCGTCTTACTTCTACAACTTCATTTGCTCTACCAATTGGTACACTATCATTTGTCACTACCACGTAACAAGACTTCTTGGCAAAACCCAAAATAGTCACACACGGTATTTGCAGATAACTCAGTTTCTGATGCTGTTGGTTGCAACGTGTAGTCTCGAATCCAGCATGATAGAAGAATTACGCTCGTGTGAATGGATAACTTGGAAGAGTATTTATATACAAAAGGTAGTTAATTGATACACACTTTACTATTCAGACTAATATTTTGTCATGCATTATTCAATTGGATACTCACTATGTGTTGCTGACTATTCTGTAATCAAGGAATACTCTGACACATTTAATGTCGTGTTGCTGGGCAATTTTCTTTCCTTGTGTCCATTATCACTTCACCCACAGATTCTGGCGCCAGTTCCTGTAGTCCGTTTGGCTACAGCAATAGAATGTAAAGCGATCCGGACGTTGAAAATTCGTAAAGAAATCTGATGTATGTCTCTCATGAGCTACAAGATTTCCTTTCTTAAATGACTCAGTTCATTTGTGTGTAACTTATTTCTGTATACTTTTTATCCCTGGTGTAAAAAGTGGCTGTAATAATTTTCGCTATCTGAGGCACCAGAACTCCCAAATGAGTGGACCAATTTGATTATAGTTTATTTTGTTTTAAAGTTGCGTTAATGGGGATTGTCACGACTTGTTTGATGACAGTATGGTTAGCCATTCCACGATAGTGCGCTCTTTTCCAAAACCCTATAACCTATTAGTTCATGGACATTTATTATGGCCAATAGCACTCTTATAGTAAATTAGCTGAAATGGTTGTTTTCACTGGTGAAATATGAACAACATCCCTGTATGCAGACTTGACACTGAAATATGGCTTCCCGGCTACAGTCCCCAGTTGAAATATTGTTTCCCGGCTACGACACAAGTTGAAAATATGCTCACTATTTTTTATTACTTAATTTGCCATATTTCGTGACAGTACCTTTTCCGTTAGATGTTTACACGGCGATATTAGTTTTGGATTCAGTTGTCTAAGTATGATTCCACAATGCATCTTTGTTGGTTGCAGAATTGATGTGGTTCAACGTGTTTCTCTCATTTTGGTGTTTCAAATACCAATTCTTCAAATGTAGTTTCTTCTTATAGTTAATACAAAAAAAAAACAGTAACATAATTCAAAATTATTTATGACTGCAACCTTCGCATTGTTCTACCGTCAACACACACCAAGAGTTAACTGCTGACCTTCGACCATAGATTTATGGTCGAAGCTGCCGACTGACTACAGTCAAAGACGACTCCAGCGTCAAAGATGTTTTACACAACACACAAGCTTCCACTTGTAATCAGTCTCTTTGCTATTCTTCGATACATTTACTAATAGTTATCAATATGCTTTCACTTTCAAAAATATAAGTAAATTAACATATACTAAGGCAAATTATAATAAATTCTGACAAAAAATATAAGAAAACATTTACAATTTGGTATCGACAAATACAGTAAAAAAAAATAACATCTCCCAGATCCATTACAACTGCTCCCCAGGGCTTTTGTTGTTATGGACATATACAACAAAATCCCGACCACACTCAGTAATGGATCTGTATTACACAATTAGTACATTAATGATGCAGTCTGATAACCTCTTCCAAATTTGGACTCTTTGAATCTGTGGACTTGTTACTGGCTGTTGTTGCAATGATCCTTCCCCATCAATCTCATACACAAAAAATTCAAGTAAAGAAATTATTTGACATGACAAATATACATGGTATAAAACATACATGAGAAATATTCTAACATACAGTATACAGATTGAAAACAATAGAAAGGTAAAACTCATTTCCTAAAGTAAGATTTAAATTTTTTTTTATATTAATGTTAATTTCATTATGCTTACATATTGTACAGTAAAAATGATACTGGACATATATAGTGTAGTGTTTTTTATTTGCCTTTTTATATATTTTTTTACTTCCAATATTTTTTAAATTTTTTTTACTCGTGATGTTTTTTTGTATTTTTTTAATAATTTTCTTCTTTTAGTACAGCTAAAGATACATTAGTATTATCTAAATTTTTTGCAATTATTTATGTACACTTGCCTCTACTACAATATTACTACAAGTCACATCCTTGTGAAGAGTACTTTTGCTCCTTACAACATCAATATAAACAACAATAAATTGCTCATACATCATGAGGCTTTATCTAAAATTGGTTTTGAAACTTATACCTTTGCATGCATGACCTCACATGCATGCCTTCATGCACAGGGAAGACTTAGCTTCCAAAAATTAGAAAAATTCAGAAATGCTCACTATGGAGGCTTTTTTTTGTAAAAAAGTAAAAATAAATCTTTCTCTCATTCTTTGTTACAACAGTGTTTTTTCATCAGTTTCAATTAACATGTGATTTCAAATTATTAATTTATACATGCAAATATACATACTTGGTTCTACAGATAGTTTTTTTTGTTTGTTTGTTTTTTTTTTTTTTTTTTTGTTCTAGCAAGCATATTCCAGTGGATAACTTTTGTTTTAGATGATAATAGGTTATTTAAATTTTGAAATTATGATTTCTGTTTATATAGTTTCAAAGAGACAACATTCCTAAGACCAAATAATTTCTTTGACTTAGGGTACACCAAACGATAAGCATTAGGGTGTGGATTTTCTATGACTTCAAAAGGCCCAATATAGATATCAAAGAATTTTTTAATTTCTGAAGTTAACATTTTTGATTTTTCATGAGATTTGATCAGAACAAGATCCCCAATTTTGAAAGTGGTTAATTTTACCCTATTGTTATGTCTTTTATTCCTCTTTTCCCCTTGTTTCCTCATAGTTTCCCTGACAATATCTTCTCTCTCTTGCATAGTTAAAGGTGTACATTTAGGAAATTCAATAAGTTCTGATATAAGATTTGGAGGTCTAATATGGAACATAATCTCATACGGTGAAAATCCTGTGGAACTATGTTGTAGGCTATTCATAATATCTTCAAAATTTCAAATGTGGTCAAACCAGATTGGATGTTTATGGCTACAATAGGTTCTACAAAGTCTCCCAATTTCCCTCATATATCTTTCTGCAGGATTGGTGGACAGAGAATAAACAGATATAAGTATATGCTTCAATTTTGATCTTTCAATAAACTTTTTCCAAATTTTAGAGGTAAACTGTGAACCATTATCTGATAATATAGCTTTTGGTTTACCCACCTGTGCGAAATAATCTCTTTCAATTTTTATTATAATTTCGTGGCTAGTAGCTTTTTTCACTGGATATAGTTTAATTAATTTGGAAAATACATCTACCATAACAAATATGTAACAGTGACCACCTTTACTCTTTGGTAACATTCCATATAAGTCCACTGCGATAAGATCTAAATGTTTTTCCGGAATAATGTTTTGCCTCTATCCACCACATCTTTGATTGCTCACTTTAACTCTCTGACATTTGTCACAGGTTGCCAATTCTTTTCTTACCTTCTTTCCAATATTGTAAAAATAAACATTTTCTTGTATCTTTTGAATGCACTTCTGTATCCCACAATGACCAAAACTTTCATGTATGTAAATGATCAGCTTATCAGCATCTGCCTCTGACCAACACAGTTTTCAATTGTCAGAATCTACATCTGTTCTCCGAAAAATCCCCTTATGTAATTTGTAAAATTTATCAAGTTTCTCATACCCCTTCTTGCCTAAACATTCTTTGATTAATTTCCAACTCTGATCCAAATTTTGATTTTTTCTAATTTTGTTACACATAGCTCTAATTGTTTTCTCATTTTCCACCCCTTTCAAGTATTTAATTTTAAATTGCTTTTCCTCCTCTTGTTCAAAAATCTCCTTTTCTCCCCCAATTGGTAACCTTGAAAGTGAATCAGCTACTACATTCTCAGAACCTTTTATGTGTTTGATTTCAAAGTCAAACTGTTGCAGAAATATTGCCCATCTGATCAATCTACTGTGGTATAATTTGCACTCTTGTGAGTAACTCAAAGCTTTGTGATCCGAAAATACTATGGTTTTATGTCCAATAAGGTAAATTCTAAATTTTGTAAAAGCCCAATGAATTGCCAAAAGTTCCTTCTCTGTGACTGTATAATTTTTCTCATGCTTGAGCAACATTCTGCTTGCAAATGCTATGGTACAATGTATCTAAATTCCATTCTCTACTCTTTCTTGAAATAACTCTGCTCCAAGCCCATAATTACTGCTATCATTGTTCAAACAAAATGGTAAATTAAAATCAGGTCTGTGTAATAAGTGTTGCTTCCTCAACTCTTGCTTAATTTTATCAAACTCTTCCTGACAACTTTTATCCCAAACCCAAACAGTGTTTTTCTTAAGTAACTGACTTAAAAATGGTGCATTCAGACTCTGATCACTTATGTTTTCGGTAATAACCGCATAACCCAAAGAACGACTTTAATTGTTTTTTTAGTCTTAGGAATAGGAATTTCTGAAATTGCTTTAAGTTTTTCTGGATCTGCCAAAATTCCCTTATCTGTGACAACATGACCCAGAAATTTTAATTCAGAAACTGCAAATTTACATTTCTCTAATTTCAATGTCATCGCCCCTTTTCTAAGTTTTTCACAAACTGACTTAAAAATCGAAAAATGTTCCTCCCAATTTTGCCCTGTAACCAAAATGTCATCTACATAAATTATCAGTTTAGATGCAAGTTCTTGCCCCAGTACATGATCCAAAGCTCTTATAAATTCAGAAACAGAAGAATTTAACCCAAATGGCACAACACAATATTGGTAACTCTTACCATTGTACAAGAAAGCAGTATATTTCCTAGAATTAACCGAAAGTGGTACCTGATGAAAACCCGAAGTTAGATCCAAACTTGACATATATTTTATATCTGTAAATTTATAAAGTAACTCATCAGTGTTTTCGGGATGGTCTGTCTGTCTGAACAAAATTTTGTTTAAGTGTCTAGAGTCCAAAACCAATCTTACTCCACCGTCTTTTTTCGAAACTACTACTAGAGGATTATTATATGCACTGACACTCCTTTCTATTATATTACATCCTTCCATCTTTTTCAACTTTTTCTCAACAGCAGGTCTTTTTGATATTGCAATACTGTATGGTTTTATGAAAAATGGTTCATGAGGTTTTACCTGAAGCCCACACTGATAACCCTTTACCCTACCAGGTATGTCACTGAAAACATCACTGTACTCCCACAGCAGATTTTCTAACTGTTGTTTTTGCTCCCCAGATAAATTTTGTGTTTCTGAAATTTTCAAATTTACTAAATTCCCAAATTCAACTTCATCAGTATCAAATCTATGAGTTTCAATATTCTCCAATCTATTTTCTTTTAGTAAACTGATACTGTCAAAATTTCCATTACTCTGATCACCAAGTGTGTTCACAAAATTTGTCTGAATGTATTCCCTTTCACTAGTTTCTATCAAAAGTTTTCTTCCAACCCAATCAATTGCTGTATTTACTTTTACTATCCAATTCATACATAAAAGAAAATCTTCATTAAATTCCTGAATTACGAAACATCCATGTGTGAACAACTTGCCTTCAATTAAAAATGTCACTAAAGCCTGGCTTTTTACCAATTTACTGCTCTTCACAGTAGCACCTTTTATCCTTACCCCAATAACTGGCATTTCAACATAATCTTTCCCCGCTTTCAGTTTCTTGCTTAACCTTTCAGATATTCCCGAGACCTCACTTCCTGTATCAATTAAACATTTACCAATCCATGAACCAATTTGAACTTTTATATAAGGACTGCAAAATTGATCACTTTTCTTAGAACCTGTACCCTCATGTAATAAGTCACTTTCAATTTCCCCAAACCTATACTTATCAGAGTCATATGGTATATCATTACATGTATTATTTGTCACAGTTATAAAATTTGCACAAGATACAAAATTGTCATTAGTACTCTCTATTATCTCAAATAGCCAAGAATTTTCATCCAAATCACATTGTATACTATTGAAGCACTTATCCTTCAGCTTTTCAAAAATAAAATCTCATCTTTTCCACCACTCAGGACATACAGTTTCACATACATTAATAAGCATCTTTCTAGAGTTCTTGTCAAAAGAAATAGTTTCACTGTTCAGCCATAGATTCATAAGAAATGTGTGTGTGTGTGTGTGTGTGTGTGTGTGTGTGTGTGTGTGTGTGTGTGTCATTAGTATCTGTAAAAGTTTCACTTAGGCTAGAAGTTATACATGTGTCATCATTATTTGTGTAGTCAGATTCTTTACCAACAACATCAAAATTCACACTTTCACCTACACCCAGCTTGTGAGTCTTATTCATCCTGGTAACATCCCTGGGAATTTCTATATTATCCTCACTATTTAATCCATTTTCTACCATATGTATACCCAACTCCCTATTTAAACTAATGAAACACCTTTCCTCAACATCATCATCAATCCCATTACTATCATTATCAACTTTATCATCAACATCATTATCATTATACATATTCAGGTCATACACATTCAAATTATTCCCCAAAATATAATTTCCCCTTTCTAAAGTTACCAGATCCCTTTCACCAATATTTTTATTCTCACAGCATGCATTCTCTCTTTCATTCCCACACATCTCTGAACTACTACAAATTACATCATCTGACAAAGTGTTGTTCTTTTCTGTCCAAGTGTAAAACTCTGTTAAATTAAATGAATCACAATTACTTTTATCTACTGTATGTTCTTGTGTACTGAAAATGTTATCTTTATCAATATCATTATTTTCCTCTTGAAATTTCTTCAATAAGTAACAACTAATGACCTCATGTGATAGCTTAGGTTTGGAACTGTCATGTTTGGGTTTATGATAGTCACATCCATTGGTCCTTTCATCATGCTCACCTTCTGCCTCAACCTTGCGGACCTTCAAGGGGGCGTCTACTCGTTTTTGTTTCCTGAATTACAACTTGTTCCTGCTTGAACTGCTGATTGTGGTTCTGCCAATGTCTCTGATCAACATTTCTGTTCCCATTCCTATGCCAAACATTACCTGATTGTTGGTAGTTTCTATTGTACTGATCTCTATCAAAATTTCTGTGATTTTGATCCCTAAAGTGTTCTCTATTTTGTTGATTATTTCCGCGAAAATCATGTTCTTGTTTTGGATAAAAATTATGGTCCTTCTTTTGAAAATTGTTATATCCCCCTGAATTTTGATTGACACTATGATAATTGTTTTGTTCCCTTTTTTGAAAGTTATAATTTCCCCAATTTTGACCATTACCTTTCTGAGTAAACCCACTATGTGTTCTTGTTGTTACCCTATCCAACTTTTCAATATGACTGAGAAACTGTTCTACATTACTATCAGGACAATGAACTACACTCAACTGCATTGCTGATGGCAATCTTCTCTTCAAGGTATCAATTTTGATCAAGTCATCCAAAGGTTTTGTTAAATGAATAAGTTTTTGAAGTTCACTTTTGCAAAATTGTTTCATGCTCCCATCTGATTCTTTATAGTTTCTCCCATTCAAAAATTCACTTTTGATTCTAGTTTGTTTAAGATCATCCCAAAAATTTTCCAGAAATTTTGATTCAAATTCTGAAAAGGTCATCCCCAAAGTTACAATCTGGTTTGCCGAAGTCAAAGCTTCCCCTTTCAAGAATTTTTTCACAAAGTTAATTTTCATATCATCTGGTGAGTGAGGTAAAAAACAATACTGTATAAAATCAATGGGATGTAAGGGTCCATCTACCGAAAAGTGCTTCACTGGAATATTAGATACAAGATTGCATGTGTTGACATTGTAATTTTTGCTTTGAAATTCAATGTCAAAACTTTCAATTTTTTCGCTAAGTTCTTTGACAGATTTTTTGTTTTCTAAATCATTGCACTCTACTTTTTTTTCTAAAGTAACCAAACGATTGTCAGTTTCTTGTTGTACATTTTTTACTAAAACTTTCGTGTTCTCATCCAAATTTTTAATTTCCCTTTTAATGTCATTAAAATCAATTAAATTTATTTCCCTATCTGCCAGTAACTCATTTTTTACAGTATTGATTTCACCGCTCAGTTTAGCATCAATTTCATTTACTTTTGCTTCCACAGATTCAATTTTTTCCTCAACACTGCCAACTCTGTTCGAAAGATCGCCCACTTGGGTATTGACTGCTTGAACTTGCAACAAAATGTTATCAATTTTTTCATCCCAGTAAGTCTTATTGTCGTCAACTGATTGTTTAATTTCTTTCGTGAAATTTACAAGAAAGCTTTTTAAATCAAATTGATCAGCTTTTTAAATCAAATTGATCGGTTCTTTCTGTTTCATTTGCCCTGTCCTGATGTTCAAAGTCTATTAAATTACTACTTTCTACTTTAGGCACAACACTCTCGAAAATCTCATAAGTCATTGTGAAGAACAAAATTTATACACAGCAATACAAAACAAGATTGTTTTAACAAAATACGAGGGTTTCGTGACTTATCTGGAACACACTTCTACTGTTGCAAAACCACATTTTCCATCCATGTGATTGTTGACCAAAATTCTTGAAATTACTTCTTCTGTCGAAAATTATATTTTTCGCCGAAACATTTCTTCTTCAAAACTTTCACTTCCCGATGAACACAAATACTGTAACACACATTCTGAAGAAACTGGTATTAACACACCAAAAATTTTCTTCCTCGTAGCACTGTTGAAGATCTCGTGAACACAATATCCCGGCTGACGCCCCCAATTGAAATACGGCATCCCGGCTACAGTCCACAATTGAAATATTGCTTCCCGGCTACAGTCCCCAGTTGAAATATTGTTTCCCGGCTACGACACAAGTTGAAAATATGCTCACTATTTTTTAATTAAATTTGCCATATTTCGTGACAGTACCTTTTCTGTTAGATGTTTACACGGCAATATTAGTCTTGGATTCAGTTGTCTAAGTATGATTCCACAATGCATCTTTGTTGGTTGCAGAATTGACGTGGTTCAACGTGTTTCTCTCATTTTGGTGTTTCAAATACCACTTCTTCAAATGTAGTTTCTTCTTATAGTTAATACAAAAAAAGCAGTAACATAATTCAAAATTATTTATGACTGTGACCTTCGCATTGTTCTACCGTCAACACACACCAAGAGTTAACTGCCGACCTTCGACCATAGATTTATGGTCGAAGCTGCCGACTGACTACAGTCAAAGACGACTCCAGCGTCAAAGATGTTTTACACAACACACAAGCTTCCACTTGTAATCAGTCTCTTGGCTATTCTTCGATACATTTACTAATAGTTATCAATATGCTTTCACTTTCAAAAATATAAGTAAATTAACATATACTAAGGCAAATTATAATAAATTCTGACAAAAAATATAAGAAAACATTTACAATTTGGTATCGACAAATACAGTAAAAAGAAATAACATCTCCAAGATCCATTACAACACTCTGCAACATAAATACAAATGCTGAATTTGCAGCATGTTCTGAGTTATGACATGCCCAAAACGCTGCCTCCTCTATATTCCAAATAAGAGTTTAGGTGAATTTCATCTACACTCAAAACAACACTGACATAATCATTGTTAAAGTACTGAAATTTCTGTCTTGCACATGACAGGAAATATACTTCCTCCCAAGCCTTTCATGAGATGGATTCACATTAAATCTGCTGCAGATCATGTGCAGAGTGATTGGATGTGGCATTTTCATTAATGAATTGCTGTGTAAAAATTTATATGCATGAGAGGAAATCGAAAATAGTAAACAACACAGTATCATACGTATGAACCTAAACATATGATTAAATTTCTTGGCATTTATAAGACCAACTTGTTCATATATAAAGTCTACTATCTCCTTTTTACACTCCTGTGCACTGTCTTTCAGTACTCCTAGACTGTCTTTCACTGTCTCTACAATGCTTGTCTATACAAGTTTCTGAGTGCCCACAATCTGTGTCTGAAAACTCTTGCAGTACACTGACAATGTCATGGATATTAGTTACAATCAGAGGAAAAGATGTTTTTTCCTAATGTCTTAATTTGCATGTCTTTCTTAAATGAGACATTTAAATTACTGTCTATAATAATGGAATGTGTAATGAATGGTGCTGGTTTTCTTGTTATCTTCAAAAAACACACAAAATCACTTTTTTTTCAATTACACTCTGCTCATAGGGCAGTTCCACTTCATTGGTACATAGCATCAACTCTTCTAAGGAACTGAAGCTGAAAGATCTTCATAGTCCTTTTGGGAAGCTGAGCTACATATATTGTAGTGCTGCAGCTAACTGCAAGAAAACTGATGAAAACACGGGAAGCGAAGTTGAATTCTGCGAAGAGAGAACACGGCAAAAAACGTCTATGCACTCTTGAACTATACAGTCAGACCACTGAACACCTACCGGAAGACTAGGTGGAAAGAGAGCTCTGCGTGTTTACACATCTGTCGCACTCAGTTAGCCGTGACTCTGTGCGCCTAAACTCGTCCGTAGCAGTGAAAAGGGCAGTGCCACTGTATGCGTCAACATGTCCTTAGCGCTGTACGGAAAACCTGATGGCCACGCTTAAACACATCAGGCACGATGAGTTGACACATCCCCAGCAATCAAAGGATTAAATGTTCGCAATACGTCATGTATTTATTTCTTGCATTCCCAGAAGCTTACGGTCATTGAATTCTGGCCATCTGCTTTTGTGTGCGTCTTATTTCTGCGTGTTTCTCACTACTGGTGTATAGAGAGCAAAAAAAAAATTTATTCCTTCACACTACAGTAGCAAATCTTATTTGTAAATTGTACATGTAAGTAATTTCATTCTTAACTATCCACTCCGAGTAGCAAATTTATTTCTTTGGCTACATTGCCATAAATTTTATTTAGGGTTTGTTTTGCGTGTGCTACACGGCTTGCTGCCTTCCCCATACTACTATGATTGACTTACGCAATTGAACAGCACATGGTGGTGTGAGAATTAAAACTGTAATGTGTTGAGAGAATGAAGATATGCAAGACATGTTTAACTACAGACGTTATTTACTACAAATACCTAAAATCAGTAGCATAAAAACGAATTCAGGGGCATTTTCATTTATGTTTAGCAACACCTGAAGCAGACTGGCAATAATACGTGTTTCTTCTTACAGAGTAGGCATATCCGTGGACGCTTAGCTTACTCAGAAGTTGGGGGATCTCTTCTTCCATCTTGCAAAAGCCACAGATGCTGCCCTCGCTACAAATCACTCCTTCAGTGATAGCCTTATCAATTTCTCAAACACGTCTGCTTCACGGTCTAGAACACGGTCAGCAGACCAAAGCGATTCTTCTCGGTGCTGTAGCCCTCAGAGCGCCCAGGGAGGCTGTCTGTGTGAGGCACCTCTACTATTATTAAATGCCTCCAGTCCTGCAACGGCCTTCACTCTATCTCCTGGATAATTTACAATTCTCCAAAACAGCTACAGGCACACAGAACTTTGAAATGAATTTCTTTTTTCATATTTCACTATAAACACAGTTCATTTATAATACACTCCTGGAAATTGAAATAAGAACATCGTGAATTCATTGTCCCAGGAAGGGGAAACTTTATTGACACATTCCTGGGGTCAGATACATCACATGATCACACTGACAGAACCACAGGCACATAGACACAGGCAACAGAGCATGCACAATGTCGGCACTAGTACAGTGTATATCCACCTTTCGCAGCAATGCAGGCTGCTATTCTCCCATGGAGACGATCGTAGAGATGCTGGATGTAGTCCTGTGGAACGGCTTGCCATGCCATTTCCACCTGGCGCCTCAGTTGGACCAGCGTTCGTGCTGGACGTGCAGACCGCGTGAGAAGACGCTTCATCCAGTCCCAAACATGCTCAATGGGGGACAGATCCGGAGATCTTGCTGGCCAGGGTAGTTGACTTACACCTTCTAGAGCACGTTGGGTGGCACGGGATACATGCGGACGTGCATTGTCCTGTCGGAACAGCAAGTTCCCTTGCCGGTCTAGGAATGGTAGAACGATGGGTTCGATGACGGTTTGGATGTACCGTGCACTATTCAGTGTCCCCTCGACGATCACCAGTGGTGTACGGCCAGTGTAGGAGATCGCTCCCCACACCATGATGCCGGGTGTTGGCCCTGTGTGCCTCGGTCGTATGCAGTCCTGATTGTGGCGCTCACCTGCACGGCGCCAAACACGCATACGACCATCATTGGCACCAAGGCAGAAGCGACTCTCATCGCTGAAGACGACACGTCTCCATTCATCCCTCCATTCACGCCTGTCGCGACACCACTGCAGGCGGGCTGCACGATGTTGGGGCGTGAGCGGAAGACGGCCTAACGGTGTGCGGGACCGTAGCCCAGCTTCATGGAGACGGTTGCGAATGGTCCTCGCCGATACCCCAGGAGCAACAGTGTCCCTAATTTGCTGGGAAGTGGCGGTGCGGTCCCCTACGGCACTGCGTAGGATCCTACGGTCTTGGCGTGCATCCGTGCGTCGCTGCGGTCCGGTCCCAGGTCGACGGGCACGTGCACCTTCCGCCGACAACTGGCGACAACATCGATGTACTGTGGAGACCTCACGCCCCACGTGTTGAGCAATTCGGCGGTACGTCCACCCGGCCTCCCGCATGCCCACTATACGCCCTCGCTCAAAGTCCGCCAACTGCACATACGGTTCACGTCCACGCTGTCGCGGCATGCTACCAGTGTTAAAGACTGCGATGGAGCTCCGTATGCCACGGCAAACTGGCTGACACTGACGGCGGCGGTGCACAAATGCTGCGCAGCTAGCGCCATTCGACGGCCAACACCGCGGTTCCTGGTGTGTCCGCTGTGCCGTGCGTGTGATCATTGCTTGTACAGCCCTCTCGCAGTGTCCGGAGCAAGTATGGTGGGTCTGACACACCGGTGTCAATGTGTTCTGTTTTCCATTTCCAGGAGTGTAGAAAACTGCAAAATGAGTACCTGGGTAATACTGGGTTTGTGAGCTGTTAGTTAATAAACAGTTGCCCTTAATTTCAGAAGAAAACATTGAAAAATATTTTGTTTTTTAAAAAAATGCTTAAACTTAAGACTACATGACAATACATTTCTCAGGTTACGTTTTGTTTGTGACGGTTGTATATCCCACACAGAGCAAATCTTAAATTTATTTGCGTTCTGTTTTAATTGTCGGAATCTGATGCCTTTCTGATATTTTAGAGTGTTACTGCGCATATAGTCTTAATTGCAGATCTGATGATGGCAGAAGCCAAAAAGTATTATAAAGGAAGAAATGTTAAGCAGCCAAGACTGTTTTATTCACAAAAATCTGTAAGTGCAGCAGATAACCCTGAACATATCAAATTAGTAGTTTAACTACAAAGAAACAAATTACCTCCACTGCCTTACAATAACAAGGAACATGTTTTTTACTGAAAGCATTTATACTTTTTTATGATGATATAATAGTTTCAAACAGGACTCAGCTTCAACTTCATACAGCATCTGACCTAATTATCTTTCAGTTAGAATGAGCAATCTTATCTACTGCTGCGTACTCTACTAAAAAACTCATATCACTCACATATCACAAATGGCATTGTATATTGTACTTTATATGTAGTTAGTCATGAAAATTCTGTGATCTACAACCATGTTTTATCACACTCGTGGGTGAAAGTTATGAGGTACCACCTCCCTCCCCCTCTTATGTTTTTTGTAGTTAATACACAGGACGTGTACACAGTGTATCAAAGTACTCTAAAGCCTGCTCATTACCTAAAGCAGCTTTTCTGAATTTATCACACTGTTTAAGTTTTCATGGCAAAACTTACGATAAACAGGGCACAGTATTTTAAATATGGCACAAACATTGGGCTATGCTACATAGCCACCTGCACAAATACCTATATTTAGCTTTCAGCTTTGTTGGCTACATCAACTCTCAACCAGATTAACACCTTTCGACAAACCGAGACCTCTTGCTACACTATTACACTGTGCTGATTTTTGGTTTGGGGTTGGGGTATGTACTCTATCATGCACTAACCCACTAGGGATATATATAAAATTGTAAACAAATTTCATACAGTGAACATCTCATCAGCAATAAATAAATTCATCCAACATATTCAGCACCAAGAAACCAACAGGTCTGTTTCAGTCTTTATTTTCGTTCTGCAGCCAGTTCTGGCTCAAAGAGAGATCACAAAAAATAAAACTGATTAGAACATGTACATAATTCTGGCTTATTATGAGCAAGTACATATAAGCAACATATGGAATTTTGAGATGTACAGAAACACAAAGTGTAAGTTGAGATTGCAGAATGTTTATCAAGAACAAGATTTTTTAGGGATGTATGCTGATCCAAAGGTAATAGGAAATTATCAATTTAGGAAATACCGAAGCGTCCGATCACGCCCATCTGCTTTGACCCATGACGTCACAAATATGACAAACGACTATAAACCACGATTCCAATACGGCACGTATAAAGTCATTACATACACATCATGAAGACGAAAATACATCGAAAAAACACACACACACATGTTCCACAAAAAGCCTAATGACACTAATGGGATAAGCGCAGGAAATTGGGGGTTTTTGGGTGCGGACAAACTAAATATAAGCAAATTTAGACACCCACCCACATACAATACCACGCAAAATGACGAAAAAACTGACATCACAAAACTCCCCAATATCATCTGGAATCTGATACTTCCCTTGACCTATATAGCTGAACAGCAGCTCCCGATCCCATAAATTATGATCAAACACTTCCCTTGACCTATATAGCCCAAAAACTTCTCCACATACATACATACAAATCCTCCACAACTAAAACACAAACCAACACAATTTCCCCCCCCCACACTTATCCCCCCACACTGAGCCGCAGCCACCCACCCACCTACCCAAACCAACTACTTTACACCTATACATTTTGCTAACAGCCCTTTAAAAAACCCGAAAAACACAATAGCCCTCAGGGACACTCTTTCGTCAACAGTACTCATCTAAATGAACTGCAGGTTGGAAGAGCACGTCTTCCCCCCCCCCCTCCCCCAAAGAACTGACTTAATTGAATCCCCTCTCACCCAACCCACTGTATGAAGAAAATGCATCTGAAACTACTGTGGGTGGACCCTGGTTCTAAGTACCCCTCAATTAATCCCACTAATTCCACCTTAGACCTCCCTTCCACAACCCTAAAAACACATTCACAACACCTACACCCCCCCCCCCCCCGGAACAACAGCCCCCTCCACACCCATACACCAACTACAGACTTACCCCTCCCTCACTTCCTTTTCCCAAACTGCGACTAAGAAGTCCACATCAACCCCATGCCGCCCCTCCCCCCCAAGCTAACCCCTGTACTTAATAAACTCTGAACACACTTCACGGCAAAAAGAAAACCAATCAAGCACACTCCTCTCACTCACAACAGTCTCATGCACGCAAAAACTGTGTGAGGATCTATAACAAAAATAATAAGTCACCAGTACAATCTCGCGATTGCCCAACCTAGACTTCTCGAACCAGGAACCACGCCGTATGGAACGCCAAATGTCATCCTTTCGACAGCGCCACATTTAACCGTCCCTGGTCCGAGATGCCAGAACTTTAGCCAACTTCATTTCTTCGCTACAAATAGAGCACTTCACAACCCTGGCAATTAAACCAAACAGCTGCAAAAACTATCAGTTCCAAAGCAGTGTTTCCCATCATTTCCCTCAGATGCGCACTATTAATTTTATCCGTCATATCTATTCCTGAACAAAAACAACAACCAATTAATTTACTCAAATTACCACAAGACCTACAGTGAACAACACTAAATTAACCTTCACACAAAATCACTAAATCGTTAACTCACTGAAACGAATTCCACTACAAACACAGCCAACACTAACAATTCTGTACAATGAGCAAGAGCAAATTGAGCCCATTACACCACACAAACGAAAGCCCAGAACACACCAGAGGGCACAACAAACCACAACACGACGACATCTACAAACACACCACACTCGCAAACCAAACTCCACACCGTCATGACGTGACACACCACAACACCCTTACGTCATGGGTCAAAGCCGATGCATGGGATCAATTTACAGTCCTCTGAAGCAACTAACATCAGTATGCTATGCAGTTTCAGTAACAATAATTCAAGTGAGCAGTAGCTTACACATTAAAACAGATATTGGATTATCAATTCTGTCTTTATTTATGGAAAATATTCCAGGAAACAAATGTACTGAATATAGTAACAACATCTAAGCTGCAGTCAGAGGCTATAGACATTACAACAAAGTGGGAAGAGGACTCACTGTACTGAATTGTTTATACACGAAGGAATCTTTACTGTTCCAAGTGAATAGTTTGCAAACAATGTCCTACATAAAGAGATGGACAAGCACCAAAGAAATAAGTCTTTACATGAACATGGAAACAGATGCAGCCACCAGTTACACCTCAGCAGGAAAGAAAATAAAATCTTGTGCTGTATAACAAAATAGAGTTATGCAATTAAGTGATCGAAGACAAACATGAAATATACACCTCCAGTAATACTGTACACTCAAAATTATTCATTAAATAGCAGTTTTGAAACTTCTGGATTACCTGAAATATGTAAATTATACAGGGTGGTCCCGAATTCATGGTACAAACTTTAATGGTAGGTACAGGACATTGTAACAAGAATTTATTGTATAGGAATGTATAGTCGCAGGTGACGCGGTGAGGCGTAAACAGGGGAAAGAGAAATGGAGTGATCGGTTGGTGTCACTGCCGGTAGAGGGCAGTAGATGAACATGATGTATCGCAGTAGGGACAAGCGCCATTCACAATTGTGCTGCCGTAGACGATGGGTGACTTTACGTATGCAGAAAAAGCAGACATGCATTACATGTACGGCCGTGCAAATGGTAACGCCAGAGCTGCGTTACGAATGTATCGCGCGGAGTATCCTAATCGACGAATGCCGGATCATAGAATTTTTCAACGGTTACATCGTCAACTTTGTGAAACAGGTACGTTCGACGTCAACAGACATGACGCTGGTCGATTAAGAGCTGTACGCACTCCAAGACTGGAAGAACGCATCTTGAACATAGTGGCTGATAGACCCGAGTCAAGCACAAGAACTGTTGCGCGTGACGTACATGTGAGTCATCAGACTGTATGCAGAGTGTTAAATGAAAATCGCTTACACCCCTTCCATTTTCAAAAAGTACAAGCATTGAATCCGGCAGATTATCCTCTTCGCGTGAACTTCTGCCAGTGGTTGTTGCAGCAATGTGCGTTGCAGCCGGATTTCGTAGGTCATGTGCTATTTACAGATGAAGCGACATTTTCACGCGAGGGTGTCTTTAATGCGCACAATTCCCATGTGTGGGCAACAGATAATCCACATGCAACGCGTCCACATGCGTATCAACAACGTTTCGGTATTAATGTGTGGGCTGGTATTGTGAACGACTTTTTGATTGGGCCATACTTACTACCCACGCGACTCTGTGGCGAAAGCTATCGTATTTTTCTGCAAGAAGTGTTACCAGAACTGCTGCAAGATGTTCCGCTCGCCATTCGTAACCGCATGTGGTTTCAGCACGATGGAGCGCCAGCACACTTCAGCACTGCTGTACGGAATTACCTGAATGCCACGTTTGGTGCTAGATGGATTGGGCGTGGTGGACCAGTCCCTTGGCCACCCCAATCTCCTGATTTCTCTTGCCTCGATTACTTTTTATGGGGACATCTTAAGAGTCTTGTTTATGAGACTCCAGTTGACTCAGATGAGGATCTCGTTGCTCGCATATCTGTAGCTGCTGCAGGTGTGCGTGAAATACCAGGCATCTTTGAACGCGTACGCCAATCGCTGCACCGACGCTGTCAAGCATGTATCGCTCATGGTGGACGCAATTTTGAACACTTACTGTAAACATGACACTTGTCAACAACGATTTCAATAAAATCTTTCGTTTTCCTTTCGGCCGTTATTTCCCCTGTTTACGCCTCACCGCGTCACCTGGGACTATACATTCCTATACAATATATCCTTGTTACAATGTCCTGCACCTACCATTAAAGTTTGTACCATGAATTCGGGACCACCCTGTATAGACAACTGTACTATTATAACTACTATGACTGAGGGGCTTTTGCAATACATTCAATTGAATAGTGAAAAATGCTGTACAAACATGTAACAGAGCAAATATTTCAGACCTATTTATGTAACTGTGTGTACTTGGGCACATATTTATGACATACATACAACTTACATTGTCTACACGTGGATAAATATACAGTAGTCTAGAATAGTCAACAATCAGGTTCCCAAATCAGAAGACATCTGAATTCTCGGGTCTGCTCAGGCCAAATTCAAAACTTTGTTTGGTACAGTCAACATTACTTCACTCCTAAATCCAAGAAAGCTCTACAAATTAGGAGAAATAGTTAAGAAAAGTCAAATTTTAACCATGCTAGAAACAAGATTGCAAAGTGAGAATGCCACCACGTAGCACAGATTTTGGAAATTACAGACTATTCAAAAAGCAAAAAAGGCAAAATAACACCAATAAATATACCCCATGTGGTAGATTGTATGAACAGTTTCATAAGACATTCAGAGTTCCATAATCAAAGTGAAGAACAAAATTAATGACAATTTACTTTGAATGTGCAAATAAAATTTAAACAGTAATTAATGTTAATCAGCCAAGGGGAGGGGGAACAGAAAAGTAAACATGCGATGGGGGGTGATAGAAAAATTAATCTCTAAAATTCCGCAAAATCATGGGAAAATTTTGACAGAGTATTTTAATGATCAGTTAGTGCAAGAGAAAATGCAAGGAAATAATTTGCGACTTCCTTGCGCACAAATGGAACAAACAAAATGGATACTTTCTTAACTGTGTAGAAATTGTAACCACAAAACTGTCAACACATTTCAAACAAAACAAAAAACACCTGACAAGAATTTAGGCGAAATCCGTACTGATCATATCACAATCTCATAGCCACATCACAAGGGGATTTTAAATATGTAGAAGTACACAAATGTCCAAATATTTACAGATCACTACCTAACCACAGTGAAACTAAATTTAAAGCCTTAAAAGTTCAGCAAACAGATACAGGTAATACCGAACATGATACTGATTAACTCCAAGCAATGCTATTAGCAAATGAACTCAAAACACAAGCACAAAACTCCAAAGAAATCTCAACAGAAACTTATCGAAACTACATAAACTCAAATTCCTCTACAAAGATGGAAAGAGACATCCATGGTGGAACAGACTGCGCAAGCAGTAAAATCTTGACAAAGAGCATTCAAATCATCAAATAATAAATTGAAAAAAAAGTGCCAAGCAACTCCAAGCAGCTTGAAAATTGAACAAAAAGACATTATGAGAAGTCATCTTCAGGCTTATAAAAAACAAGGATTCTTATATGAAACACTTAAAACAAATCTAAATGGATACCAGCCCCAAAAACTGTTTCATGAAAGACAGTGCACACTTGGCACATAACCAAGAAATAGATAATTTAAAAAACTTCCAAACTGCCCTAAACCCAAAGAAAGATTTCTATCAGAAATTCTAAAAACCAATTCAGATTCACAAGCATCAAATGAAGGGGAAATTGCTGAACAAGAGGTTAAAAATAAGCATTTGGTTAGGACAGAACCGTTGCATTAGTCCTACAAGCTCCCACAAAAATTTTAAAAGAAAATTACAGTGATCATGCAAAATATCTGACAGAAAACCATACAAACTGGAAAACTGCACTGATACATCCACTACATAAAAAAGAACCATAACCAATAATACCTTTAGACGGGCCTTCAGTTTGTGCCATTCAAAATTGTCTTAGTGTGTACGCACACACACACACACACACACACACACACACACACACACACACACACACACACACCCTGAATTCAAATTCGGTGAACATCAGGAAAATTCCAGACCAAACAGATCTTGCCTGAAACAAATTTTAGCTATGAAACTAATTCTCACATCAAAACATTTATAATAAGAAAGTATCTTTATAGATTTTAAGAAAGCTTATTAGAAAAATTAATCCGAAAGTGGCGAAAACTGAAATTACAGTTTAAAATTGATGAACCAATCAAATTCAAGAGTGATTCTCAACCCAAATATATATGTTAAACTATTCAGAGACAGCTTTCTGGCTAACAACTGACATCCGTGACAAAAAAAAATGCATATCAAAATACACAAAACTGAGGCACGACAATACAGCCACAAAACAAGTCTGTCTATATGGGACTGAAGGCACTGAAGAAATCCAATGTGAAAAACGAAAATAACATTTTTAGTTTGAAATCGCATTTAGGAATGAAAATACTGTACATAGAAATTGAACGGGCAGAAATTGCGCTTCAGGGTACTCTTCCTGGCACAAAAATCCAATGAGACCATTACAGTTTGATCCTATGAGCGCAAAAAGGAGCTATTCTGTAAGACAACGTAATACAAACAATAAGAAAAGGTAAAACTAAACCATAAAATGCCCCATGGTCAAGTAGGTCCCAAACGTGATAATTATTATATTACATTAGGTTTTCGTTACAATAATGAAATGAAGTATTCAGCAGTAATCCAGCGAGAAAACGAGAAAATAGCACTATGGTTACAGGTGGCTGTCAGGAAAAGCGGATTTAATTGAATAGCTCAAACCTTCGCAATGTTTCATCATCTGTTGCCACTAGCTCACTGGATGTCACCCCGATTTCCTCTTTCAACTCGCGCAGTCGCGCACTCTTTGTAACGTCAACAGTGTACAAGTCGATTATCGACACTTGTTGTCGATTACATCAAGGTCGATTAAAAGTTAGCCGAAAAAATAGGCCTTTCAAAAATTGTAATACACCACCCTCGTTTTAAGTTAAATGAGGAATTAATCGCGATTAAAGTTAACTGAGGTTGTAGACTCGTTTACCTTGAATTCATCGCAGTTTTTTCCTTTATTGTCTTGGGCTGTAAATCCACGAGGAATTATACGTAGCTATTTCAACTGGCACTCATTGGTTGGCGGTAAGAGCCAATGAGACGTAGCTGCTTGTAGGTAGATCTTTGAACGCTTCGTATGATTTTCGCGGGACCTCTGTCACCATATGAATGCTGATTGTGTCTGTTAGGCTTCCCATTTCGAATGACTGATCGGAAGTAATATGTTTTCAGTCGGCGCGAATTTGGATATTACAGCTGCTTCGTAAGTTTGAAAGATAATTGCATAGCGTTGGTTTGTGATTGTGCATTTTGTTGGGTTGTACGTGTTTTGAAAGAGAAGCTCGTGATACGTAATTGTAGTCAAGAGGAATGAGCTAACGCCTTTTAAGTGTATTGTTGGGTAAATAGCTCCGGTTTTTAGTTTGGGAACAAGTGAAGGATTAGGGGTTTTTGGATATGTATGCCTATTACCGCGTTCGAACCAAAAACTACGTATTGGACCGCAGTATGAATATACGTATATTTGCTAGAATGTAAATATAACTGTGGAAAGCGCCCTATATTAAAGACTGTGTCACGACACATTCTTTGCAGTCTCATGTGTAAATTAAACCAGTTTTATTAGGACTCCTTGAAAACTTTAGAATTTGTGCATACGGTGTATATTTGAATGCAAATAAACGATACTAAACGAGAACCTGCGATGTTCACGTGTGGAATGACAGATACTCAAATGAAACATGGTGATAAAAATAAAATTGCAATTTTAAAACCCCACAGAAAGTAAAATGCTTTTAGTAACTCCACTACATTATTTGAGTATTATAATTATGCACAACACTGGTAGATTATTCTAAATTCGTTTTATACTGGTAATGTTTTGGTGATCATATTTGATCTAAAATTTTACATATTCAAGGACGTGGGGGACAATGATATTAATCACATTACAGCTTCAGCCCTTCGTTTCTGATTTCAGTGATCATCAGCTTGAAAACGTTCCATCCGATTTGTTTCAACTGTCAATAAAATTCACTTATTTTATCAAAAATTTTAATTTTGCGTGGAAAAATTGTTTTGTGTGTGTAGACTGTAGCGACTTGTTAGGTGTCACTTAATACCTTGGATTCTATTTGCTCCAGTCGGAAATCTCAGCAAAATATGCGAACTGTCTGTTGAAATGCACCACAGCTAAACGTCAGTTCACTTGCCGTTTTTGTACAGTGCTATGTACGCAATTAACGTGCAATTCTAGCCAGTTTAATTTTGCATTTCTGCCAAACTTACGAGCCAAACACGATGTAGAACGAAAACGAGTTGCTAAGTGGAAATGAGTTTATTAAATGCCGAAATTCAGATATCCTTGATATGCAAACTGCCCAATAACATCTCCCGGTGGCATATACACACAAATAACAACTCAAAATTCCACAGAAGACGCTTCACAAATAATACGTAAACCACTTATAGTACAATAAAGAGTCTTTTATTTAGTTGCATTAGACGAATCACATCCCAAGAACCTTAAAATGACTTGCTGGTGCCATAAACATACCTTAGGATCATACAGTAAGTTAAACCCTGTGTGTGAAATTCCTTGGCATTTAGCTAGATAGCAAAATTAGTCAAAACAGATTAAATAACAAAGCTCAGATCACTGTTTTTGTACCTACCTAATTTCTGACTGTTCACTTGAAGACAGAGTGCTGGCTTATTTTCATAGTTTCAGCCACTTTTACCCTAAACAGTTATCCTTTGGGGCAGTGCAGCTACAAAAACGAATTAAGTATTCGTTCAGTTATTTACTACATTGTGTAGATCCCATCAAGAACCAACTTTGTGGATGCTGGAGTGAGACATTGTGTACATTAACAGAAGATAAGCAAATAATAGAAAAATCTGTATGACATATTAACAATAAATTAGTGCAAACAGTGAAAAATCCAGGTTGAAATGTAACGATATTGTGAAAAGGATAGTTCTTAATCACTATACAGCAGAGGTTCCAAGTCACAGATAGGCACAACAAAAAGAAAACAAGCTTTTGGCCAACAAAGCCTTTGTCAAAAAAAGACACATGAACACAACCACAGTCCCTCACAGCTGAAGCCAGTAGTCTGGCTTCAGCTGTCAGAGACAAAGTCCTTGTTGGCCAGAAGCTCATTTTGGGACAGTCTTTTTGTTGTGCTTATCTGTAACTCAACATCTCCGCTATATGGTGAGTTGTAACTAACCTTTTCACAATACTGTTACAATAAATTAGTGCCATTCACACTTAACTACTGAACGGAAAACTGTGCCCAGTAGCTGAGAAAAGCACCGATCACACAGGGTAGCAGAATGATCCACCAAACTACTGTTCAGTAGCCTTGACATCGTTTTGTTGTAGAATCTTGGAACATATTGTGAGCTCAAATGTAATGAGAGATCTCAAACAGAATGACACACTCCATGCCAACCAGCATGAACTCCAAAAACATCAAACTTGTGAAACCCAGCTCACACTTTCCTTACATGACGTCCTGAAAGCCATAGATCGAGGCAGTCAGGGAGATGCAGTATTTTTTGATTTACAGAAAGTATTTCACTGAATACAACACCTGTGCGTATTATCAGAACTATGATTGTGTGGAATATTGAGAGAAATTTGTGAATGGGTAGTGGATTTCTTTACCTTGGATGGAGAGTCCTTGATGCAGAAGTAATTTCAGATGAGCTCCAGGGAAGTGTGTGGGGATCTTTGCTGTTGATCTTGTGTATTAATGATCTTGCAGACAATATTAATAGCAACCTCAGAATCTTTTCAGATGATGCTGTTACCTATAATGAAGTACTGTCTGAAAATAATTAAATACAAATATTCAGTCATATCTTGTTAAGGTTTCAAAGTGATGCAAAGATTAGCAACTTGCTTGAAGTCTTCAGAAAAGTAAAATTGTCCACTTTCACAAAATGAAAGAACCATGGTATCAAACGGTCTCAGTTGGAATCTGTCAACTTGACATTTACTTGGCTGCAGGCCAACTCTTTGTAGGAATGTGTAATGGATCACTTTGGTTCAGCTGTAGGCAAAGCTGGTGGCAGACTGTGGTTCGCTGACAGAATATTAGGGAGATGTGGCCAGTCTACAAGAGCGATTCCTTAAAAATCACTCATCTGACCTATGCGAGACTATTGCTCAAGTTAGTGCGATGCATGCAAAATAGGACTAATGGGGGACATTGAACATATTCAGAAGAGGACAGCATGAATGGTCAGAGGTTTGTTCGACTTCTCAGTGTGTCACAGAGATACCGAAGAAACTGAACTGGCAGACACTTGAAGATATATGTAGATTGTCCCTAGAAAGCTTACTACAAAATTTCAAGAACCAGCTCTAAATGATGGGTCTAGGAATATACAGCATCTCCTGTAGGGATTGTGAGGGTAAGATTAGAGTAATTACAGTCTGCACAGACACATTTCAACAGAATTTTTTTCTGCATCTCTATATGTAAGTGGAATGGGAAGGAGCCCTAATAAAATGATGGGTGCAGTGGGACATTCCCTACCATACTGTTCAGTGGTTTGCAGAGTATGGTTGTAAGTAGCAGCTAAATCGAACCAAGTAAGGAATAAAGCTGCTACTTTGAAAAACTTTTTATCAAACAGCTTTTATACACAACATAATATTTCAACAATGGAAAATCTAGGATGGAAAAATTAGAGTATCATGAAAAGGATGGATTGCTGGTGTTGAGTTGTAGACAGACAAACAATTAGACTGGTTTCTTTTTTAAGAGAAAATGGTTTCCTACATGTGTAAATATTCAGCCATGGTTGCAGTTGTCATGAAGCCTCACAACACGCTGCTACTTGCCATATAGCTAACATACCTGTTAAATCTTTGAGTCTAGATATTCAGTTAATTTGTAGAAAGAATGACTAATGAGATAGTTTTTAAGTTTTCTTCTGAACTGGTTGTGATTACCCATTTTTTGCTTTGTCTGATGGGAAGTAGAATACTTTTGCACCAGGTAGAATACATTTGCATGGGGGGCAGGGGGAGAAAAAACAGTTCAGCTTCAATTTATTTTTGTCAGCAACATTGTAAATATATTGGGAAGTAAATGCAAGAATTTAGGTTTTTAAAAAGGCATCTGCAAGATGAGCAGTTTTCTACTTAACATGCTATTCTTACTGGTCACTTCTTCTGGTCATTTCTTTAGGTACACACTCCAGAAGATAATTCCAGAAGGCAATGAGGAGTGAAAACATGTGAAACAAACCACCACAATGAGAGATGCTCCTAGCAAAACATGCAGAACTGACCATTCAGATTTGTTTATCAATATGTTGTCTCCAGTTTAACTTGTTTTCCAACAGGACTCCAAGGCATTTCACACAGGGAATTGAATGAAGGAAAAAAGTTCTAAATTTTATAAACTCCCTCTTGATTGTCAAGTCTTAAGGAGTCCAGTTAGAAGCCCAAAGCCACTGAACTTGAAGTGCCTTAGCAAATGATGTTTTGAAACTGACAGATCTAGGCTAGTTATCTGTTTGGCCCCAACAATACGGGAATATTAAGATGATAGTTGTTCTTACGTGTAAGGGGAATAGATAGGCACCAGGTATTTATTGAATCACGCTGATATGGAGGCTCTTTGTTGATAGATTCCTCTTTCATTGAAGAGGCATTCATCCATGGTAAGGTATACTGTGTAGATGTAGTCATTACCAAATCAGTTGGCATAAAATAATGCATTGTCCATCTTATGGCTGGCTGTTCCAGAATGAACAACATAAAAGGAAACCATTTTGGAGGTTGACGATCACATGATCATCTTCCCTTCACACTTCTCACAGGATATCTACTATTCTATGTTGATTACATTATAGCTATGTCTAGTTGGCTCATTGTTATATTCTCAGGCAAGGGGACCCATCGTATTGCCATTGTGAAGCCCCTTGTTGGTGCCCCACATTATGCTAGTGCCCCCAACTTCACTGCCCTGTGATGAACACTGGTGCTTCACAATTCTGGTCTCGGTAGGTGATGTCCAAGCTGTGGACATGGTTTTTAAACTTTAGAGAGAGTTTTTGTATTCATTTAAAGCGTGTCACCATGGTCTCATCTTATTTTTCCCCATTCTGTGATGCGAGCATTCTGCCACTATTCTGCAATGAATAAAGAGCTGTTATCAGATGAGGAAGTAGACATTCAGCTACAAACTAGGTGCGTGAGAGGAGGAGGGGAGGTGGAGCAGTTGTGACTCTGGCTGCTTCAGATCGCCTACCTCTCCTATTTCATTGCAGTTCCTTACTTTTTGATGTTTATTTTCCTCCTCCTGTTTTTCACCTGGCTCCCTGTCTCAGGTGACGCCACAAAGATAAAGAGTAAATTGGCAGTCTCTACTTTCCTTCTTCCAGAAAGTTTTTGGCGTAGATTATTAAAGAAATTAATGGGAGGTGATGACCTCAATGTTTAGTCCCTTTCAAACTCCTCAAAAATTCGACAATACTATGGGAAGGATAGATTGCTACTCACCATATAAAAGAGATGTCGAATGGCAGACGTGCGACAAAAAGACTGCTGCACATGGTGAACTTGCAGCCAAAAGGCCTCCATTTAATCTAGCGAACATACGTGCATTCGTGCAAGTGCAACTAACACACAAGTGACCACTGTCTCTGGCCACTGAGTTTAGTCTTAGTCATAGCTTTGCCCTCGTGCCAAGAGTTATCATGTGCTCAGTTATTGGCTGTGCAAACCAACTGTGTGCTCGAATACATTGTCAGGTGCTTATCTACGTGGGTTCAAAAGTTGTGCTTCCTATAGTTCAATTCGCATGAGTAATTTGTTCCACTCACGGGATTCTGTTATCCAGTTGTTACAAAGTCATCATTGGTGTTTGTAGTACCTGTAATGACCGTGTGGAGTAGCGGCGTTGTCATGCCTGCTGCAAATACTAAAACCTTCAAGAGGGATTCTGATTCAACAACATTGCAACCAGAGATGGGTAATAGGTGTGTGGATACAATGTGAAAACAGCATGGACAATGTGTTGGAAGCATTCTTCCCAATTACTGAAAACACGTATGCCATGTGAAATAGAAAATTAAAATGATATTTTGTGTCAGGTCAGTTCTGTAGTGCTACAAATAAATGGTGACGAGAGAAACACAATGTGCATAAAGTGTAAATGTGTCTACCCAGATTATAGTGGAACAAAAAGGACTACAAGATGGTGACCAATTTCTATGTCTCAACAACCGGAAATACGGAAGCGTCCGATCCCACCTGTCTGCTTTGACCAATGACGTCACAAATCTGGCGGAAACGACCATAAATGACAATTCCAATATGGTGCATATAAAGTCGTTACATACACATTATGAATATGAAAATACATCGAAACACATACACACACATGTTCCACAAGAAGCCTAATGACACTAATGGTACAAATGCGGGAAATTGGGGGTTTTTGGGTGGGGTCAAACTAAATATAAACAAATTTAGACACTCACTCCCATACAAAACCACGCAAAACGACGAAAAAAATCGACGTCACAAAACTCCCCAAATACCACTAAACACAATACCATATGGAATCGAATACTTCCCTCGACTTATATAGCTCAAAAGCAGCTCCCAACCCCATAAGTTAGGATCGAACACTTCTCTTTACCTTGTTGTTGTTGTGATCTTCAGTCCTGAGACTGGTTTGATGCAGCTCTCCTTGCTACCCTATCCTGTGCAAGCTTCTTCATCTCCCAGTACTTACTGCAACCCACATCCTTGTTAATCTGCTTAGTGTATTCATCTCTTGGTCTCCCTCTATGATTTTTACCCTCCACGCTGCCCTCCAATGCTAAATTGGTGATCCCTTGATGCCTCAGAACATGTCCTACTAACCAGTCTCTTCTTTTTGTCAAGTTGTGCCACATACACCTCTTCTCCCCAATTCTATTCAATACCTCCTCATTAGTTATGTGATCTACCCATCTAATCTTCAGCATTCTTCTGTAGCACCACATTTCGAAAGCTTCTATTCTCTTCTTGTCCAAACTATTCATCGTCCATGTTTCACTTCCATACAAGGCTACATTCCATACAAATACTTTCAGAGGCGACTTCCTGACACTTAAATCTATACTCGATGTTAACAAATTTCTCTTCTTCAGAAACGCTTTCCTTGCCGTTGCCAGCCTACATTTTATATCTTCTCAACTTCGACCATCATCAGTTATTTTGCTCCCCAAATAGGAAAACTCCTTTACTACTTTAATTGTCTCATTTCCTAATCTAATTCCCTCAGCATCACCCGACTTAGACTACATTCCATTATTCTCGTTTCGCTTTTGTTGATGTTCATCTTATACCCTCCTTTCAAGACACTGTGCATTCCGTTCAACTGCTCTTCCAAATCCTTTGCTGTCTCTGATAGAATTACAATGTCATTGGCGAACCTCAAAGTTTTTATTTCTTCTCCATGGATTTTAATACCTACTCCGAACTTTCCTTTTGTTTCCTTTACTGCTTGCTCAATATACAGATTGAACAACATCGGGGAGAGGCTACAACCCTGTCTCACTCCCTTCCCAACCACTGCTTCCCTTTCATGCCCCTCGACTCTTATAACTGCCATCTGGTTTCTGCACAAATTGTAAAAGCCTTTTGCTCCCTGTATTTTACCCCAGCCACCTTTAGAATTTGAAAGAGAGTATTCCAGTCAACATTGTCAAAAGCTTTCTCTAAGTCTACAAATGCTTGAAACGTAGGTTTACCTTTCCTTAATCTTTCTTCTAAGGTAAGTCGTAAGGTCAGTATTGCCTCACGTTTCCAATATTTCTGCGGAATCCAAACTGATCTTCCCCATGGTCGACTTCTACCAGTTTTTCCATTCGTTTGTAAAGAATTCGCGTTAGTATTTTGCAGCTGTGACTTACTAAACTGTTAGTTCGGTAATTTTCACATCTGTCAACACCTGCTTTCTTTGGGATTGGAGTTATTATATTCTTCTTGAAGTCTGAGGGTATTTCACCTGTCTCATACATCTTGCTCACCAGATGGTAGAGTTTTGTCAGGACTGCCTCTCCCAAGGCCATCAGTAGTTCTAATGGAATGTTGTCTACTTCCGAGGCCTTGTTTTGACTCAGGTCTTTCAGTGCTCTGTCAGACTCTTCACGCAGTATTGTATCTCCCATTTCATCTTCATCTACATCCTCTTCCATAACATTGTCCCCAAGTACATCGCCCTTGTATAGACCCACTATATACTCCTTCCACCTTTCTGCTTTCCCTTCTTTGCTTAGAACTGGATTTCCATCTGAGCTCTTGGTATTCATACAAGTGGTTCTCTTTTCTCCAAAGGTCTCTTTAATTTTCCTGTAGGCAGTATCTATCTTACCCCTAGTGAGATAAGCCTGTACATCCTCACATTTGTCCTCTAGCCGTCCCTGCTTAGCCATTTTGAGACGTCTGTATTCCTTTTTGCCTGCTTCATTTACTGCATTTTTATGTTTTCTCCTTTCATCAATTAAGTTCAATATTTCTTCTGTTGCCCAAGGAGTTCTACTAGCCCTCGTCTTTTTACCTACTTGATCTTCTGCTGCCTTCACTGCTTCATCCCTCAGAGCTACCCATTCTTCTTCTACTGTATTTCTTTCCCCCATTCCTGTCAATTGTCCCCTTATGCTCTCCCTGAAACTCTGGACAACCTCTGGTTCTTTCAGTTTATCCAGGTCCCATCTCCTTAAATTCCCACCTTTTTGCAGTTTCTTCAATTTTAATCTCCAGTTCATTACCAATAGATTGCGTTCAGAGTCCACATCTGCCCCTGGAAATGTCTTACAATTTAAAACCTGGGTCCTAAATCGCTGTCTTACCATTATATAATCTATCTGATACCTTCTAGTATCTCCAGGATTCTTCCATGCATGCAACCTTCTTTCATGATTCTTGAACCAAGTGTTAGCTATAATTAAGTTATGCTCTGTGCAAAACTCTACCAGGCGGCTTCCTCTTTGATTTCTTATCCCCAATCCGTATTCACCTACTATGTTTCCTTCTCTCCATTTTCCTACTCTCGAATTCCAGTCACCCATGACTATTAAATTTTCGTCTCCCTTCACTACCTGAATAATTTCTTTTATTTCATCATACATTTCTTCAATTTCTTCATCATCTGCAGAGCTAGTTGGCTTATAAACTTGTACTACTGTAGTATGCATGGGCTTCGTATCTATCTTGGCCACAATAATGTGTTCACTGTGCTGTTTGTAGTAGCTTACCCGCACTCCTATTTTTTTTATTCATTATTAAACCTACTCCTGCACTACCCCTATTTGATTTTGTGTTTACAACCCTGTATTCACCTGACCAAAAGTCTTGTTCCTCCTGCCACCGAACTTCACTAAATCCCACTATATCTAACCTTAACCTATCCATTTCCCTTTTTAACTTTTCTAATCTACCTGCCCGGTTAAGGGATCTGACATTCCATGCTCCGATCCGTAGAACTCCAGTTTTCTTTTTCCTGATAACGACGTCCTCCTGAGTAGTCTCCGCCCGGAGATCCGAATGGGGGACTATTTTACCTGTGGAATATTTTACCCAAGAGGACGCATATCATCATTTATCCATACAGTAAAGCTGCATGCCCTCGGGAAAAATTACGACCGTAGTTTCCCCTTGCTTTCAGCCGTTCGCAGCCCCAGCACACTAAGGCCGTTTTGGTTCATGTTGCAAGGCCAGGTCAGTCAATCATCCAGACTGTTGCCCCTGCAACTACTGAAAAGGCTGCTGCCCCTCTTCAGGAACCACACGTTTGTCTGGCCTCTCAACAGATACCCCTCCATTGTGGTTGCACCTACGGTACGGCCATCTGTATCGCTGAGGCACGGAAGCCTCCCCACCAAAGGCAAGGTCCATGGTTCCTCTCACTCACTCACTCACACACACACACACACACACACACACACACACACACACACACACACACACACACACAAAAATACTCAACCAAAAGAAAAACCCGACCCACCCACACCTCAACACCCTCCAACCAACCCAACCTCCCCCTCAACCCAAAATAAAAATCTCACAAACAAAAACCAAATGCAACATAAAAAAATCTCAATCACACACTACAACTCAACAAAAACTTCAGCAAAATAGATCCTCCACAACTAAAACACGAACAAACACACTCTTCCCCCCCCCCCACCCTCGCAAACACTCTAACACAAAATAAACCACCCACCCCACCCTGAGCTGCAGCCAGCCAGTCACCCACCCACCCACCCACCTACCTACCCAGACCACCCTAACCAACTACTTTCGGCCTATACATTTTACTCACAGCCCTTAAGAAAACCCGAACAACACAATAGCCCTCAGGGATACTCTTCTGCCAACAGTACTCATCTAAATGAGACTGAAGGTTAGAACAGCGCCTCTTCCCCCTCCCAAGAACTGCCTTAACCACCCCCCACATCCCCTCTATTGTATTGGTAGAAGCCCCCATCTCATAATTCTTGAACTCTAAGCTATGATTCACTACTAAATGATGAAATCCGATCTCACCCAACCCCCTATATGAAGAAAAAGCATCAGAAACTACTGTGGACCCTGGCTCTATATATTCCTCAATTAACCCTACTAATTCAGCCTTAGACCTCCCTTCCACAACCCTAAAAACACATTCGGAACACCCACCCCCTGGAACAACAGCCCCCCACACCCAGAGACCAGCCACAGACTTACCCCTCCCATACTTCCTTTTCCTAAACTGCGACTCGTCCACCTCCACAACAACCCCATGCCCCCCCCCTCTCCCCCCCCCCAGCTTACCCCTGTACTTAGTAAACTCTGAACACACTTCACAACAAAAAGAAAACCAATCAAGCACACTCCTCTCACTCTCACCAGTCTCATGCATGCAAAAACTGTGTGGGGATCTATAACAAAAGTAATAAGTAACCAGTACTATCTCGCACATGCCCAACCTAGACTTCTCGAACCAGGTACCGCGCCGTATGGAACGCCAAATGTCGTCTTTCCTACAGCGCCACATATAACCGACCCTGGTCTGAGAGGCCGGAACTTTAGCCAACTTCATTTCTTCACGGCAAACACTGCATTTGACCACCTTGGCAATTAAGCCAAAAAGCTGCAGAAACTTAATGAGCTCTAAAGGGGTGTTCCCCATCATAGCCCTCAAACAGGAACTATTAATCTTATCTGTCATATCCATTCCTGATCAAAAAACAACAACCGATTAAATTTAATAAAAATACCACACGACGTACAGCGATCACCACTATATTAACCTTCACACAAAACCACAAAATCGTTAACCACTGAAACGAATTCCACTTCAAACACACTCGAACAATACTTGACACTGAGCAACAGCTAACTGAGCCCAAAACACCAAACAAATGAAAACCCTGAACGTACCACCAGAGGGCACAACAAACCACAACACGATGACATCTACAAACACGCCACACCAAACTCCGTGCCGTCATGACGTCACACACCATAACACCCTTATGTCACGGGTCAAAACCGACGCGTGGGATCGGACGCTTCTGTTGACCCCAACAACCTTATCTGTTATAATGGGGACATAGATGTGGACAACAGCAGCAGAATTGGGAGAGCTTCTACAATCTTCCAACATATATTCAAAGGGTGTGTCCACAAAGCTTTGGTTGTACTATTATCATCCTTCCGATGGCCATATATGCATGTTAGATGTGGAAAATATCAGTAAAATTGATACACAAGCTCAATGTTTTATACCAACTATTCTTCAGGAAAGTTCTGAAGGTCAGTTATCACCACCACATTTCAAATGAAGAAGTGCTGAGAAGTGGTCTATCCAGCCTGCACAAAGTCATTGCTGAAAGAAGGCTGAAGCTTGTGGGGCATGTTCTCTGCATGAAAGATGGAACAACCCCAAATCAACATTTCTGTTGAAATAAACAGGAACTAACTGTAAGTCAGTGGGTGTTACCTATAACAGCTACTAAATGAAAAGGCACTATAAGGTTAAGAAGTAACAAGCTAGTAGTCAAGTAATTCTGTACAGTCTTTGTGAGGTATTTCAGGGCAAGAGCCCAGGTCAGTGGAAGACAAGTTGCATCGCTATGATGCCCATCTGATCACAACTGAACCGTTTGTCCGAAAATTAAATTTCAGTTGTTTGCCAGTCTTCCTCTCCAGACATCATGTATTGTGACTTATTGCTATTTTTTAAATGAAGATGCCTTTGAAAAAACCCATTTTGAAAGGAGAGTAGACAAAGTGCAATATGATGATTGATAGCAGTAGATCATAATAGAAGAAATTTCTTTGAGGTGTTTTAAGCATTGGAAGGTTTGATGGGTCAATGCTTTGATGTGATAGGATTCTACTCTTAGGATTGCAACCCCATCACATACACCATATATTTTTCCTACCCAAAATATTAGGTTGGAAGCATGGATTCTGAAAACATGATAATGTGAAACCCAACTAGCACTTTTCTCACATGACATACGGGAAGCTATATATCAAGGCAGTCAGGTGGACGCATTATTTCTTGATTTCCGGAAAGCATTTGACTCGGTACAATACCTTTGCTTATCATCAAAAGTTCGATCATATGTGTTATTGAGTGAAATTTGTGACTGGATTGAAGACTTGTTGATAGTAAGGACACAGTAGTTTATCTTGGATGGAGTCATTGTCAGATGTGGAAGTAACTTAAGGTGTGCCCCAGGCAAGTGTGTCAAGACCCTTTCTGTTCATGTTGTATGTTAATGACCTTCCAATATTACATTTTAAGCACTGTTCTCCTTTGTAATTTCATGCATAAATGCAATGTTTGATTATAAACTTATTAATGAGAAAATTATTTTTTAAAAATTACTTGACACATTATTTCTTTACTTTGTTTCTCGTGGAATACAATATATAGAAGTAGTATAAGTATTGTGTGTGAGTGTGAGTGTTTTGTATCTCAGGAGAAGGCCATTTTGCGTAAAGCTTGTGTGTCTAGCAGTCTTTCTGTTGTGTCTGTCTGTGACTCAATGTCTCCTCCAAGTGGTGAGTAGCAATCTATTCTTTTCATAATTTATATAAAATCTTTGAAATGCTAATGAAGCAAACATACAGTGGAAGCATTGGCATATCAACTGTTTGTATTTTTCAGAATTATTCTCCTTGACTCTGTAGATAATTTCCAAAACCCACAGTCCTGTAAAATGTACTATGAAAGTGCACATACTTCACTCTGTCTTTCTGTTTGTGTGTCAGCTTCATAATGGTTGAAAAATAAAAGTGCAATCTTTATTTTATCCAGCATTTGTAACACCATATTCAGTTACACATCGTGTTCAATAAATTGCATCCTGCAAATGAGTATTTAGGGATATGGAGTGAGTCAAGTTGTGTATTAGCGAGAAAAACAGTCATTGCAGGCAACTTCTGTGAAATATACTAACCACAAATTACAACTGTCACATTGTTAGTTATGGGAATTGCTTCTAGATTATTTTGTAATGTGTTATAAATAATGGTATTATGTATGTAAAGTTGTCCTCAAACTGAAGGTTGGTTTGGACACTACAGTAGTTTAGTAGCAGGGTTCTTTGTTTGAGCTTAGAACTGATTTACCAACCAATTATAGGAGAGACATACGTTTTAATGTTGACTCAGAATCATTACACAGCTTGTAATTTTTCACATGAACTGATGATCACTTGGTAATTTACAGAAAAGTATTAGGGCCACTGTAGTGCTGAACCCCAGACCTTTGGATTTGTAGCTAGAGAGCCACCAAGTCAGCTAATCGCTGTGTCTTAGAAGACACTTTACCTTTCATTATTTCTCACATCAGGGTGTCTCTATTGATTTCAAATAGCGATACTGGCTGTCTGTATACTGAAAAGTTGAAATCTTGTTAGGCATGTACTGAAACTTAGACTGTTGAATCTTAATACTCAGTAAGCAATAAGATGCTCTTGTATTTAATTTTTGAAAAGCTAGAGATTTCAAATCTCCTCTCTGGTTTTTACTGGCAGCCTGTTACTTTTGCACAAGAATATAAAACTACATTCTGAAACTGTAACATTTTCAATTTTAGTACTGTGGTTTTAAATTTCACTGTTCATCTTAAGTTTGATGTTCATTTCTCATCAGACTAATGTTTTTGTAACAATTGTAAATGATTATTACCTTCATCTCAGACTTGGTCATGCTTAGCCCACAGTTTTCTTGTTAGAGCAATGAGAATGCATATATAGAAACCACAGTCTGAAAATTCAGGTGTGCCGTGTTTTAATTATAGGTTATGACTGGCTGTATTGCAAGGTGGGGTAGTGCAATATGTCTATAATCCTGCCAAAACAATGAGACTGGAAGTAACCTGCCCAAATAGTTAAGAAACATATTCAGTCTCTCAGTAATATGAAGAAGAGAGAAGGCTGCCCACCACATGTAGGAGACATTGAGTCAGTCTCTCTCTCTCTCTCTCTCTCTCTCTCTCTCTCTTTCTCTTTCTCTCTCTCACACACACACACACACACACACACACACAAAATGGAAAACAGGTAAGCTTTCAGTAAAACTACAATGAAATTTTTGCTAAAAGATAAGCAGTCTTTTCATTGTGTCTGTCTGCAACTCAATGCCTCCTCTTATTCGATGAGTAGCAATCTATCATTTTTCATATTACTGTTGTTCTGTACTGAACTCGCATTATTTCTTCCTGTGTCACCAAAAGACTATTTCCATATGCTTTCCTAATGTCCCGTTATTTCCTGCCCCCTTATTGTCCTGTATGTCTTTCCCCTCCCAGCAGGGCCAGTCTTTCACTATTCTACACACACACACACACACACACACACACACACACACACACACACACACACACACATCTTCCAAGGCATCCACTTTGTACCAAAAAACACCAAGATTTCTCAAACTAAAAACAAAAAAAAAATATTTCTTTTTATTCCACACATTTTCAGTATCGGTACTCCCCCTATGGAAAGTCTGTTTGATTAAGGCAGTGCTTGACATCAACACACAGAAAAAAAGCAAATAATGAAATCTTATTGTGCATGTACAATGAGGTGACAAGTCATGGGATAACAATGTGCACATATATAGATGGTGGTAGTATTGTGTACACAAGGTATGAGAGGGCAGTGCATTGGCGGGGCTGTAATTTGTACTCAGGTGAGTCATGTGAAAAAGTTTCCAGCATGGTTGTGGCTGCACAGTGGGAATTAACAGTCTTTGAATGTGGAGTGGTAGTTGAAGCTAGACTAATGTGACATTCCATTTAAGAAATCATTAGGGAATTCAATATTCCGTGATCTTCAGTGTCAAAAGTGTGCCGAAAATAGCAAATTTCAGGCATTACTTCTCACCATGAGTGAAGTGGTGGCCAGTGACCTTTACTTGATGACTGAGAGAAGTGGCATTTGTGTAGAGTTGTCAGTGTTAACAGACAAGCAGCACTGCATGCAATGACCATAGAATTCGATGTGGAACATATGATGAACGTATCCATTAGGACAGTCCAACGAAATTTGTGTTAATGAGCTATGGCAGCAGATAACTGTTGCAAGTGCCTCTGCTAACAGCATAACATCATCTGCAGTAATTCTCCTGGCTTGTGACCATATTGCATGGACACTAGATGACTTGGAAACTATGGCCTGTTCAGATGAGTTTAGATTTCAGATAATGTGGGCTTTGTTTACATGAAATGGACCAGGTTCTGTGGTCCAACCGTACCAATCATTGACAGGAAATGGTTATGTTCAGCAGATGGAGACCATTTGCAGCCATTCATGGATTTCAACTTCCCAAACAATTGTGGAAGGTCACAGTTCTTTGCTGTTGGTTTGAAGAACATTCTGGACAATTTGCACGAATTATTGGGCCACCAGATTCCCCGACATAAATCCCATCAAACATTTATAGGACATAAATGAGAGGTTAGTTTGTGCACAAAATCCTGCACCAGTAACACTATTTGCAGTTATGGATGGCTATAGAGACACCATGGCTCAATATTTCTGCACGGGACATCCATTGAGTCCATGCCACATCGAGTTTCTGCACTACGCCAAGCAGAAGAAAGTCCAACATGATAGTAGGAGGTATCCCAAGACTTCTGTCACCTCACTATGCTGTATAGTAAGAAGAATACACAATTTTGTTTGTATGTGGTTGTGGAGTATACAGGATGTGAAACGTACACAAAGCTGCCAACTGTAGCCGCAACAATGGCTCCAACCAGGCTGAGCATTGGGTTGAACTGAGATTTGACTTTAGGTATGGGTAATTCGTTCTATTCTAAAACCGTGTACCGGATCAAGACATGAACTGAGGACCTTTGATTTTTCCGTGGCAAGTGCTCTACTGACTGAGCTACCCAAAAATACGCCTCTGTGAAGTTTGGAAGGTAGAAGACCAGATAATTATGGAAGTAAGACTTTGAGGGCTGTTCACGAGTCGTGCTTGGCGACCTCAGCCGGTAGAGTATGGGCCCAAAGAAGGCAAAGGTCCACACTTCAACTTTTGGTCCAGCACACACATTTAGTATGTCAGGAAGTTTCATATCAGTCCACACTCCACCACAAAGCGAAAATTTCATTCTGGCATTCTATTCTGCTTCAGCCTTATGGCAGAGTTCATCAGTCATAGCAGCTGTTGGTTGTTGGCGTGCCAGTCTCTCAGCAAATGGCCAGGTGTTTTCAGTTGGTCTAAGTTCTGGAAAACATATTGGCCAGAGCAGTAGCAGAACAATCACTGTATCTAGGTGGGTAGGTCAGGACAGCAATGGTGACATGTGATATTAAGTTGCCTCGTTCACAGATTGTCACAGTGACTTCGGAGACTCATCTCGGCTAAGCCACTTGCCAGAAATGCAAATTATGCTGTCTGTATTAATATCTGTTGGAACCAGAAGTGATTGTGTTGAGGTGTTATATCATGTTTTATGTAATGTAATATACCCGTGTATAAATTTCTGTTTGCCATTATAGAATTATTCATACCTAGATCGGACTAACTGTGCAGTCTTCGTTACTGTGGACTTTATTTCCTTCTGCAACTTCTGTGCTGGAAGTTGAACAGATCTCTTACAAATCTCAAATTTCCAATAAATAATGTAGAAACGTTCTTTGTTAATATGAATACATTGATCTATTAATTACAACAGTCAAACATGTCATACATTCCTTTATGACCAAGGAGCAGTATCATTAGATTTGCTCAATACAATTACATATGACAGTAATTGACCTTTACTCTCTCTTGGATGACAGCTAACTGAACGATCTCAAAGACTCTCCAGATATTGGGGACATCATCACGATTGTCACAGACGTCGTCCTCCTGTGGATTGTACCCTATCTCCAAGGTAGGAGCAGACAATGCAAAACCAACAGGTACTATGAAGCTTAGTAAGATTCCTGTTGTCATCCTGACTAGCAGATATGCTGTGTCCATTCAACTTAAACACACAGAAAGAAAACAAATTTCCAAACAGCATGCTATACTAACTCATTACTTAAATTTTTGTTGTTGCAATCATCATTCGTTGGTTTGGTAAATGTTGTGCAACACCTCTGCTTGTTAAAGTGATATGTTACCTTAGAACTTGTGAACTTGGTAGTGCCCCCATATCATCACACTAGGTGCTGGGCTCATATGACAATGTTTATACTCAGAGCTACCCCACATGATTACATCCATCACAATAGTGTATGCAGAGCTGGGACTCATCTAAACAGAATTTGTCTCGTCAGTATTAAATACAATGTTTTTGTTGCGCACACCGCTGTGGTTGTGCCTCTTTCCACCGGTGTTCTTCTCACTGCCACTGTATTAGTGGATGTCACCACAGTGACAAACATTCTGACAGTAGATAGTGCTCCAGACTTCGTCCCACTGACCATGTGGATACTCGTGTTACTGCAAAGTAGCCAGTTTCTTGCCATCTCTCAGGTTTTATCGGAGTGACAGATTGTGTTCTTCCAGTTATTTTGCTGAGTTGTTTCCATTTTATGCACAACATGTTGATTACTAGCCCAACTGTCTTCCTAAAGTGCTGCAAAGTTTGCTGCTGTGTGTACTCGATGCATGCACTCCGAAAGACTTGACTGTTATTATTGGTGTCATGCTGCTATTTCTAGCTGAGTTGGATTCCAGACACCTACTTTGCCCTTTGATGTGCTTGTTTTTCAGAGCTCAAGCTGAAATTCCATGAAATGCAAATTCTGTGTCCCAGCTGTGGTGAATATAATGGCCAGAGAGAACAAAATGAGTGCAGGGCCTCAAGCCTCATTGAAAATCAAGCCTTTGTCCTTGTTTGTTAGGTTTTCTAACATACTTATTGCAGTTGTCTCCTTAATTATGCTGTCCCAGAAACCTGATATTTCCACTACAAGGATGTTCACATTATATTTCATTTCATAATTATATTCGAGGCAGTACTTAGCGATAGCTGGTTTGCCTGGTTGTTACAGTCGGATGTGTCACTGATGTGCTTTCACCTCTCCTCGAATGTCCCAATAGTCTGCCCCCACGTAAGACGTGCTATGTTCTAATGGCATTTAATATACGCCAGACTTTTGGAGACATAATTTGTAAACAGTTATAGTGAATGTTACATAGTGCAGGTCTTCACAGCGGAGATAGTGGTGAAACCACAAAAAATGACAAACTGTGAAAAAAAAACAATTATAATAAGAAATACAAAAACATGGGAAAACGATAGCATTTTGTAACAAGGACAAAAATAAAGCCCCACTGATGATGTTGGAACTTCAGCGAAACATGTCTGGAAGATAGAGGAAAAAATAAAATTGTGTTTTGCTCGAGGTGGACCCTCTCCAAAATCAAATCTATTTGTAAGCAAAGGTAGACAGAAGAGCTTCAACCTCAAGGTGACATATTGTCTTTAACACTGTAAAGACTACTTTTTATCTTAGTTGAAAGGAGTGAAATGCACTGTGTGCCATATTTCTATAGGAGCCTACTGATCTTTCTGAATATTTGGCCAGCATTAGATATGTAAGCATTTGTTTGCTTCTCTTCTTCCTTCTCAGACTTAATCAATTTCTCATTAATCTTTTTCTCATTCATTCTTGATTTTGACAACCTGAGTACCCACTCCTTTGGAGCATTGCTTGTAATTCTTCAATGATGCTCTCCTTGTCTGAAAGTATTGACCAGATTTTGTAGCAACAAATTTTTGTTAGCTGATGATGACTTGAGGCATGGAGATAGGTCAGTGCATATAGGTTTGCCTTATGCATTGTGACAAAGGTGTCAACGTGTTCTCATATCATGTCAAGGAAAGGTAGCTAGTTCTCTTTTCAAAGTTGCATCATGGGTTTTATGTTACAAAGAGTTTACGTGTTCCAGGAGCTAAAGTTTATCTGCTTGATGTGACCAAAAGACAAGTGCCGTCCATGTGCCAATAGAAACATGTTTCAGCTTGGAGGATTTTAGTACCTTTGTTTAATTGGGTTCCATGAATAGGTTTGCCATCAGGGGTTTGGTCATCATATTTTCCTTTGAATAGGAAATAAGTTGACTTCAGAAAACACACAAAACTTTCTGTGATACAATCTTCAATGTTTTCCATGATTAGTTCCAAGGTGTCAAAGTGGAACCTGGTCAAGAGGGCAATACCACTGAAACTGACCATAATATCAATATTCCACTTCCGCAGTTGGATTGGGGGGGGGGGGGGGAGGAGGACTCAGCACAACACACCATTAACCAACCACACTTGGAAAGCCTGAGAGATCACCTCACTTCATTCAACAGGGAGTAAACATTTCACAATGCGTATCAGTTGGAGAAGCTGTGCCAGGTGAAAGGTAGACTTCTCAGTACACAGATCTATTCAACAAGGTGTCAGGATGAAAAAGCCGTACCTACATCTGCAGACATCGAACATCACATTAACACACCAGCCTTGCAAACTTGGCCCTAGTAAGAGAGAGAATTCATGAAATCCGAAAAATGCCAGAGATCACTTAAAAAAATTCTTCATCTCCATCTTTACATGTCAGCTACACACTCTGGAATTCTTGGGAATGGGGTGACAATATGGCCTTGTCACAAACAGAATCAGTGCAGTTGAAAATTATTTCGCACCAGAAAACAAAATTCAATCATTAGCACAAAAAGCCAAGACAAGGTACAGGGAAACATACTGTCATTAATCTCACCGACAATCATGTAGATGAGAATACAGTGAAGATCCTTGCTAAAGGGCTCGATTTCATACACGCTCCAAAAATTATACCAGTAGTAGATTACATCAGCTCCATGGAATATGTTGCAGCTTCTCTACCACCGGAAGCAGAAGAGGTGGTTTGTTGTAAAACCTTTAGAGCACTTATCACAGTGCCTATACTAAGATCCAGCATCTCCAAGGAAGAGCAAGCAACACTGAGAAATCTGCAAGGGGACAAGGAAATTATAGTCCTACCTGCCAATAAGGCGATCCTACAATCCTAATGTCACAAGGACTACAATAAGATTTTTCACCTTTTCAATTATGTAGCATACAGACAAATGTCGACCCTACAAGTAAAATCAAAAGGAAGTCTGACCCTTCTCAATGACTCAAGGCTCGTCATGCAACATGATTAAGGCTATCAGAATACGCTGAAGCCAGACAGTTGTTTCACAGACGTTTTTATGCACATTGTGACATCAGTTTATCTCCTGTTCTTTGGTAACTATTATGAACAAACTAATGATGTGGTAGTGGGTAGTCCATTATTCAGTACCAGCCTATGCAAAGACCCTAATTTCGCTAATTTGTTTCTGTTGGTATATGATACATTTATGGGGTGTTAGCACTTGGAACAGAAGAGCTGAAGAGTTACTGGAACATTTAAACTCAGTCCATCATAATACAAAATTTGTGATGGAACTGAGAGAGAGAGATCAAGCTACCTTTCATTGATGTTAGTTATGAGAAGAATCACAATGGATCTCTAGGTCACACCAAGCGAGGTGGCGCAGTGGCTAGCACACTGGACTCGCATTCGGGAGGACGACAGTTCAATCCCGCGTCCGGCCATCCTGATTTAGGTTTTCTGTGATTTTCCTAAATCACTCCAGGCAAATGCCGGGATGGTTCCATTGAAAGGGCACGGCCGACTTCCTTCTCCGTCCTTCCCTAATCCGATGCTGTTTGGTCTCTTCCCCTAAACCAACCAACCAACCCTAGGTCACAGTGTATGTAGAAAGTCTACGTATACTGACATATATCTCCAAGAATAAAGCCATTGCCATCCATCACAAAGGAATTTGATGCTAAAGAATGGTCCATGTGTAGTGGTTCCGTCTGCTTTGTTTCTTCATTTGTTGTCCTCGGTGATGACGTACTGCATTGCTACACTGGCTGAAAAATGAGTTGTGGATTCCAACACTGACTACTGTAAATAATGTAGCCGACAGGTGCACAGTTGCGCTTCACAGTACTTTAATTTCACTGTTCACAATCCGCTAATAATACACAGTTATTTGCCCAGTGCACAGTCTTTTTAATAGTTTGCAGGCAGAGCTTCAAATACTGCTACAATAGTTTACTGTTGAACATCTACGAGCAGTAAAAACCTAACCACAAAGTTCACAGTTCTTGAAGAATAGCAAGGTACATATGGAGCAGACACTGTCATTGGTTTGACACGTGGCCTAATTGTTTAACACTTATTCCACAGATAAGTTGAAGTATTGTTGTTGTTCTAACCAACACAGATTTCTCATCTGAAATTCGGACGTGGACTGGCTGACTGACTGACTGACTCATGACCAAAAAGTGGGCCATTGTATATCATCAGAATAGTAGGCCCTGAAACTACACATTGTTCAATGTTTAACCTACAGAAATTACAATTAAAACTTAACTCATTAAATTAACTGAATACATCAAAAAATTGGTTCTTTTTAACAGTTTCTTCTACTACGAGATGTAGGCCGAATTATTTGTTTAAATCATGAAATTAACAAATATAAGTACACAAACAATACTTTGGACAAAACTGTTAATTACTTTGGAATTAATTAAAGGCTGGCTTTGCTAACATGTTTTTGAATAGAGCCAAATAGATACTTTAAGATTACTAGTATTTTGTCTTCCAAATCTTTACAATTATTACAGAATTTATATTTGTTTATATGTCAACAGTAGAATTTAAGTTAAGAAACAATTACTGATTTCACCCTATAATGAAAGATACTAACTAATAATAGTCAAAATAAATTAGAAAGTCAATTACACATATAAAACTAAGCACAAAATTAGATCTGGTGTTATATTCTTTAAAACTGAGGGCCAACCTTTCTGTATTATGAAAATACAGATTATACTCATGTATGTTATTGGTAATTAGTTCAAAAATGAAAAAAAAAAAAAACAAATTTAAGTAGACAGATGGCAAAATAAGAGGGGAATTAAAAATATCCCATCTTGCTTTGTTACACTTGGAGCTCAAACACTTTCAGACAAGAAGACCCTTGCTGAAAAATTTAAAACACTTATGAATAATGTTCTGAAGGAATGGGTACTCATTATCATATGAAATCAAAATAAAGAATATGTGAGATAGAGGTTGAGACTGAGAAAGAAGAACAGGAACTAAGAATTGCTTGTCTGGCTTACGCTGACCAAATATCTGGAAAGATTGGTGGAGTCCAGTGAGAACATGGTATCTGTTGTATTTCACTCCTTTCAACTAAGATAGAAAGCACTTTTGTAATATTAAAGATGATTTAGGCCTCTGTA